>NW_005841990.1:2047421-2064070 GCF_000455745.1 Alligator sinensis
AACCTGGTACTGCCATCTGTCACTGTTGGTGGGGCCCTTAGGGGTAGTGTTGGGGCATCCTCCAGAGCAGCCTGTAAGTTTTCTTGGAAGCTGACAGTTACAGCATACTTCCCTTGGGGCAAATCCCCATTCCAGATATAATTTTTTTTTCTCCCTCACCATGGGGTAGTTGGATTTGAACTTGACAAAATCCCTGAAGCTCCTTAAGTATTGTAGGAGAAGTGAGGACAACATATGGCATAGCATGCCCATCTCCCATAAGGGAGGGCTCACTGGGTAGAACATGCACACCCTTAGCTTTTTCAGCTTTGGAATTTACCTCTCTGGCCCAAACCCTGAGGCCTTTCCCACCTTCTCCATGAAGACAAAATGGATCAGCTTGTTGCACAAGAAGAAAACATGGGATTTGTGAGGATTCCCAACCAAGAGGAATACAGTGTAGCAGGCTTGCTTTTCGGAGCTTGGGTTGAGTCCCAGGCTTGAGAGTTTGCTGTTTTGATTGGTCAAGCCCATCCACCAATCAGGAGGCAGCAAGAGGAGTTAAGTCATGCCCCTTTCCTGAGGGGAGGGGGAGAGGAGCTCCCCCCCCCTAGATCTGATTGAAGACTGCAACACTGTCAGGTCCGGAAGACTTCAGGGGCAGAGTCCTGGAGCATATAAAAGGAGCTGTGTACCCAGCACGAGGGCAACACATCCAGGACATAGAAGAGAGAAGAGTGGGGCTTAGAAGAGCTGCTTAGCAGGGCAAAGCAGTAGCCTGGAAGTGCCCCTGAAGGTTTCCATCAGTGGGGAACAGTGGACAGCTCCAGTGGCTAGGCTTTTGGTGCGCAGCACGGCACATGGTGTCCAGACTCTGGGAGCTGCATGAGGTGGCTCAAGTCTGCAACCTCTGGCATGAGGCCAGAGACATGGTGCACAGGCTGGTGCATGGAGCAAGATCTTTGAAGTGCTTGGGTGGGTCAGGTCCCCAACCCCTGGCACAAGGCTGGGAGCTCAGTGCAGGAGGCGCTGCACAAAGGGTCTGGGAGTAGATTGAGCCCAGTGCTGCACAAGGCAGCCCAGGCCTCCAACCCATAGTAAAAGGTTGAGTCGAGGGAGCCAGACAGTGCTCAGGCTACTGAGCTAGTGGGCAGGGCCGAGCCAGAGGCCCTAGAAGCCCGGCATAGCGAGCCCTGTTCCAGGGGACAGCAACCCCTCCTGAAGCCCACCGCAGGCGTGAGAGCAGCTTGGTGCAGAGGATGAGGGCCACCCTCCAGACCTGGGAGTCGTGAGTTGCAGGGGAAAAAGGATTCCCACAGGGGAGGGGGAGTTCCCCCTGGTTAGTTAAGGGATCCTGAAAGTGGAGGTCCTACTGGGAGGGCCCCCCTGAAGTTACCAGCTTCCTTGAAGGGCTTGGAAAAAAGCCCTAGGGCACTGGGGTTTCCCCTTGGGATTAAGTTTATCTTTGAGGTTCTTGCGCCAGAAGTGGCGTGATGTCATGTCTTATATTTTAGTGAACTCTCATGTTTGTAAATTAGTAGATGAGTAGAGTCCTAGGGCTCTACTGGGACCCCCTTTTGCTATTATTTTACCTGTTGTTTATTTGTATTTATTTGTGTCTTATTTATTTTTCACTTATACTTCTCTATAGTTTATCTGTTGGCTATGTTTATTTTTACTTTACCACTGTGCAAATTAGTCAGCTCCACAGTAAAGCACCTCACGTAAATGCACCCACTGATACACATAATGCTCATAACCTCTCTTAAGAAATGGAAGGGCCCATAAAAGTATAATAATAGAAGTGTGCCTAGATCCCTCAGCATTTATTTATCCCACACCTTCATTCCCTATTTTGCATAAAAGTGCACAGAAGGGCTAGGGAAGGGGTATTACTTTGTATTAAGAAATTCAAGTAGTGGTTTCTTTCCTTCTTGTAAACCTACTTTGCTGTTATGTTAGTATCCAAATCACATTTTGTCTTCATTGTGAAAGCTGATCTAAGGAAATTATTCTCAAGTTATTAAAGTTAAAAAACCAGCCTGATGTAGTACCTGGTCATCTCATTCAAAAGCATTTTATAAGAAGATTGAGCAGACCTGGAGAAAGTTTATCTTCTCTCATTGTATAACTTTTGATCAATTGTTTTACTTGTTCAATTATATATGGGTTGTTTCAATTGTGTAAGATGTAATCTGAGCTACAATTGATGCACCAAAAAGCTTAGGTTTGACAAACTGTAAGACACGAGTATTGCAGATTCATGTATACATTTATCATGGTTTACTAAAGCATTTGAAGGTTCTCTGGAATTTATCTGCCAAGTACATATCTTGCTTGAACATCTGACAGTTTTATTGCCTAACCGTTAAGTCTCCAAGGAACATAATGTAGATAAATGTATCTCTGGACATACAGTTCATAAAACATAAAGTGGAATGTACAGATTGTTGTTCATGAACCAGGAATTTGTTACCTCATTATTTAGCCTTAGCAAAATATTACCTATGAAGGACTGTGGTACAAGCATTGCATGGACCTCTTTAGGCTATATGATCTGATTGTGCAAAGGACTTAACTTCAGGAGTAGTCCTACTGATTGCATTAGTTGCAATTGAATGAGACGGTTTATTTGCCTAGTTATGCTTGTGGATAAGCCCTGTAGAATATAATGGAATAATATAATGTCCTATATAATTGTATAGAGAATTATAAGTGGCTACAGAATAGTTTAAAATAAAACCCACCCATCAGGCTAATTCTGCTATTAGCTACATAGCTACTTTATGAAAGGCAATGCAATAACAGGAGAATAAAACTATAGTTCATTTACCTATAGAAAGGACCATATTCAGTATTAAATTCTATAGGTCTTTAGAGCATGCAGACATTTTTATGGATCCCAACTGGGATCTTATGAAATGTCATAGAACCCTTCCATAAGAGTACATCATTAATTTATTGAGCAATGAAGCCATTCAAGAATGTGAAGTGAAACTATGTAATACAATAATCTACTGTTTGTAGCAGTGTATACTAATGTGCTCCTTTCTTGACTCTTTAGTCATCCTGGAATAAGAATTCATTTTTGCTCATGAGCACTATGTTGAAAGCACTGGACAGAGATTTTTTGTGTGAGTTTACTTAAGTACATTTTTTTTCTTTCAGATATTGAGGCACAGTACTATAACGCCTTGGTGACATACCTCCTCTGAGATCAGGTTTGCTTGTAGAGCTTAATTTTTTATCTTTCTTGACATTTTTTCCTCATTCCAACTCTGTGCTGAAATGCATTGCCTGCTCAACCTGTTCCTGCCTTGACTTTTATGTTTTCAGTTAGCTTTTCTGTCAGTTTTCATCTTTGCTTGTCTTCCAAATTGCAACATAACCTGTACTCAAAGCTAGAAAATGTACGGATTTACTGTCCTCAAAAAGATTGTACTGTATCTCCTAAACTTTTACTCTTGGTTCTTTGAGTAACTCTTAGACTTTTATACAAATAAACATGCAGTCTGATACTTTGGTACAGAAGTTTCCATCACCTGCAAGGACTTCAGGGAATTAAAATTAATTTACTCTAGAAACTTGGGTCACTTTTCATAGAGATACAAAAAGTGAAATGTAAGAAATATATTTAGGATCAATATATAGAACACAGAATTCAATAACATTTTTTCCATGAATCACTGAAAATTTAAATCACATAACATTTACCTGGTTTGTAGGTTAAATTCCACATTAAACCAGTTTTGTGGATCCAAATCTGAGCTCATTTCTCTGGAGAGGTGCACTGATGCGCTGATTGTTTTCAAAACCATGCTAAATTCACATTTTTTCTAAATTGAAACTTAGCATCTGGGGTTTCGCTTTGAGATTTTGAGCCAGATTTGTCTTTCATGCGCAACCCTGCTAAAGTCAAAGGAATTGTGTCTGCTTACAGTAGGCTTGAATCTCCTTGGCACTTGAGTGATATTTGACAACATGTGTCTAGAGTGATGTCAGAGGAAAAGGCCACAAGAGAGCTTGCACAGCTATTTTTTTTATTTTTGTAATAAATACTTCTAACAGAGAGAGAGTAGAAAATTTCCCAAATCTTCTACCCTTTAAAGCAGCGGCCAAATGTCAGATAACTTGAGTGTAATCTGAGTACTAGAGTGAATATGTATGTATATGTGATAGGCTTGGAAAATCTCCCTTCACAGAGTCTGGTACCTCTAATGGCCAAATTGGCCTGTCTGTGTTCCCCAACCTCCTGTGACTCCTAGCTTTTTCCTGCCATGACTTGCTGTTAAATATATATAAAAGGTTAGGCTGCTATGGAAGCTGGAGTGGCCTACTGCTTGGTGCCTGTTACCTCTGTCATTGAACCCATGGGTGTACTTCCTCTTAGAGGCTAGAATTGTGATCTCCAGCCACCCCCATAGTCACACCCATGTCTCATAGATGACTCAAGAGTTGGAGGACCACCACTGGCCCTGAATCTGCATTGGCCCCTCAAGCCTCAGACCTATGCCAGGGTTTCAGCCTTCCTGGCTTTGGCCCCTTTTCTGTGACTCTGCCTCTAGTCCAGGTCCATTGTCCCAGACTCTCGCTTCTGGGCCTCAACTCTGTCTCACCCTCTCAGGCTCTGGGCCCCTTAGCCTGGTCTCTTGTGGCAGCTCCTAGGCTCCCTGACCTTGGCATGTTGCCTGACATGCTGCTCCACCCCAGAGATCCCTGACCCTGCCATGATGGCTGGTGCATTACTCTGCCCCAGGGGTCCCTGAGCCTGGCTAGGGAGCTCTATGCTGGGTGCCTCTCAGGAGCCTCTATGGCCTCCACACACCCCTGTAGCCACAGTCCAGTTCTCTGGTCTTAAGCATAGCAGAAATATAAGAAAAGTGCTTCCCACAAAAGTTCTCCCCCACTCTGGGTCAATACCCCACCATAAGGTATACTTCCCCCTTAGCTGTCTCAGTCTTGTTTTTATGGGTAGATTGGGCATCCATGGACCTATTTCCTGCAGCCAGACTTCCCCAGGGGCTCCTCTCCCTGCAGGACCAGACTACCTCTTCTGTCTCAGGACTTATGTTTATATGCTTCAAAGCCCCACCCCTGCCTGTCATATGGTTCCCCAGCCACACACAGGAATTTCCCCTTTACTTAAGGGCCAGCCTGTGCTCCTCTGCTGCTGTCTTACACAGCCAGCCTAGCTGGATGCTGGCTCTTAAGATAACAGTCTGGCTTCTTGTTACAGTATGTATTTAAATAAAATAGACTATGCACTACCTACTTACATCAGCTTTCCACGGCGGAGTGGAACAGTTTTCAAGTACCTGAAGAGAGCTCGCAAAGAAGATGAAGTTAGACTGTCTCTGTGACTATTGGAGATGAGATAGGTGAAATAGCCTTGAGCTGTAGCAAAATTAATTTAGGTTGGATTTTAGGAAGTACTTTCTTACTATGAGGATAGTCAAACCCTGGCAAAAGATACCTAGAGAAGCTGTGGAATCTCCATCCCTGGAAACTTTAGAGCAAGTGCAACAGACACTTGACTGGGATAGTTTAGTTAGGATCCTGCCCTGAGCACTAAATGAGCTCATAAGGTCCTTTCTAGCCCTACGTTCCTATGCCTCAGTGATAAACAGATAAGGTAACCTGAATGAGAATATTATAGAGATCAAAAATGTAGAGATAGAGCTACTTGGGATAAATATGCACATATTATTTTGTTTTGCTTCTGTACTTTTTTACAAATTACAAAGGGAAAGTGGGGGCAGGGGAGGAGGAGACCAAAAACCGTGAACCTGCAGCCTATGCAGGGCGATATAGGGGACTGAAGTGGCCTCAGGCTACCTGCATGTCTCCCAGGGCTCTGAGTACCTGCAAGCTTTTAAGGCCTGACGCTGGGACAGGCATAGAGCTGGCCCAGCCCTGGGCCAGGAGAAGCTCACCCTGAAGCTAGCTTCAAGCTGGCCCGAGTGACCACGACCAAATCTGCTCCTGGGTGGCATCTACATGTGTGTTACTATGCTGTAAGTGTTCATGAGTAAATTTGCTACTTGCATTTTCAGGGAACAAATTTACTAGCAAGTAGCATCATTTATTATGCAGTAAGCATAGGCACATGTAGTTGTGTGTGCTTTATTGCACAGTAAACTATGGTACTGCGCAGTAAAGAATCTTGTGTAGACATGCCCACAAAGTAGGACTTCATAGACCTCTGAATGCTGGAAACTGGAAGGGAAGAGTTTAGAAAATTCTTCTGCCATGCCTTGATGTTAGAGAGAGAGGTACCAAGCATGTTGGGAGTCAAAAAACTTAGTTAAAGGCTCAGGAGATCAACTTATCTTCGCAGGGCTCTACCACCCCCATACCTTGCCCTAACCTCACCAGATGTTCCAGGCATGTTGCTACTTGCCTACTGAACGGAGAGTCTGGTCTTAGTCCTGTGAACCCCCTAGTTGGGGTCTTTTGCTAAGTTGGCTGCTTGTCCTGTTTTTCTACACATGGGTCCTAAAACAGCCACCTCTCAGTTCTAATCCCGTCCTTACCTTCAGGGTCGGGATGGACTCACCCCACCTGGAGATGTAATCTCGTCTACATCTCCTTTTTCTTCTAGGGTCCTGAAGCAGTTACATCCACCCCTCAGGGCTGGACCCACTGACAGTGGTCTCCTCCATCACTTCGCTGGCTCTTCTCAGGTAAGTTTAGGGACTGAGGCTTTCCTCCAAGCCTCAGAGTTGGGTCTTCCTTTCATCTTCTCTCTGTGTCTTCCCTATCTGCACCTTGCTTTCCTTTTCTGCAGACCGACCCTGGATGATCCCTCGGTGTCCCTTCAAATTCCCTTTTTCCTCCACTGTTTCTCCCATGGCAGCATCTGATTCACTGTCTTCTTGACACAGCTGTTTTCCTTTTACTTTTTCAGCGTGGTTTTCTTCTTCATTTTTTTTGTCCTGGGCTCAAACTCTGGCAGCTGGGCTTGGTGTGGCAGCCTTTGAACTGCTCCAGCCCCAGCAGGTTCCTTTAATTAATCAGGGCACAGTGTCTTTCCCACCTCAGCTTGGTGCAGTTTCCTCAGCATCCCCAGGGAAGTTTTGTTTCTTTATATTTTTCCTCACTTTCCTGTGGCAGGGTATCTTGGCCACCCTGTCACAATGAGGTCATAGAGAAAATGGTAAACTAAACAGTAGCAAATGGTGAGGACCTGATAGTATTTGGCCTTAGATCCTGAAAGAACTCAGATAGAAAATTGGCAAACTCCTTGCTGTAATATGCAAACTATCACTAAAAACAGCCTCAGTACCAGAAGACTGGAGGATTATACATGTACCTTCCATATTTAAAAAAAAAAAGCTCTAGCGGGGACCCAGGTAACTACAGGTTGGTGAGTCTAACTGTTTCCTGGAAAACTAATAGAAACAATAATAATAATTTAAAAATTCAGTGCAAAGATGAACATGACTTGCTGGGGACAAAATGGCATTGTTTTTTCAAAGGGAAATCATGCCTCACCAGCGTACTCAGATGTCTTTGAGGGTATCAATGAACAGATGGATCAAAGTGACCCAGTTAACATAGTATATCTGGACTTATGAAAACCCTTTGATAAGGATCCCATCAGAGGCTCTTAGACTAAAACAATCAAAAAAACCTGAGGCTGAACTGATTCAATCTTAGCATGTTAGTCTAAACTGCATAGCTTGAACTGATAAGCAAGTGAACAAACCTTCACTTTTGATTCTAGAAATGCAACCACATGACTGCAGGGGCCCAGGCCAGAAGTTGGGGAGTACTAGAGCACACTTCTCTGCTCAGCTGGGGCAGAGAGCTTGGGCCAAGGCTAGCACACCCACCCTGTAAGGGATGGTTTGTGGGGGACGTGCAAATTATTGTAAGAAAGGTGAATCAGTAGCTAATGAGCATGGGAATAAGGGATACAGCCTCTGAATCAGAACTTCCAAGACCTTAAATGCTGGAAGATGCAAATGGGAAAGAAACAGTGGGAAAAAACCCTGGACATACTCTGTTTGGTCTACCTTTCAGCATTCCTTGTTTGCCACTGTGCAACATGGGATACTGGGAAAGATGGTTTGGGCCAAAAGAAATCTCATGAGGTTCAATAAGGACAAGTGCAAAGTCCTGCACTTAGGACTGAAGAATCCCATGCATTGCTGCAGCCTGGGAACTGACTGGCTAAATAGCAGCTCTGCAGAAAAGGATCTGGGGGTTACAGTGGACAATAAATTGAATATGAGTCAGCAGTGTGCCCTTGATACCAAGAAGGCTAACAGCATACTGGGCTGCATTAGTAGGAGTGTTGCCAGAAGACTGAGGGAAGTAATTGTTCTGCTTTATTCTGTATTGGTGAGGCTGTGTCCAGTTTTGGGCCTCCCACTATAGAAAGGACATGGACAAGTTGGAGATAGTCCAGTGGAAAGCAACAATAATGGTTTGAGGGGCTGGGGGCAACTGACCTATGAAGAGAGGCTGAGGGCACTGGAAGTATTTAGTTTAGAGGACAGAGGACTGAGAATGGATTTGATAGCAGCCTTTAACTACCTGAAGAGTGGTTCCAAAGAGGATGAAGCTGGACTGTTCTCAGTGGTGACATATGACAGAACAAGGAGCAATGATCTCACATTGCAGCAAGGGAGGTTTAAGTTGGGTATTAGGAAAAACTTTCTCATTAGGAGGGTGCTGAAGCACTGGAACATGTTACCTTGACAAAGCCCTCAGTGGAATGATCTAGTTGGAGATGGTCCTGCTTTGAGCAGGGGGTTGGACTAGATGACCTCCTGAAGTACCTTCCTACTGTAATTTTCTATGATTCTATGGTTTGACCCAAGAAATGACAGTTCTCGTGGTGTTATGCTGTTTTAAGCCATTCTTGTACTCCATGTTTTCTGGAAGCAGGCAAGGTTCTATCTAGGTCTCGGTGTAAGATTCATCAGCCTCATAGGTCATGGATAGCAGGAAATGGCAATAGTATTGCTCTGGTTATTGCTCTGATTCTGCCCTTTTGCCTGAACTTGGGATAAGCTTACTACAAGATTCTTACACTGCCAAAGAGGATCGGGGAGAAGGATGTTCATTCTGGTGTCTGACTGTACCCATGTCAGTGAGTGACTCATGACTTCTCCATTTGACTGTCTGGGTGACAAGGAAGAGCATTAATAAAACTGGAAATCAAGCCTACAGAAAAGAGAACTGAGGTAAGAAATGCTACTTTGGTATTGTGAACAGAGGACACGTCTACATGAGATGCCTTACTGAGTAGTAGTCCAACTTACTGTGCAGTAAGTGTCACCATCTATACATGCAGATGCTTACTGAATGGTAAATTGGTCTACTCCATGGTTAATTTGCTACCTGTAAATGCAAATTAACTGGTAGGTAGCAACTTAAATGCAAAGTAGTTACTGCATAGTAAAGCACGTGTAGCTGCTGCCTGGGAGCAAATTTGTTCCTGGTGAGCCCCACTACCAGGCGTCCTCCTACTGGCTAGCCCCAAGGCCACGGGACTTGGAGTTTCTCCTGCCCTAGCGCTGGGGCAGCTCTTTGCCTGGCCCTTAAAAGGGACTCTGGGCCCCTGAGCCACCTGTAGCCAGCCTCTGGTCACTGGGATCCGCACCAGTGGCCCCTGGCCAGCTGCAGCAGCCTACCTGGACCCCGACACTGGTCCCTGACAGAGTTCTGCCTCCTACCTGCCTGGCACACACCATGCCCCTGCACTGGATGTTGCAGGCACCTGCTCAAGCCCAGCAGAACTCTGGACCACCTGCAGTCAGCCTCTGGTCACTGGGTCCCACTCTAGTGGCCCAAAGCCAGCCACAGCAGCCTGCCTGGACCCTGGCACTCATTCCTGGCACAGCCTTTCCACCCACCTGTTTGTCCTGTACTGTGTTGCTACACTGAGCACCAAAGACACCTGCCCAAGCCTGGCAGCACCCAGGGCCTCCTGGCAGCATGGAGGCCCTGTGGGCCATCGAGGGAGCCATACTGGCATCATCCCTAATGCCACACACCACCTCTCAGAGTCAGAACTGGTCCCAGGAGGAGACTGCAGACCTCATGGTATTGTGGGGTGAGACTGAGGTCTTCTGCTGGTTTTCCTGCAGCAGGTGCTCCTCTGCCCATGTATATGAGGTCTTGTTAGGCTGTGTGTAGGAGCAAGGGCATGACCTGTCAGCATGCCAGTGCTGCGTAAACGTGAAGCTGTTATGCATACAGTGGGTGACCATCACCGACCACAACTGCCAGCAAGTCCTTTCCCATTATGCTGCACCTGGACCAAATCATGGTGCCCCAGGACCCTGGCCAAAGCCATGCCATACATTTTAACAAGGGAAGCCTACACAAGCCTCTGCTGCAGCCTGGCAGCCTCAATGAGGCGGCATCAGCAGAGGAGTACCCCTTTGGGTGGTAGGACCCTGTCCTACAACATTCCCCACCCCCAGTCTCATCCAACATCTGCCCTGCCAGTTCTAGGTGTGCAGCCCTGCCTGGAAGGCCAGCCCAGCCATGGCACTGCCATCCTTCAGCAGCTCCAGCTTCTCCCAGGAGGGATCCTCTGCCCAGGCAGCCAGACTCCATGCCCCTGCACTCAAGGACACTACTGGGAGCTTCACATCTTCTCCAGTAGGGACAGACTAAGGCCACTGATTCCACTTGCCATGCCCACCCGGTAAGCCCCTCACAGGGGGTAGGGCCCTCCACACCTCTGCCCACCCACCCTGCCCTGCCCAGCTGTGTTCCCCCTGGGCCCAAGAGTCCCTTTCCCACAACATGCAGGGTGGTGGGAGACAGGGCAAAACTTTATTGAGCAGTCTGTGCCCACCCTCAGATAGGCAAGCATGGGCCCCTCTTATGGAGAATGCATCAATGCCGGTGGTGATGTTGTCCTTGGCTTTGGGAGGCAGGGACATGTAGTGTAGCCACAGGTAGCCCTCCAGGCAGTGGTGGACATTGTGGGTAACTGAGAGCTTGCCCACCACACTGTCAAAGCTCAGGGTCCTGCACCAGGTTTTCAGGTGCATTTGAGCCACCATAGTGAGTAGCAACAGAGCAGTTCAAGGTGGGATGGGCACCCCTTGGTCCACACAAACAGCTCCTTGCAGATGCCGAGAACACTCTCATCAGAGGCACAGGGAGCAGGGAGGCTTGGGGGGAGCCCGCCCCAGGGTACTTCTCCAGAGAGGCCCCCTGGGCATAGGGCAGAGGTGTCACCAGCTCCACATGCCAGTTGTCTGGGAGCCCCCTGGCTCCTGAACCTAGGCACTGTGGGAAAAGACTCAGGTCACTGGGCACACCTGCCACACCCACTCCATGAGCCCCACACTGTGGGGAGGAGACAGCATGGCAGCATTGAAGGAGATGGCCTGGCTTGCAGAAGGACAAGGTTGGGGAGTGAGTCTGGAGCCATAGCAGCAGGTGCTGCCAGGAGCCAAGTCTGTTTCAGCCTGGGAAGAGGGCAGGGAAGGCAGGCTGCTTGCAGCCAGCACCAGCAGTCCATCTGCCCATGCTGAGCAAGTAAGGATGGGGGGGTTATTTGGCAGCCACCTGTGCCAGGACCTGCCCGGCTGACTTACCATAGTCCCTCGGCACCCATGCACACCCAACCCCCTGTCTGAGGCTGGGCAGTGCACAATTCCCTGGTATAGCGCATGTTATCTCAGAAATGTTGAAAACTCACAAACTGCCTCTTTTTCCTGGCTCTGCAGGTCTTGAAGCTGCATGCAGGGAAGAGGCACCAGTTGACAACAGGGATGCACTATCAAGGTCACCGCCAGTCTGGCAGCTGAGGACCCAGGACTGGCGCCAGCTGCTGGACCACCTGGTCACTGTGGCTGATGAGTGGCTTGCGGAATCATAGACTTGGCACACAGAAGATGTCACACACAAGGTGGAGAGGGCTGGCAGAAGGACCAGGCAGACAGGATTCTGGCCCTTGAGGAGAGACACCTGGAGACTGAGGAGGGGCAGGCTGCCATGGTGGGCAAAGCAGTGGAGGCGACAGAGGAAGACCACTGGGTGCTGGATACATACACAGTACTGGCCCCGCTGCACGCAGCTTCTGCTCTGGGGACACATGGAATTGGTCTGAGTGGTAGGGCAGGGCCCAGGCTGGGGGATGGCTGGCGGGGGTCCCGGGACAGGTGCTGGGGCAGGGGCACCTGGCCAGTGTAGGTGCTGCTGCACCTCAGCCCATGCCCACTGAGGGGTTTGCTGCTGGACAACAGGCAGCTGCCAGGGGGCAGGTGGTGCTGCATCCAGCAGCTGGGAAGTAGGCAGCATGAAGGTGACCACCAGGGTCAAGATGGTATCCTGTCACTGTCACTGTCAGTGCAGCTGGCACTCCTGGTGACAAGTGTCCTCCACCCACTGAGCTTCCTCTGCCCAGGCCTCACAGATGTTATGCAGCACACAGACTGCAACAATAACCCTGGAGATGTTGGTCTCGGTGACTTCAAAGCAAGTGGCCAGGGTGTACCAGCATCCCTTGAGGCAGCCAAAGGTGCACTCCACCAGCATGCAGGTCCAGCCCAGGCAATTGTTGAACTGTACCTCATGGGGGTCTGGCTGGCCAGTATAGGGCCACATGAGCCAGGGAAGAAGTGAGTAGATGGGGTCCCCGATGAGGAGCGGTGGGACCACCACCACATCCAGCTGGAGGTATGGCACTCCTGGTGCCAAGCACCCACTTTCCACCAGGGCTGGTAGGGTGGAGTTGAGAAAGACATAGGCATTGTGGGTGCTGCCCACCCAACTGGCACTGACATTGGTGAAAGCACTGTGGTTGTTGACAGTTTTTTTATGCTGCCATGTGTATGAAGCATGACAGAGTGAAAGGCCTGCTGGCTGTGTTAGAGGTGGTTACTGCAGGGTGATGGGGACGTGGGTACCATCTAGGGCCCAAATACATTGGAGGAAGCCCAGGGCATGGAACTTCACCACCAGCTCCAAGGGTTGTGCACACAGAGCACAGTGTGCCCCAACACATTCTGGAAGACACAACAGACCTCCAGGACACCCTTCCCAGCAGTCTTCTTGCCCATGCTGAAGAGATGGCCAACATAGCACAGGCTGGCAGACATAGGAGGGTAATGGTCAGCCAGGTGTCCATGGGGAGGAACCACCGCATGGTGGTGGCCTGCTGCTTCAGATGCAGGTGGAGCTGGTCAAGGAGCTCCTAGAAGGTGACCCAGGTCATGCAAAATGACTTCAGCCACTGGTTATATGTTTTGTTTCTCTCTACAGTTAAATGACTGCCAAATGATTATTTCTGCTGTTCGGTAGATGAGCTAAGCCTTTTTACCAGAAGTCAAATGTTGTTTCTATAGTTTAGGTGTGACGCAGCCAAAGTTAGTGTCTTACATAAACTCTGAGCCTAGTAAAATGGAATTATGCTGTTATACTGTTTGCAGCAGTGAGTAGGCTTCCTTTCTGACCTACTTTTATCTTACACAAAGTAAGCCAGATCTTCTGGTTCATTGGGTTATTTTGTACTGCTCCCTTGTCACAAAGGTGCCCTAAGACTGGATTCAACAGTAGAAAAAGGATCCTCTCAGGAACAAGTGAAGTACAGCTGCCATATCCAGGACCAGTGTAACTGGCCAAGCAGGACTGGTGGCTGCCTGGGGCAGCAAATTGAGAGGGGCAGCTACACAGTGTGCACACACCTTGCAAATGCTCACTGAGGTGCTACCTCAGGAGTCTGGGCATATGCAGAAATGAGCAGGGCAGCTCCGGGGCTATCTGGTGCCTGCCCTTCCCAGATCCCAGGTATGTTATAAGGGAGGGTGGTAAATGCATTTGCCTATGGCTACAGAAATCCTTGTGCTACTCTTGGACATATCACAGTACTATCTTCTCACTCACTGTAGCCAGCATAAAAGGAATATTCAACACATTCTCACCCTATGAGGTCCTTGGCCTTCTGAACTATCCAGATCCAGTTTTTAGGCTACTCTATGTACTAGAGGACTCACCTGGCCCTCATCAGTTGTAAGGTATCTTACAGCCACTTTTTTGTGGGCTCAGACACTTCTGAGTTGTGCTGACAACTCTTAGACCATAGCTACTGAGTGGAAAAAGATATATGGAAAATATGCCAGGTGGCTGTCCCTTAACTATAAAAGGAATAGTATGAGAGTCTGGGAACAAAAATTAAAGCTGAGGTTATACATTATTTTTAAAAGAATTCTTGAGCCTATATAGTATAAAATTGTTTATGAAAAATTATTTAGCAGAATTCCATTTGCTAAAAATCTTTAAATGATTTTTTGTGCCAATTAATTTTCCAGAAGGAAAGTTCAAATCCTTCAAGCTCTGAGGGACTTGATTTCAAATTATTGGGTTTTTTTTTCTGTCTCTCTTGTTCCAGTTTGTATAAAGAATAAAAGACTCGGTTGTTACCCTTACATGTTTGCTTCTCTGTAATAGCAAACTGAGCTGCTGATAAGATGGAATTGACAACCTAAATTTCTGGATTTCACCCCTATTGGTACTTAAATCTTGGCAGGAGAAGCAAAAACTTCACATGTGCAATGCCTGATGGCTACTCTTGCTCTTTTATGGCAGGGGCCAAATAAGGTTGGTGTGTGAAATGTGTTTTGCTGCTCCTTTCTTCAGAAGGTGTGCTGGCAATGGAAATGATATTTGCTTGCTGGATCTTAACTCAGTCTTGCCTGTTTCTGGGAAATGATGTCCTTTTTGAATAGAATTCAGGTATCACTCATGCTGTAGCTAATGTGGTCCTATGGATCAATGTCACAATATCCTCAGGCGTTTTTCTGTCACTGCTTATGCACTTGTGTGACAATCTGAAGAGTCCATCACTTTACAATTTATGACTTCTAGTTAATTTTATGTGATTATTCTATCTTTCAATGCTTTACTGTCCAGTTTGCAAGGCATGCTCATATCATCCACCCTGTCTGGAACAAGCTGTTGAACAAACAAGAGAAACTGTTAGCTTCAGAGAACTTGATGTGTTTGCTCACTGGGTGTGCTAAAGAGGGTGCTGAAGCAGGAAAACTACTTTAGTCAAGGTAGCTTTGGTATGGAAGAAGAGGAAAAGAGAAGATCAGTAAAAGGTCTTGAAAAACTATACAATTTGGGGAAACGTTGGTATTTTTCACACAGGTTTTGATTTCTAAAAATCTGTGCATAGTTCTGTAATTGGTCAGAATCTCCACCTTTTCAGTTTTAAACTCCCTGGATGAGCAGCGGGAGCTGTGGCAGGAGCCACCCTCCCCCACCACACTCCCCTGGAAGAGCTGCAGCTCTGTCCCAGCCCTGCCCCACCCCAGCTGGGCAGCACCTACCCCAGCCTGGCCCCACTCCCTCTCTCATGGTGTGAGGCCCTGATCTGCCTCCCCATGCCCTTCTCTTCTCCCTCCCCTTTTACCACAACAGACTTACCAGCTCAGTGCAGCTGTATTGGAAATTGGATCGGTATTGACCTATATGTCTCCTTAAAAATCAGCTATTGGTATCGGGCCTCAAAATCTCTATCAGTGCACGCCTACTTATTTTCTCTTCTTGTCAAACATGTTAATGTGTATAAAATTATTGATTGTCAGTACTGCAAAACCTGAGAAATTTCCAATAGGTATAGGACTGGACTCAGATACTCGGAAGACAATTCCACCTTCATTTTTCTAAAAAGTCAGAGTAAATTTGATAATTTCATCACAGGCCCTAATTTTGCAAGGCAGACCTTTGTGATCATATAGAGCCCTACTGTAGTCAAGCACCTGCTCAACAAAAGTCTTAAAGCCACAGAAACAGGGACATGCCTGCTAGGGTCTCTTAGAGAATCAGTCACATACCAATATCTACAGTACCAATATCTACCAACATTTTCCAGTGTAAACCTAAGACTGCTGCTAAGAAATAAGTCCCACCTGAGCCCAAGCCTGTGAACAAAGCAGCGTAGGTGGCTCAGGAAAGATCTGAGCAGCCCTGAACATTACTTTCCAAGTTCTCTGTGTATGGGGGGCCTGAGCATGGTGTTGTAGCATGGGTTTAGGGCTCTTTCAGGGCCAGGTATACTGCCTAATTCACAGGCTTGAGTGTATGTAGAATAGGCATATTACTTATCCTTGAGCTTATTTCCCAGTGGTTGCCCTGCACTTATGCAGGAAGTAGTATAGACGTAGCCTTCATTTCCTTACTGCGCATCACATTTTTGGCCTAATTCTCTTCCATCAGCATTCTCTGTTAAAGAGAGGCAATTACATATATTCATAAAATTAAAAGGTAAGTACCTTTCAGCAGCTATCTAACACTGGCATTCTAGCACACAAACCTTTTACTAAAGGTCAAAAACCATAAAAATATCTCTTGCCTGTGTAAAAAAATATGCATTTTCCCCCAAATGACTCCAGACTTCTCTCTAGATGGGGAGAAGAGATTGTTGACAACTGACATCTAGATAATGATTCAGACTTGCAATATAATTGTTTGAAGCATCAGAGACCCCGTAGGCTATTTAGGGGTGAGATTTTATAAACATGTGTGTCCCTCTGTTTTCTCTTTTACCTCAACTGAACACTAGTTGCCATTTTCTGTTCCTTTCCCTTGACTAGAATAGTCCCTTTGACCTTTATGATTTTTCAGTCTTTCTATTTGATTTTCCTACCTTGAAAGAAAACTTCAAAATGGGGTGAGCCAGCCCCACTACC
>NW_005841990.1:2064080-2098855 GCF_000455745.1 Alligator sinensis
TCCCCTTTAGGAAAGCTCAGGCAATGTATTGAATCCCATTGCTTTCTGACAGAAAACAAGGTATCAACAGAATGGTTTATTAGGCCTGAAAAGAAAATGTAGTCATATAAAATGGTGTTAAAGGTTACTGAGCAGAAGTGAATGAGGAAGGTTGATCTAGAAACCAAAAACATTTGTCCTATTCCCACCTCTACCTCCATTCACATCTTTAGTTTATTTACTAAGAATGTGTTTTACTTTAGTCCTTAATGCTAAAATCTATGTAAACTTGAGAATGAAAGTTGGTGGGGAATTCTACAGCTAATAAACTGCCTTTCTAAAGTACAACTGTTTTATGTGACCAAAACTGGACTCCAAATTAGAGCCCTTAATGCAGACAATAAATAATAAAATGTATATGCCAATGAGGATATAACTCAAGTGCTCCTTTTTTAAAATTCCATAACAGGAGAGATGATAAGAAAAAAAAAAATCCAATGTGCTAATTAATTAAATAATTAATGAAATAATTAATTCTTCCATTATCTTCATTCTATTCTCTAGAATTCCAAACCTTTTTGTAACCATAACTGTAAAGGGAGGTTACATGATCCTAATTGACAGGGCTCTGCGTTGGGAGTCAAATAACCAAGTTCTGTCACTGCACCTGTTTAAGACATGTTTCCTTTCTGAGCTTCTCAAGTGTAAGAGTTAGTAAGGGCCTTCTTACATGTTGTCCTTTGAGCTTCCCAAATGTTGATCAGTGCTAGCTCAAGTTTGGAACAGTCACATGTTAAGGCTAAAACGTTTCTCCGACTGTCCCCCGCCTACACAGCTGTGACTTTCCACTAGAAAGCTAGCAAGCAGGGGCCTGCTTAGGAGCTACAGCTATGAGTCCTCACTATGGACTGCCACCTTGACAGGGTGGAGAGGCTTGTGTGTAATGATGACCCTAAGAACAACACCACCAGGAGTGTTGTACTCCTGGTAGGGCCACCTGTTGTGGTAAGGTCAAAGATGAGGTATTACATGAAGAGCAATCCAACACAACACAGAGAACTCAGTGATGGAGCAGACAGATGCAGAAGGCATACGTCTCAATGGATGTGAAGGCAGATGAAGGCTGAAGTGGAAGAGTAACCCCAGTTGTCTTGGATCTCGTTGCCACTGAACACAGGTTTCTCCTCTGACAAGATCCATGCAGCTGGTATGTAAGGGCCTCCTCACATAAAACAAGTCAAGTTCAGGCTTCTCCCACTGGTCCAATGTCTACTACAATAACCAATACCTACTAATAACATTACAAATTCCTGTGGCAATGGATGAGTGGCAATGGGGATAGATGAAGTGATCACTGGGAGTCCCTAGACATGGATCCACACACAGTTGAGATAGGACAGTGATTCAACAGCTGCAATTGTGACTGAGGAGTCCTTTTTAGGATCCCTTTTGCTCGCCCGGCATGGGGAGGGAGCTAGAAAAGGTGTCCCAAACATAGGTTGTTCCACCTTACTTTACCCAACTGGATAGCTATTTCCTGCGGAGTCACTCAAATATCCTTTGCATCCTGGAATGTATGAACCTTAGTAGATGACCTGAACATAGAACAGCTATTGCCGCCCAAGAACTGTCATGATATACCATCAATATCACTGATCTCAGTGAGACCAGATGTGCAGAGAAAGGCCATCTGAAAGAGGATAGGGGTGGCTATACATTTTTCTATAAAGGGAAACCTACAAAGGGAATGACAGGCAAATACACGGCATTGGTTTCACCATTAAGAACCAGCTTGTCAGCCAGATGATCAAATTCCCTGTTGGCATTAACAAGCACCTCATGACTCTCTGCTTCCAACTGACCAACAATTTGTTTGCTACCATCATCAATGCATATAACTCAACACTCAATGTCAAGGAAGAATAGAAAGAACAGTTTTATGCTGACCTTGATGAAATCTTGACTATCATCCCAAAAAAGGACAAGATCTCCCTCCTTAAAACTTCAATGCGAGAGATGGCTGAGACTTTAACATGTGGAGGGGCACCAGCGGGAAGGAAGGAGTAGGAAAGGTCAATTCCAATGGTATCCTTTTACTCAGTAAATGTGCAGATCATGATCTTGTCTTTACTAACAGTATCTGGATCATCTTTGACTGTGAGAGACTGCTGCTGCTGACAGCTGTGAATTGCTACTACAGGGCTGGTAAGCCAGGATGGGCTTCTATCCCTATCCCTGCTTTAGGTCAGGGTATGTGAGAGACTTGGAGGTTTGGGGGGCAGGAACATGAAGGAACACATTAATGGAACACAATCTGTGTAACATGGAATAGAGATAAACCTGCCCTGGAGTGGTATAATTTTAACACCCTAATGTGTACTTAAAATTAGTTTCAGGTGTTAATGTGTGGAGCAACCAAGAGTTCAAGAAGCCACCTAAAATTAAATGTTTAACAATACCCTAAGATGCACTTTAGAGTGTTTTCAATATTGCTTGAGAGAATAATGCAAACTCCAGCTTCCCCTTAGAACATCGCATTGACCTTCCTGTTTTGTTCTCAGGAGACGAATTTTATGCTAGATAAATCCCCAGAAATATCAGCTTTTTCATTCCAGTAAGAAAATCCAGAAAATTAGATAAAGCTTAAAATGTAGTTTAAAAGACAATCAAGCCTTCTGCAAGAACACACAAAGAAGCAGATGTCTTCTGTGGTATGGCTGACAAAATAAAAAAAAAAAACAGGTGTGTGTGTGGGGTGCCATAAGACTGAAACTCGCAGGGAAACCATAATTTATGAACGCTGTAAATCAGTGGAGACTTCTAGAATGTTTTATCTTTATTTATTAACTTTTTTGGAACATTATTGGCCTTGCATACCATGCAACTGATTTTATGAGAAATAATTGCATAGATTAGGAAACATTTCTAACACATATACGGAAAGGGGGACACAAAGTGAAAAATTGTTGGCAAATTCTACTGAGTCTTTAAAAATAAGGATCCTTCAAATCATTAATCATACATTATAAGTTTTAATAGTTTAAATATTTTAAAGCATCTGCTGAGCCCCTAAGGCCAGAATGTGGCCCTTGCATGTTGGAGCACACTGGGGTAGGACAGTAATAATGTTGTATGTAAAAACCTGTAAGCATTCCTCTGACTGGGAAAAAGAACTCCACTGCAACAAAAGCTCAAGTTAACTATGATGGCAGACTTGAGGGTGAAGGGGGATTGGACATTAAGCATGCCACAAATAAAAAGAACTGGAACAATTTGGGGTTTTAGTATGAACTGGAGGCATACATAAAACAATTCTGAATGAAATACCATACATGCCTGAAAACTACTTTGTTTAGCTTGTGTATTTAGTCGGCACATCTACATGTGTATTAATGTGTCTTTTCTAAGGTGTATTAAAATTAGTACTTTCAGGCATTTGTACACATGCTTGTGCTACAGTGGTGTGCTTTGAAATAAAACACATTGAAGCTTTTTTAGTTCAAAAGCACATTGCTGGCATATTCTCAGTGCTGACGCACATTTCACTATTTACAAATGCATGAGCTGCTGCGCCGGCGTGTCACCTCCCATGTGGAGCAGACTTGATTAATTGAATCTGCTCTGACACACTGGATCTCTGGATGTCAGAGCAGACAAATGTGTGTGTATAAATACCTCCCAATGTAAGGTACTAAATTAATGTGCATTTGCATGCTTTTTGAGTGATGCTTAATGAGCAGTACACTACGTTGCTGTGTATTAGCATAATGTCATTTTTTTTTATGTGATGCTTTCACGTACAGTAAAATAGTCTACTGTATATTAAAGCACCTTTGCAGATGTGTCCAGTATGGCCAATCCATTCATTTGAATCAGTAGTAAATACTGTTGCTGTATATTCAGTATAGAAGCAACAAAGGAGTTAAATATTTATTTGCATCTAGCCAAGTTTCCTTAGATAGACTTCAGCAAAGTTCTAGTCCTAGGAAGGGTTTGTAACTAGCTGGAGATGGGGAGTGTACACAGATCTACAATCAGACTGTTGTTCTTGCTACCTGTTGCTTGTCTATAGTCATTTGCTGTCTTTAACACAGGGAAACCTTGAAGGAAGAATTTCCACAATGGTATGGGTTGGGAAATGCAGTGTTTCAAACTACAACTTGAGAGGGGTTGGGGTTTATTGTTTGAGAGAGAGAGAGAATAAAAAGCCATGACATTTCAGGACTGTTGGTAAGACCTTTTAGTCAAGTCCTGTTATTCTTGACTCCTGAGCTAAATGCTTGTCCTCTAGTACTTCTTCACTTAGTCTCAAAGCCTGAGAGCTTCCATGGCAAGGTTCTTTGAATAGATGTGATATCTTTTATTGAGTACTCAGTTGGTCCAATAAAAGATATCATATCTACTTGAAAAATCTTGCCTGCCTATGTCTTAGACCAACACAGACACAACCAAAAACCCTAAGAACTTCCACTACCTTTTTCCACTTAGTTTTAAAGACTAAGAACTTTTTTACTGGATGTTCATTCCCTGTGGCTGCATCCACATGAGCACAGATGTTTGCTTCACCTTGTGCTACTGCTGCTTGTCCCCAGAGAATGCCTGTGCCACACATGCTCTGGCACATGGCAGGTTACCCCAGTGGGGTAGGAGAGGCTGGGACCAGCAACTATACTGGCCCCAGTAGCCTTACCTCGGGTTCTGGGGGCTTGAGAAGCTTCAGCCATGATGCGTCTGCAGCTGGGAACCTGCCACATGCACTGCTCTGCTTTTTTTCTTGTGGGTTTTTTTGACCCCTGCATCTCCCAGGGTCAAAAAAGCCCTCCATGTTGCAAGGTAGCAGCACGGAGAACGCCTGAATGCACACAGTGTGTGTCACCACAGATGGCTGTGCTCATCTGGATGTGGCCTATGTGCTCAAATCTTTAAACAGGGAGGTAGTATGAATTGCACCTTTATTAAATAAAAGCTTGTCTTGGATTTGTTTTGTAATGGCTAAATGCTAAACTGACTTCAGTTGGGCCAGGATTAGACCCAGCATAATAGCTATTAGGTTTTTTTTAGTGCAACTATGGCAAGAAACTCATTTGACCATTCATAAATAAATAGGAATGTTCCTTAGCAAATAGATGGACCTGCTTATTATTAAATAATATTATAATGATTTGTCTTTCCTACAAGCTCTAAGATCAGGGCCTTGGTGTACTGCATGCTTAGTAAAGAGAACTCATGCTCCAAAGAGCTTTTAGTTAGCAGTAGGATAAATTTATTTGCCAAATTTGCCACTTTTGACCTTCCTGAAACTATTAGCAAATGTGGGTTGAATTTGCCAGGTTTTTTTTGGATAGAAAATATGTTAGGATTTGAGTAATGGCCCCTCCACCTATTTTATCCAATAGCACAGGACTTTAAAGCACTCACCCATAATGAGAGACATAGGTTCAATTACTTTTTTGCTTGGGGGGATTCTAACCAATATTTTCCAGTTCCCAGATGGGTGAACTAATGATTAGGATAGATAGGATATATCAGTGAGAGCCAACATTTTTGGCAGGTGTGTCACAAATTAGCTCAAAACCCCTCCCTGAGTGCCACTCCAGTTTCCTTCTGATTTTCTGCTCTACTTTTTCTTCCCTGTCCTGTGCTCCCTGTCTGATCTGCTGCTCTCTTTCCCCACCTCTGCCCTATCTACCTCCGTGCTGCTTGTACCTTCTCTGATCTGCCATGTGCCCCACACAGAGATTGTCTGTGCCACTTATGGCATACGTGTTGCATGTTGGCCACCTTGGAATATGCTAAGGTGGGATGCTCTTCTGCTGCTCTACTTCATATAAACAGTTAAATGTTAACTGGATCAACATCTGGAGCCAGCTGTCCTATCTTTTGTCTGAATATCCTCACCACCCAGCTTAGAGAGTCATTCTCAGTGTGTGTGACAATAATTATTTAAGTATATGTTTTATACAAAGTAGAAAACAGTTGAAATGGGAATGGTTGATGGAGACCTACAGCAATGGTTAGCTTTACATGCATGCTGTTCCTGATCATGGACAAAGATATTTGAACCAAGACAGTCTTCCTATTAGGAAAATACCTTAATCACAGGGTTATATTCTGAGGTGTGTCTTCCCCAGCATCCCCTGTTAGTATTTTTCTACTTTGCAGACAATATTAAATAGTCATAAAGGAAGAAAGTGGGGATTCCTGTAGTGTGGTGGTTAGACTGTCTACTTGGGAGCCATGAGATGTGGACTGAAATTGCATCATGTACAGGTGGGAATTGGAATCTGACATCCCATCCTCAATGTGTGGTTTAGCCATTTAACTACTGGATAGGAGGGCAGTTGCACTATTAATGGTTTTGAGAATCTAGCCCTTAATTCCTTTGATCTTCTTTCAGAGCCTGAAACAAAACATTTCCTTTTGGAAAAATGGGACCTCTTAGATTAAACAAACTGTTTCGGGTTTTTTTGGATGGATGAGAGGAACTGAAAAATCAAATCAAATTCAGGTTCAGTTTGCACTGCTGTCCCCCCTCTCCTCCCTCCTCAGTTTTTTAGATCAGGATGTAAAGTGAAAAATCAATCATTTGCACAGCTCCACCCACAACATTAAAAAAAGATAAAGGTTAGGAGAATAAATAGAGGCCCAGAAAGAAATGAAGATCACACAGCATTTCGGGGCCATCACTGGAAAGTGAATCCTTTTATTTTTTGCAGAATACAAACTTTAAAACAAAACAAGCCAAAAAAAAAAAAAGAAAGAAAGAAAGAAAGAAAAACAACCCTCTGAACAAATGTGAATTCATGGAGTGTAATAATGGACTCACCCACATCTGCAGGGCATGAGACAACACGATGTTTCCAAACACAAGTGCACAGGGAAAGAAACATGGGGTATTTTTACATGTGGTGTGGGAGGCATGGGGGGCACTTTAATTAGTGAGGACTTTTAATTAAAAGCCCAAGCATCACATGAATCAGCATCCCCCATGCTAAAAAATGGCAGCAGGGCACTTTGAACTAACTTAATTCAAAGTGCCCGATTGCCATTTTTTGGCCCAGGGATACTAATACATGTGACAACACAGTCTGGTGGAGTGCATTTATTTCCATGCTCCAGTGGACTGGATTAATCAAGTCTGCTCCAATGCACTGGATTTCCAGCGCATCAGAGCCAGCTCCCTGTGCATGTGTAGAAACCCATTATCTCCACAAAGTGCTATTGGGCATGGAATCATATTCTCTCTTTGTGTGATCTCTAACAGTTCTCTCATCATATCGGATTCCTTTAGCTGTATTATATTTATAGAGGAAACTTGAGTCTTTGACACTTGTTATCGTCGCCTCACTCCTTTAATAGGATCTTCTCCCTTCCCCCCTCTTTTTTTTCTGTTTATAAGGGTTTTTTTCCCCAATTCATATTATTCCAACACTTTCCCACCTTCTGTCTCACAAGTTAAGCTGATTTTTAAATACTGCCTGTGAGTTTTTATGGTATTTTGTTACATATATTTTGTTATCTTGGTTTTGTATAAAGAACTGATATAATGAAAAGTTCCCTGAAACACTATTCCATTCAAAATCTGTACTACATATTAGCAACATGTAAATTTCTGAATCTACATAATGCAACAGGATCTTTTTAGCACAGAGCAAAGCTAGGTAAGGCTGCGGAGATAGAGGAAGTCAGACTGAGCAAGCCTGAGCAGTAGCAGGTTATAGGGCGGTGAACTCACTTTCTATGGTAATGCTCGCTACTGATCCTGGGAGTGTTAGATGACCAGATATATGTGATTGCTTAGGGCAGTGGTTTTGAATCTGTGGTCTGTGGACACCTGGGAGTTTGCAGACTATGTCTAAGGGGTCCATGAAAGATGACTATGATCAATCAAAAGTGTGTGAATACCCACACTTACAATTCGAACAGGTCCACAACTCGATTTGAAATCTCCAAAGAGGTCTGCTCCTCCATTCAAAATTTTTTAGGAGTCTGAAAATGAAAAAAAGGTTGAAAACCACCGGCTTAGGGCTTACATTTGACATGCACGACTCTCTCGGAAGTGAAAGAATAGTTTTGATGCAGATAGGAAACTTGTCAAAATTATTCCAGATGAAAGTGCATTTTCCCTATTATCCTCTGGGATAATTTAGACAGTTAAATTTTAAATCTGAAGTGTTTTTCAGCAGGCCAGTAAGAAGCAGCGTGTCATCCCACTCACAGTTCATTTACTTTAGAAATAGCTAGTAGTTTGCTGATAGATTCTATGCCTATCCAGCAGTATCTATCTTTGAATATTGTCTTGGTTAGCCCACAATGGGCTACTGGGTTGATTTATTTCATACCAAATGTACAAAATATATTAGATGTATCTGGAACCAATACCTCTTTTGTGGATGGATTGAAACTGTGAAATCCAGATGTAGATTTTGAATTTCTCTTAAATTCAGAGTCTTGGAATAGACCTCAGGCCACACAATGTGATTCCAAATAATACTTTCTCCAAAATTCAGGTCTGGAGAGCCAGTTCCAAGATTTACCTTTTTTGTTAAAGTCATAACTATATTACCTGTCCTTTGTGCTATCCTAACCCTGTTTGTGTAGCTGACTCTCATGTCTTTTCTAGAGTTCTTGGATGTGTGGCTTTTGGGGCAGGAATTCTGTTGCTTCATTCACCTCTATAGCACCTAGCAAAGATGCTATTGCAAAATTAATAATTAATAGTAATGGACATTCCCGGTTCCCTATTACTCCCTGTCACATATCAATGCGTGTATTAAAATAGATATTGTTGGGGATGGGGGGAGGGGCAAATGACAAATGCACTCTGATGACCAGAATTTACAGCTGCAAAAATACATAAACAAAATGTTAACAGTTGTTCTTTTGATTCTGGGGGTTAGGTTTTGTGATGAACATGCTGATAGTAAAGTGAAAAGAAAAGTGCAAGTGATTGTAAAATAATTTAATATGGCTCCCCTGAAATAACGCAGAATAATTTTTGTAAAACTCCTTTATAAAGAAATGTCATGTGGATAAAGTGTGTAAGGAAGCTCAAAACTTTATCACACCTATAAGGTACATATGCCTTGTCTTCAGAGATTGCAGATTTTTATTACTTTATTCATTTTGCTATTCCATTCTGTTCTATGCTATATAAAAATCACTTTGACTTCTGCTCTTACCAAATGTTTAACTGCAGTTATGGTTCTGTAGTACTAGTAAGGGAGTACATTTTCTACAAGGATTAATTTCTCCTTTAAATTGAGGATATATGCTTCTTTCTGATTCAAGCTCTTTGGCTAGAGATTCATAAAGAGATGTATTCCCCTGGCACAGATTAAGAGAGTAGTTTCCATGTAATAAAAGAATGTTTTAGTTTATCAGTCTTCTAGTTCTGAAAAGTTTAGAAGAGGGCGCTGGTAATATCATCTTATTTAAAAAATCTGAATCATGCACTGACATTTATTCAGCAGGTGGCGCTCCTGGATCACAGAAAGCTTCTCTCTCCCCAGTTTATATTTGACAGGTAAATACAATTTTCAGATTAAACCTTGATGTACTTGATTTAGCCATTCAAATGTTACTTTTGTTTTTGATTGTGTAATGCACTGCTATTTGGACTGGCACAAATGATAGCTATCATTTCCAATTACCACTTACACATTCAGAAAATACCATATTATCTTAGAGATATAATACTCCAGCCTGTTCTGCTACTTCAACATCTTTATTAAATGTTTTATCCCTCATTAGCATAGATTATCCAGATGTATGATGCAAGCTTTCTTCCTATCTTCCCCGTAAATAACCAAACATGGAAGCCATTTAAAATTTTGTGTTTTACTGCAGATTAGCTAATCCCACCTGGTTGAAAACAAAGACAAACTAAAAAATCTATTCTTTCCTCTGTGTATGTGTGTGTGGGTGTATGAGAGAGAGAGAGAGAGAATTCTACTCTTTTACCCTTTTTTGTATGACATCTGCAGATGAAAAGTTGAGAAATGTGGCCATTTTTCCACTTCTGCTGATGTAACCCTTTGTCATTCATTCTTTCTCAATCCAGCTTGCACTGTACCCCCTCATCCTTTGTATGCTTCGTTCTGTGATGGGTCTTCTGTTCAGTGCTTCCTGTCAATTTACACATTGTTTATTCAATGTGTAGTAAAGGGTTTGGAAGGAATCTGGTCCCAAGATGTCTTACATTATACCAGAGTTATATAGGGTTTCTCCCAGTGTGTTAGTGGCCTAGATGAATATATTACTAAACAGAATTGAGATGACTGCTAGGCTTGGTGGTATAAAATGTGTGGATAATACAATTCTAGAAGTTAGTTGTAAATGCTGTTTTCCCAAGTTGTATATTTACCTATACTAGCTGTGGAAAGAGGCAAATAATAAATATACATTATTTATTTGTTTATATTGTTAAGGGGTAATGTAAATATCAGGTGATCTAATATCAGGTAGCATAGCAGTTAGAAATAGATGCACTTAGGATTTTTAGTTGCAGCCGAGGGGAAGTAAGGGAGAGACAAGGGACCTTCAGGGACCTTCCTGCAGCCTTTTACTTCTTCCTTCTTATATCCCTGCTGAGTCTAAGCAGGAACTCTTCCCTTGAATTCCCACAGGTTGTACAGCTTCCCAGGACAGACCTTCCACTTCCTTCCTTTGCCTGACTGTCATCCTCTTCCTTAATGAGGAAGATGTATATTCCCATTATATGTTTTTGATTCTTTCCCGCTTTTGTCTGAATCAGACAACCCTGCTGAAGACCTCCTGCAAGGCATTACTCTTCAGGAAAGCCAACAAGATAAAGCAAATATGGAGGAGATAGGCCAAGTCACTTTGGAGATATAAAACACAAACATTAACAAAGAACAGAAAGAGGGATTTAAATTCATTAAATACTAAGGGAGATATGTGGGACCAGGAGGAAGAGAACAACCCAGAGAGTGTGCGTCATAGTCAGATGGAGCATGCCCAGGAAGGGAGGTGGCCCATTTGAGCCATTTCCCATTTGAGCCAGAGTCCCTGCTCTCAACAGAGCAGGAATTTCTCCTGTGCTGTTTATCCATGAAATACTAACTACGTGCAGAGTGCAGTAGATAGCTTCAAGAGAAACACCAGAGTGAGGTCTGGGAAATCTCTAGCTTGTGGCCTGGGGGTTAGCACATTCCCCTGAGAAGCAGGTGATTCAGGTTCAAACCTCACTGGACAAAAAGGGCCTATGACCTGAATCTCTTCTACTCTGGACAATCACCCTAATCACAATACTCTTGGTGTAAAAGGTGGGAGGGCCCTTCTCTATTCTGCTTCCAGCAGTGTGTGTGCAGGGTAGCTCTATTTTGTCACAGGGGAAAATAGAATCCCAAACTGTACCTATGCACCAAAAATTGCAGTTATGTGGCTGTGTATATGCCATTTAGGCACAGGGGGCATCTATACACATGCTCTGGGGGCAGGAGGGGTACTTTAATTAGAGTGGCTCTTGCCTCTAATTCAAGCGCCTGCGGCATCTCATTTATCAGTGTCCCTTTACTTCAAAATGACAGTGGGGGCTCTTTATCTATTGGATTTATGACACAC
The DNA here is from genome assembly GCF_000455745.1 of Alligator sinensis. NCBI lineage: Eukaryota > Metazoa > Chordata > Crocodylia > Alligatoridae > Alligator > Alligator sinensis. The sequence continues at coordinate 2,075,646 of NW_005841990.1, forward strand.
TACAAGCTGCCAGACATCTGACTCCTCAGGTACCTCTCCACTTTTACCTGCTACATCCCCCTACTCCCTGTGCCCCAGCCTGTCTCTCTCACCCTCTGATGCCTCCATTTCCATTTTCACTGACTGGCTTTCTTGCCTGCATTGCATGCCGGCCCAGCCTCTGGCTTCTTTACTATTCCTTCCACCTGAGAACAGCATGCACACCAACTGCAGGTGCTTCCTCAGCCTGCCGAAAGGTTTTGAAACCCAAAAGCTGGCATCCCAGCAGCTAAGCTGAGCTTACCTGGAGCCTCACCACTACACTGCAACCAGTAAGCCTCAGGCCTGTCAAAGACGTGATGGGTCTGGGCTTTCCCCAGTCAGGACTGTGTGCATGAATGTGGTGGGTAGAGGTTATGGTGCCTCCTACCTGCCTTTCACCAGGGGGATCCTTGGGCCTGGCATTTCCTGGGGCTCTGCGCCACCAGCAGTCCCACCAGGCCTCCTGACCCTGGCAGAGTGCAGTTTTAGTGGTCATGCCCAGGGCCTCCTCCTTCCCTATAGCTCCAGCCCATACCTCCAAGTTTGTCCTGACATGGAAGCTCAGCACGGACATGTTCTTCCCCTGGTGGCTGATGATTCAGTGAGTGCTGACTCCAGCTCTGAGACTGAGCATTAACTGGCTTAAAAAAATAAGCCATGTGGACAGAAATAGATGCAGATGGAGTGAGGAGGATGGCACTCGCTCTGTCTGCAAGTGGAGCTTGGGGAACCCCAACAGCTGGAGGTTCACCTTGAGGAACACCAGCTGCTCCACCAAACCAGGATCCAAGCAGGTGCAGTGGGGTGTCACAACATCACCAGCAATGCTGAACAACCTCTCACTTGGAACATTGGTGAGTGGACAGGGCGGGTGTTCCCTGGCAACTGTGGCCAGACCCTGCCAGATGTGGCTGTGGGTTGTTCAATAGACCAAGGGATCATCGTCCAATGGCTCCATGTCCTTGGTGAGATAGGTAACCACCGATGCCTCAGCACTACCTGCCTGAGGCTGGGGTCTGGTGTGTCTGGACCCCAACATTGAAGCCATGCCCTTGGCCCACATTGGCAGTGGCTGATGTGGAGGAGACTGGCTAGTGCTGGGAGGGCTGGCATGGGAAAGTGGATCTCCCTCTTCCACATAGTTTCACCTCTGCCCTTCTGCCTTCCTGACTGTTGACAGCACCTCCATCTAGTGATCAGTGTTTTGGTGTTGCCAGTGCACATTCTCCTCTTCACCCTTGGGTTGCACATGCCCACCAGCACGTGGACCATACTGAATCACAACAGACCCAACCGTTTCCTGATGCCCTTCTTCAGACACCTCACCAGTGCCTGCAAATCTGGTGACAGTGACTAGTCCCAGCCAGGAACATTGTTTCCCTGGAACTTCTCCATTCTACGGGGATCACTTGGCTAAGGAGGGCATCACCAGTGCTTAGGGTCTCAGTGGCCTCGAGGAAGGGCTTGAGGACCACCAAGATCTTGGAAGATAATATCCCACTCAGCTTTGTTAAGGGAGCTGATGATCCCAATCTCCCTGAGCAAGGTCATCTCATGGATGGCCTGCTGTTGCTCCACTAGTCTTTCCAGCATCAGATATGTGGAATTCCACTGAGTCTCTACACCCTGCATGGTTTTGTGCTGTGGGATGCTCAGCTCTGCCTGTTCCTCCTGCAGTATCTTGCCCCCCTTGATGCTGCGGTGGAAGTAGCCTACCACCTTCCTGCATTTTGAAATCAGCTGTGTGGTAGTGATGACGCCATCACCAACAGCCCTGTCCCCCTCCAAGGCATCCCTGACTATGAGGTGCAGCTTGTGTGCCACACAATGGATGCGAACCAAGTTGGCATCACAAATAACCTTGACCATATTGGCCTCACTGTCGGTGACCATGAACCCATGAGTCTGCTCGGCCTGCCCAATGAGTCACCCCTGCACCATGCAGTTCATGGCCACCATGATCTCCCTTGCTGTGCGGGACACGTCCATCACCTTGGTTTGAAGGAGAGTCTACCAACTGCCTGACTGATTGCACTAGTGCCCTGTGAGGGAGAAGTAGGCATGATCTCCATCCCGTTTGCTCCAGATGTCCGAGGTGAAGTGCAAGTCTACCTGCAGCCCTGCAGGTAGCCTCCCTCAAGTACTCCTCCCTAAAGTACTCCCTGCATACCTCATACAGGGAGGGCACCACTGTCCTGATAAAGGTGGTGCATGTGGGAACATGGTAGGATGGGGCCATGGGTGCCATGAGCTACCTAAGCCCTGCCCACTCAACAAAGGAGAAGGGCTGGCCATCCAAAGCAAGCATCTCCCCCATGCTTTGGGTGACCTTGCTCACCCTTAAAAGTACTCCCTTTGTCTGTGGCTTTCCCCCACTGCTCCAGGGTGGCCTGCCTCTGCTCTGGAGGGGGATGGGGGCTTTGTAGCAAGTGGGGGACTTCCCTCTGGGCAGTGTTTCCACTGATGCCAGGCTGAGGAGGAAGAAGGGCAAGGGTGTGCTACCTCCTGAGATGCAGCAGCATTGCCGTGCTAGTGAAGTGTTTCACCTACTTGCCCCAGCTGATCTGCCTTCAGCAGTGCTGGCACGTAGCATACTTGAGATCACCTGCCACCTCAGAATGATCCCGCACTACACTACTCCCCTGCTTCTGGGTTGAGGGTGGGGATCCTGCCTTATCCCCCTTCTCAGCAGGCAGAGGCACAACAACAGGAGGAACTGACTCAGCTGAGCCACTTGCCTCCATAACCTCCTCTGAGGTGATTTCCTGAGGCTCCTTCTCTTTGAGGGGTATGGAGCACAAAATTAGATTTCCCCTTAGTCCCCAGAATTTCTTTAGCTAGGGCACTTGGGTTCCCTGGTTTCAGATCCAGCTCTCCCTCTGGCAATGGAAGGCTCATTCTGGGAGATTAAATTGGGGTGGAGGAGACTGTCATTCTGCTGCTGGTGGCTATTTTGATTGTTAGGGGAGGTGGTGCAGGTGCAGGGACAGGTTCTGCTCCCACCTCCTTCCCTGGCACCTGCCTTTCCAGCACACTTCATATTAATCTTTCTTCTGCTGGAAAATGTGTCTTTGTATATAACTAACTAATAATATATCTCTTCTTCTTCTCTGATGTATGACTGTGTCTGACTACTTCTTCTGTGTTGTGTTTACTGTTGTGTGTGTAACTAAAATAATATCTCTTCTTCTTCTTCTCCTTCTATGACTGTCTGACTTCTGTGTTTTGTTTAATAATCTGAATCTCTATCTGACTTATTCTGTGCTGTCTTTAGTCTGTATGTAACTATGGGCAACTGGTGCCATCTGAGTCTGGGGGGCATGTGCCCCTTCAGCGGCCAGTCAGTGAGGTGGGGGTGTCCCTCCACAGCCAATCTTGCTGAGAGTGGCTGGGTCCCCTGCGGCCAGTCGCACCAACCAGGAAGCATGAGCAGTGCTCCTGGAAGAGCCAGCAGCACTTTCCCTGGTGCCCCCACTCCCTGGCCTGTGCTCATAGGGAGTGCATGTGCACCCCTGTGCACCCCGCTATGTATTGCCACTGTATGTAACTATAACTAATAATAACTATATATAATCTCTTATTATTATTCTATGACTGTCTGACTTCTTCTGTGTGGTGTTCTGTTTAATAATATCTGACTTCTTCTATGATGTATGTGTGTAAGTGTGTGTAATGTATGTGTTTCCCTGCACAATGATGGATCACACTGACAGGAAAAACACAGCTTTCTTTTTAAAAAGTGTTGGAAAAAAAACCCAAGAACAGTAAAGGACCCACTCAGTTTCTGTTCCCCCTGAGAAATATTCTTATACTCTTCCAAAGTTGTTTGTCCAAGATTCCACTTCTTATATGCTTCCTTTTTGTGTTTAAGCTCACCAAAGAATTATATGCTAAGCCAAGCTGGTTACTTGCCACATTTGCTATTCTTCCTGAGCATCAGGATGGTTTGTTTCTGTGCCCACAGTAAGGTTTCTTTAAAATACAGTCAGCTCTCCTGGACTCCTTTCCCCCTCAGCCTGGCTTCCCAAGGGATCCAGCTCCCCATTTCCCTGAGACAAAGTCTGCTAGGAACTTAAATGAGTTACTCAGTGGGAACTTGACTGAGTAATGAGCAAGTAAAAGACTTCGCAATTTACTTTTGTATTTGATATTAGAAAAAGAGCTTGTGTATTAGACACATTTTCTGTGCAATTTACTCATTACTTTCTACATACTGCACAGATATTTTCCATGATTAACTTTTATCATTTTTTATGACTCACAGGGACTCACCTTGGGAAAATACTCGCTTACATAGTTTGGTATCTATTGCCAACACAGTAAAACCTTTAAAACTGCTCCATAAGACTTTAACAATGTGCTCATTTTCATTTGCATATGTAGGTTTTTAATAGACATTCTCAAAATAATTACAAATGGCATCATGAGAACACTGCAGCATTCATTTCACATTTCACAAAGTAAACTGAATCATTCCTGTTTAGAAATTAAATTCCTTCACTGCAGGATGTAATCAAGTAAGAAGCAACAGTTTCTGGAATCAAAATGTGTCAGAGCTAGTGATGGTTTGTATTTTTTGTTCCTAATGATGAAGTGCTTGCTGCTACCTTAACAAATAATCACAGCAATATTTCCAGGCTGCAGTTTTGAATTATGTGTATAGTTCTAACCTGGGAGAGCTTATCAGAACTGTTATGTTCTGTACAGACCTATAGATTCTTTGTTCCACTTTTAGTTGCAGAAATACAATCATGTTAAAATATGGACCTACTTTAAAAAGTCTAGAGAATTAGTCCTACCCTAGTGAAGCCAATGAAAGTTATACTTTAAATTATGGGTGGACAAACTGCAGCCTACAGGCTAGATGTGGCCTGCCAAGGGATTTTGCCTGATCCATGGCAGGATTTTTGGCCCTGCCTGGCCCAGGCATAGGGGGCAGCCTGGGATGTGGTGGCGTGGCTGGTCCTGCCACCCCCAAATGCACAGTGTGGCTGGGGCAGCATGGCAGCTGGACTCACTTCCTGATAGCCTTAGTGACAGAAGCTCCTTCCAACTGCTGCTGATAGTATTGTCTCCAAAACAAGCCCTGGTGCCCTGCTTGGTCACCAAATCTTCATTTTGTTCTGAAATACAGTTTTGGTCAATAATTTCCAAGGAGCTCTACATATGAGTGGGCCATTCTGAGAAGTGTTCCCATAAGTCCATGATGTGATACCCATGATGACGGGTCCCCCCCATGAGCTGATATGCCTCGGGCCCCGTACCAGAGCCAGCCCAAGGAGAGTGCCTGGGGCAAGTCAGCTCATGTGGGACCCTCCCCTGCCCTGGGATCGGGGTGGTGGTGGGTTCCTGCATGAGCTGGTGTGCTCCAGACTCCTTACCGGAGTTGGCCTGAGGAGGGTGCGTGGCCCGGTGCAAATCAACTCATGTAGGGACCCGCCCCTGCCCTGATCCTGGGGCCGGGGGCAGGTCCCCGCATGAGCTGATTTGCTGCAAGCCGGCCTGCCACTGGCCCCAGGTGGCAGCACCAGCCTCCTGTGATCCAGGAGGCAAATCAGGGCCCTGCATCTAGCACAGCCCCTGCAACTCTTCTGGGGATCCGGGTGGGCCTGATCTGCCTGCCAGATGACAGAGGCTGGTGCTGCTGTCTGGGGCCAGTGGCAGCACCAATCTTCCTGGTGCTGGCTGCAGGCTGCCCCCAGCATGAATCCCAGCTGGCAGTAGCAGCAGCCTCCTGTCATCTGGCAGGCAGATTGGGGGCCTGCACACCTGGGAGGAGTCCAGCACAGCCCTGCAGCCCTCCCCGGGGTGCAGGCAGGCCCCAATCTGCCTGCCATATGACTGGAAGCTACTGCTGCTGGCTGGGACCAGAACTGAAGCCAAGTAAGCGTGGCTTTGAAACTCAAATTTTTTTGAAACTTTTGAAATGTTTCAAGTGCCCTTGTTTAATTTAAAAGCTATTTCAAAGGCTTTTGGTTTTGTTTAATTTCACTGTTTCAAGCTCGAAACGCATCAAAGCAGCTTCAGAATGAAATACGGGGTGAAATTTCACACAGCCCTAATACTCATCTACAGTGCAACAGATATTTAAAAAAATATTTAAAAATATATTTTCTTATTAGATCAAGTTGCCCTTGGAAATATACCTAAATAAAATTTATTTTAAAAAAAACGAATCTACCAAATGATTCCATGGCAAAAAAACAGGAAAATTAGATGGGAAAACTTTCTCATCTTCCTTCCCATCTAAACATGTATTGTTAAAATCAGCAGTGAATCACCAGAATTCTTAAAACAAATGATTAATTGCCATCTATGGAAAATCCTCTACTAGAGTTACGAAGAAAGCTATAATGTATATTCCTATTCCTCATTTTTTCCATAAAATCTTGAAGGGAATTCCCACTAGCTGCTTAAATGAAGGCCAATCCTTTTTTTCTCAAATAGGATAGCAAAAAGCATTACCGGACAAACTGGTTTCAGCGATGTGTTCTTTCTCAGAGTACTGTATGGGCTGGTTACATGAAAGGGTTCCAAGGAAGTTACTGCTATTCCAGTACTAGTGATGCCTTCAGGGAAAGGCTACATTTTGTGACAACATGTTGCAATACTCAGGGGCTTTCTGTTGCCTTCATTTTGGAGACTCAGTGGGAAATCTAGCTTTAAGGATGACTTGAAACTATAAAGATATTTAATAAAGGTCATGTTTTTAACAGATATTTTAAACAAATTAGTAAAGAGATTAACATCTTTGTATAAAGAAATATGTATGGGTATAATGTAATATTAATTCTGGAACTCAGCAAAGCATAATACAATATTTACAAGATCACTGACCTGATAGTTTTAACCAGTTCAATAGATCATCAGCACAGCTTGCACCGATTACTTTCTATACAATAAGGTTACGGGTAAAGCTATACTTCATGCTTTCTGAATGTTGATACAAGTGTTGTTGCTACTGTTGGTCAGAAATTTTCTAATGAAGCAAAGGTTTGTCAGAAAATGCTGGCTTATAGAGTCTGACATCTTTTGTTTAAAACCCTTCTGGTTCAATAAACTTTTGCTGAATTCAAGGAAGATTGAATCTACCTAGATTTATGGAAGGTATGTCCTGGATCTGGGAACCCAGGGAGCTCTGTTCTCAGTTACCGAGGAGTCCATTAGCAGGTCTGGTCGTGACTGGGGACCCTTGGAAAACCCTGCGGCTGCTGTGACATTTGTTCTTGTCTATTTCACTGGTGTTATTAGTCAATTTCATTAAGTACCTTTAGGATCCAAGGATCAATTTCATTAAGTACCTTTAGGATCCTTTTCGATGTGTATGTAAAAATAAATAAATAAATAAATAAAAGGCCAGTGAGGGGGATGGTTCTTTTCAACTTGGGCCAAAACCACATTTTCAGAACACAAAATTCCCATTAGCTAGAACCCCTGCTTTTCAAGCTAGCTATAATTGTTGCCTAAGCCACCTAACTTCTACACGAAAACCCTGATCCAAATGTTTTATGTGCTTATTAAATGTATACTTGTATGCCATGACTTAATGATGGGGGTGTGCTTGTGTGCCATTTTGAACTATATTCCTTTTAACCTACTTCACAGTAAGGAGGCAGATAAAAAGCACATATCTGTGATTATGCTTAAATAGTCATCCTTCAGAGCTACCTTGCAGTTATAGTGCCTCTCTATTCTGGCCCTTCTCCTTATTCACTCTACACTAGCCCACTATGCACCAGTGGATACACACCCAGCCTTTACCCTTGCATTTCAATGTGAACTTCATTTTCTGCACAGCTCAGCCAAGTTCTGTCTAGCAACATTAAAACATACTTCCTACTGTGTGCACCACTAGCTGGCTGTAAGAGCAGTCCAGGTTTATTGTTAATATCTAGTATGTCATTCAAAGAACAGGATCTTAGGAGAAGCAGAGACTGCTTCAAGGAAGCTGGCAATGCAAGGCTGAACTAGAGTGGTGTGCATGACATCAGACACCTAAAGTCTGAGTACTTGTCCTAATTTTGAAGTGTTCAGCCAGGTCCCTGCTACTGCCCTGAGTCTGGAACCTGCCCTGAGTCTGGAACCAGTCCTGAGTGCCATGCTTCTAATGATTAGATTGGGAGCAGGAGGTGATGAGGAAAGCATCAGAAAAGACCACTGTAGAAGGGGGTGGAATCTTAGGAATAAACAACAGCACTAGAAACATTGTGGTGGGATAAGGAGAAGACATCCAAGGTCCATTGTCCATAGGTCTGTTCAAGGATGGTTCCCAGGGAACAGCTGGGTTTTGCAACCATGTAAGCCAAGTGGCAGGTTCCCTTCATGTTAACTGTACTCTGAGTGGGGGATCAATTTTGGAGTTAGGGCCAATACAGCTAAAGAAGCTGTTACTTTCAATGAGGGGTAAGTTAAGCCTCAGGTAAAGGTGAAAGACATGACACTTCCTTGACCCCAAGCACATTCATGAAAACAATATTTCAGACAGCTGTATTAAGAGGAAAAGTCCTTAGTTCGACTTCTTTGTTGGGCATCCTGTTCCCATCCATTCATGGGAGGAGATGTGAAAAATCAAGTCTGTTGTTAGTAAGCATCTGTGTCCCAGTCTATCATCATGATAATGTGTACCTTAATATTTCTTTCTCTGGGCTGGAGGAATTTGATAACTTTTCAAGCAGGCAGAATTCAGTTGCTGAGATTTGCTGAGATTTTGTGGTAAGTTGCATAGCTCACCAGCTTTTTCCATTCCTTGATCTGCTATTCAGTTATTTGATGATGAAATATCTCCTTTGCATCAATAGATGAGATTCCATTAGTAATAAACCCCAGAGCTTTCTAAAATGTTTTTGGAATCAATACTAGTAAAATGGCTGGGGTTTGATTGTCCTAGCCTTCCAAATGGGACATAAATGTGATTTTTTTTACTTACTGTACTTAAGGGTTTGGCATTTTGCTGGATGAACTTCTGAACTGGATGATGTATAAAAATGAAATGAAAGCAAGACATGGCCATGTTCTGATCTAAAAAATAAGTAGACTTTTTTTTCTTTTCTCTGAAGGAATAAATGTTCATTTTGACAGATATACCCCTAGAAGTCCTAGCACCAAACCATTTTTAACTGGAATACTAATATGAATGTGGGTACAAGTGGTATGGGTAGTGTGTAGCTGTTCAAAGACAGTTAAAAGTTAAAAATATTATCAGACTGAACTATAGGTGTTTGGGTATGCAGAGAACTTGAGTTAGGGACAACAGTGGAATTATAATTTAAGGTAAGCTTCAGTGAAATCAAGCCTTACAGGCAGTTGTTAAAAGAATATTAAACTATTGGTTCCCAGAACATCTTTCATAGGGAACAGATCTCACTGTAATGTTTGTGGGATTTTCTTATTGACAAGAAGTTAATTGAAATGAGAGAGAGAAACTATTTTCTAAAGTGTAAAGTATGACCATTTAGCTAAGTCACTGCTTAAACAAAATGGCAGCAAAGAATGAAAATACTACTCCTTTTCTGAATAATGCTTCCTACATATATATTCTGATGGAGAATAAAATGATTATCAAAATAGCAGAAAGAACAGTTTGGAAAATTGCATTTGTTCCTGATTTTTTTAATAATTTTTTTTAGCTTTTGGAGCTCAGTGTGGCTCATATAATACACTCTGGGTGTGTCTACACATGAATATACACATGCCTAAACTTAATGCATCTTAGCCTAAGGTGCATTAAGGTGATTTACGTGCTCATCTACATGTGCACACCTTAAGGTGCCTTGACATGGCTCACTGGGCAAGTACTTTTGCAGACTGCCCTGGGCAGCACCCTGGACAGCCCTCCCCCCCCATATGCGCAGCTACATCAGGGCCTGCGGGTGGTGGGCAGGTGCTGCACTGGGAAAGTGGCCAGATGTAGTGCAAACAATGAGTGCATTCCTGGCCAGGGAGAGCAGAGAAAGGGGCGGGGTGCACCCAGGGGCTGTGGGGTCTGTCAGTGCCATGTGCAGAGCCAGGGCCACTGGACTACAGTCAGAGACGGCTCAGCTTCAAGTGAGCAGAGGGTGTGCCCGAGACCCCAGGCCACGTTTAGTGACTTGAGGCAGCTAGAAACAGAACTAGAACCCAGTGCTGGGCCTGGCCACGGGGTACTGAGTGGCAGCATAGCCCAGTGCTGCAGCCCAGTGTTGGCTGAGAGGGTGGGAACCTCCAGTCCCCCTGGATGCAATTGGCCCAGCCCCAACTCGAACCCCCTCCCTGTGTTCCTGTCTCCCCAGTGTCAGTTGAGAATGGGCCAAAGCCAAGCCCACAGCGCCCTGCACTGCCACCAGGTGCTGCCAAGAAAAAGAAACAGCGAGTGCTCTTCTCCAAGGTGCAGACACTGGAGCTGGAGTGGCAGTTCTGGCAGCAGTGGTAGTTGTCAGTGTGCTGACCAACTTGGGACTTAGTCAGTTGGCACACAGACAGGTACCGCTGCTGCTGGAACTGCCGCTCCAGCTCCAACATATGCACCATGGAGAACAACACCCACCACTTCTTTGTGGTGCTCTGCAGCAGCTTGGGGCCCTGTGGGCTTGGCTCCAGCCTGCTCTGTCAACATACACAGTGTTAAGGCAGCTTAAGACATCTACACTTCCCTTAAGGTTCCTTAACTCTTTGCGCCTAAATTAGATACTTGCTTTAGGCAGGCATCAAATTTAGGCACAATTAGTCTAAAATCACCATTTTTAAGGCACATTAAGGGAGCACATGTGTAGACCCGAATTCTTAATGCACCCTTAAAAATGGTGATTTTAGACTCGTGTACATGCACCCTCTATGAAGTAGGCAAAACCCTTCTTACAATGCTCATGGATTGTATCAAGGATTGTATCAACACACGATGGAAAGGCTGTATTAGAAGTGGTGTAATGAGCAGCTGGAGTAGCATGTTTAAGGAAAAGTATTAATAGAAAATACAAACACATTTATACAAAAGTCACTGTTGTACATTAACTACACAGAAATAAGATGTTAATTGGATTCTCCTATGGAATAATCAACCCCAAATTTGTCATGATCTTTTTTATCAACTTACATCAATGGAGAGGTCTTTCCTCAAATTAATTATCACCATACAAAGCAGAGGGACAATAAATATTTTAAGATCCAAAGTGTGTTTTCATAGGGCTATACTGTTCATTTATTTAATTAATTAATTATTTTACATGAACTAGAGTGTTCTTGTTCCTTTTGGGTAATGTGTTGGGGAGCAGAAATGAATCCTAGTTACAGGCCTCATTTTTTTTTTTTTGAGTGACTGATGGGAATTAACTGCTCTTTAGTAGTGTTCTATTCCCACAAGGGGTAAGGCAGGAGGCAGAATGGGATACATACTGTTTCATCTCACAGTAGTTGTTAGACCAGGGGAAGCACTATTGCTATACATGTGCTATACATTGGCTGTTGTACACTCTCTGCCTGTCTACAACATGAATCTGTTTCCATCACGACAAAGAACAATGAAATGCTTCTAGAAGGTGAGCCTGCTTAGTAGAAAATCCCCTGCATATGCCACTTAAAAATATGTTTCTTCTTTTCTGTGTTAGAAAGGAAGAATAGGTTAGGTTAGGGTCTAAGCTAGGACTTGGGAGTTTGGGCTTCAGATCCTGTAACCTGAAGGAAGTCACTTAGAGTATCCGTGTCTCAGTTCCCCATTCATAAAATGGGGTTAATAGCACGTCCTTCCTCCCCAGGAGGTATTATGAGGATAAATACAGTCAAGAGTGTGAGAGGCACACTGATACAAAGTGCTATGCAAAAAAACCACATAAAAACCCTTTTGAACCACCTATGACAACATTGGCATTTGAGGTCTGTAACAGGGAAACCCTTGCCTTGTTACTGTGGGAAGGCTACAGGGCCATAAGGACCAGCAAGAACCCTTTAAGAGCAGGATCTTTGTGGCAGGGGAAAAAGGAGCTAACTGCAGGGGCCTCCAGGGAGAAGCCCCAGGTGGCAAGCAGCAAGAGGGGAAAGTATAAGATCCATGTAACAACAAGTTGCTCTGCCCTGGGAAGTTGAAGGGATTACAGTCAAAGGGCAGGCACTGGCAGGTCTGGGACTAATGAGAAACCCTTGTGCTCAGACAAGACAATAGACCAGGCTGACTGGAAGGGGAGAAGCTCAGGGAAGGAAATAGACTTTCCCTTAGGTTGGGGGGCATTCTAGACCTGACTGGGGAGTAGGCAGGACTCCCAGACAAACCACAGTGGTGTCCAGAAGGAATAAGGGAGACCCTGGTGGATAAGGACTGTGAAGTTTTTCTTTATTTCTCCTTTTACCCTGCCACAGGACCCAGAAGGGCTAAAGGATTTCCGTTTATGTTGATTTTATGTGCAAATGCCTGGATGGGCACTATTTTAGTTTGAAGTGGTTGCTTGTATGTTTGTTTGACCGCAGTACTGCAGGTGCCTCTAAGGGGAGGTGGAGGTTGCATTGCAGGCACCATATAGAGCCCAGCAAGATCAACCTCTTTTTGTCAAGGGGATCATACACAGGGAGTGAGAGAAAGGCGGGGATCTAACCCCTTCAACTCCCCTTCTGCTGGGAGTGCAGAGAGCTGACTGTGGGGCTTAATCCTCAGCCAAGCTGCTGCTGCCAAGGAGCCATGGCCTGAATGAGTGGGCCTAGGACTGAAGCTAGCAGTAGGTCTGGACCAGGAGGGTTGGGCCCTGGACAAATATAAAAAGGGTAGGACTCTAGGCCTCAGAATACCTTCCTCATTATTGGTTGCTCCATCAAGGCATGACAGGCCAGATACGGGGTAGCAGTTCAGAAGAATTGGGCTGAGTTTAAGCTAGCCAGGCATTGGGTGTTATGATCTCCTGGCAGGGCTAGTCCTGACATGGGTCTCATTTACATTTAAGGAAGAATGAAAAATAAAATAGTAGCACTTCTCAGCAAAAGGCATACCATACAGTTATTCTATACATAAAAGGCATATTGATGTTTGGGGTTGTATATGCAGATTGATTTTACAAACTGCCCCTTAATTAAAAAAAGATGCGTAGTACAAAGCAGTATACGAAATTACACTGGTTTTCTCCAGGCAGTCAAAATGCTGCTTAAAAATTAGCTCCCAGAGATTTATGTTCCAGTCCCATTGTACAGCAATTCATCATACTGCACTGGGAGGACACAATCCCAAAGTCTGTGGAAACATTCTATTTCTACTGCCTCCTTCATCACACTTTTTCAAACCATGCTTTAAGGAAGCATTGGTACATTGCCCTACATAATAAAAAGAAACTGCACTTTATAGGAATTAAACTAACTACTCATCAATATTTTTTCAGTTTTTCTTCCCTGTCTTAAATGGAACTCTTAAGAGAGAAAGCCAAAGATTGAAACTTTATTACATGACCAATATTTTATGAGCTGCTTTTTATATCCAAATCCTTGCATTTGTTTATAATATTTCAGGTCCATATGGTCTTGAAGTTGCCTTATTTGACAAAAATAAGTGTGTGCAACTTGTAGCTTTTTGCTAGTCAAAACTTTGTTGCAAACTTTGGGCAACTATACCTGTGCTCTGGGGAAGAGGTGGAATGCTCTTTAACCGGAGCAGATCTCAGAGCTACTCTAATTAAAGCGCCTGCAGTGTCACATGTATTCAGTGTCCCATGCTTCAAAATGGTGGTGGGGTGCTTTAACTAAAACTTATTCAACGAGCTTTAGTTAAAGTGTCCGTGCTGCAGTTTTGAAATGTGGGGATGCTGAATACATGTGATGTGGAAGCTGCTGGAGTGTGCTAATTAGCACACTCCAGCAGACTCACAGAAGATTTGATTAATTGAGTCTGCTGTGAAGCGTGTTAATTAGCACATCAGAGCAGAGGTCCGTTATGTGTATAGGTGCCCTTTAATAGCAGTTTTCAAACATTTGAAAGGCTACCAGAAAGAATATGGAGAAATGTTATTCTCCTTTGCCACATAGGGCACAACAAAAAACTAGAAGTTTAAATTGTAACAAAGCTTAGTTTTCCCTGAGACTTTAAGTTTCTAAGTGCAAAAACAGTAGGATAATGGAACAAGCTGCCCAGGCAAGTTGTGGAATTTCCTTCATTGGATGTTTTCAAGAGGAGGCTGAAAAACATTGGTCTCAAGTGATTTAGGAAAAATGAATCTTACATTCATGCAGGGAGTTGGACTTGATGATCCTTAAGGTTCCTTCCAACTCTACAATTCCATAATTAAAGGCACAAATACTGTAAATAATTATGCATGCCATACATTGTCTTCTGAAGTCAAATTTCATCTACTTTTATTGCATTCGAAAACACCCATCTATCTCCAATCCATGTTATGCAGTTTTCTTTTTCCCTTTACATTAAGGCTGCCATATGCTGATGGTAAACTGCATTGGTGATGAAAATATGAGAGTAATAAACAATGAATCCAAATTATGCCTTTTTTGGGCAAAACTTTTTCACTCCATTCTAGTGATAAATACTTCAAGAACAGTAATTGCCCTTCTCCACTTGACATCGTAATAAAAGCAGAATTTATTATCAAAAGCTTAGAAGAGCTAAGCTATTTCAAGAAAAAAATGTTCAGACAAAACAGCCATTTCACCATTATATGCCAGATTGAAAGTGTCAAGCCTTGAGACATACCCCTTCTACACCATAAGGATCAAGATGATATATGCACCTATACACAGTCTATAGAACTGTACTATGTATTGGTAGCAACATTGGGTTGTATGGCAAATAGGGTTGTATGGCACTTCTCTATACTGCCATAAACTCTGTGGACAGGTAGGGATGGTTTAGTCCCTTAGCATACTTTTGAGTGCCTTTTAATTTGTTCTAAACTATAACCATCTGTCTGTAGCTTCAGGAGTCTGTATACCAGTTAGAATCATTGGAACATATTCTCTGACCATAACTCTTTTTGTTCTTTATTTGTCTCCCGGCATATCTTTTATTCCCAAGACTGAAACATATTTCTGGCTAAATGTGATTCCCTGCCACAAGAGGAATCCCTAGCTGTGTCTTTTAACCATCTTTTAGTCTATTTGGATGCCTATATGTGTACTTGTTCTTATTCTAATTATAACACTCCAGTGTTGCCTCACCGCCACATGTATTAAGTCCCCATTACTTTCAAATTGGCGGTGAGGGCGCTTTATCTAAACCTCATCGAATGAGCTTTACATAAAGCATCCTACAGCCATTTTAAAATGCACAGCGCCTTAATACATCTGACAATGCACTGTTTTAATTAGAGTGACTGTCCAGAAACTGTTCCAAGTAACACCTCTCCTCCCCTCCCCTCCCGCCCCCACTTCCTTCAGCATGTGTATAGGAAGCCTTTATGTTGCTGATACAGAGCAAAGGAGGGCAGGAGAAGACCATCTGAACCAAGTTAGGGAGATAGGTCTTAAATATCCCCATGCCTTTAGGGGAGTCCCAGATAGAAGGCAGAAGAAAGAAGTAAGAAAGACATCAAGGAAAGCAGACTTTTATCACAGTTCAGAGTCTACCTATCCGTCTTTATTGCAAGGGGGAATCTGGGCTTTCTATATAGTTACTGTAGCTAGGGGCTTTCTATATAGTTACTGTAGCTAGGGGAGTATGGACTGTATTTTTGTAAGGGGAAAAATCACTTATGACTTTTTTAACCTTTATGGAACCTCAAAACTGCCTTTGCCTATGGGCTCTGGATAATTATTGGGGCCTTGTGATTTGGTTTCTGTACAAGTAGAGACAACTCCTTACTACCTTCCCACGTATCTAGGAGTTTTGAATTACTACAGCAAGAATCCATATTAAAGGGTAAAGAACAGGTAAAGTCTTTAATGAAGGTTTCCAGTCAGATTTGATAGCTACACCGCAAGGGTAACAAAACACCACCAAATATCCTGCACTTTCCTTTACTTGGAAGTAGGACAATTAAAATACAAAGGGAAGTTTTGTTTGTACAGTGAAACCTGTTAATAACTGTCACCATTGGTCACTTAATATAGAGGGAGTTAGCATGGGAAGAGAAAGGAAATATCGTGGGGACTGGGATGGTTCCAGCCATTAATGCAGGTGGCCCAGGGAGAGGGTGCCTGTAAATACATGTCTCATTGTAGTGAGTTTGTACTCAGTTTTGTATTTCACTTTCTGGTTCACATGTATTAGTGTATTACTGCAAGGAAACATTTATCTCAATCAAGCTCTCCTGTTTTTGTTAGGTCAGATCTTACCTGATGGAAGTTCCTGTAGCATTCATTTCAGATGGGCTTTAGTTGATTTACACTGTGGATTTGGCTTGTTGAGCTTGCTTTATTTTGTATTTGCAAAGATATTTTATTCCTGTGAAACATCCATGAAAGCTTTTTGCTCTTTAAATTCAAAGCTAAAAGGGGGGCTTACACTGAATAGATGTGCAAAGGAAGACCTTTTGGGGCATGAGAACCAGAGCGAAGCATGGTGTGCCTGTTTCATGTGTACTACACCCAGAAATGGCTGCAATCTAGTTGCCTTCATGTGGAGCTGTAATTGCCCCAATATGCTCAAGATAACAAGCTTGTTGGTACTTGCAAATAAGGCAGCTGCATTGTGCTCTGTGTCCAGCTGGGTGCAGTGCAGGTGGAGCAGGTACACCGTATTGTGCTCTTAGTGTGGTCCTATGCTGGTGTAGAGATGCCCTGAGTCTACAGACAAACTCAGGGAGGGTCTCATCTGGAAGAGTGCAAGACTGTGTATGCATGTGCACATGCCCATGCATCGGAGGAAATAAATAGAAAACCTTGGCATTAACAATTGCCAATAGTATTAGCATAGCTAATTGACAATTTTATTCTGATGATGGAAATCTCTGCCCATGTTTAGTAAAACATTTTAAATTATCCTTTTTCGCCCCCAGTGATAAGCTATTTTTTCCCCAACAGTATTCGACCAAGCATCCCCCTCAGCTGATCCCGTTTAACAGGGAGAGCCCCCCCCCCCCACACACACACACTTCTGGAAGTGGCTGCAGCCATTTTTGAGAGTGCCATAGTGCTCCACTCCCCAGCCAGTACTTGCAGAGGGGGGCACCAGTGCTCCCGCCTGCCCCCGCTGCCCATCGCCTAAGCTCTCGCACATTGCCATGGGGTCCAGCACCTGCCAAAAATCAGTCCCCGTTAATGAATCTCATTCTTGTGCAGCCAAAAATTAGGACATCAAAAATGTCTTTTCCCCTCTAAATGCAAAAAGCAATTGATTTTGAAGACCTATTGACTCAGACTGCAATAAATAGAGGAGATGCTTTTCCATTGTTATGGATTCAATCCTTTGTTATGTCAAACTGAATGGATCTTTAAAAGGAAAAAGAATGTTAGACTGACAGATTTCTTGGCTGGACCATTTTCCCAGTACCTTTGGCAGATCTCTGTACTTGGCTTTCTCTGTTAAGTGTCTTATTATTTCTCCTTTTATTGCCAGAACACACACATTTGTTCTCATCAGTCTGTCTGCCTGTCTCTGTTTTTTCTTTCCTCCCATATTTCCTCTCTCTTCCTCTTCTCAGAAAAGTCCCCCTCCCTTCTTATCTTTGTGTAGTAGGTTTAAGGTTCTTTCTCTACTTTAGACATCTGGACAGATTTCTTTGGGTCAGATTGTGGAAGGCTGTTACACAAATGAACATGAAGGTGGAGAGGACACAGGGAGCCTTTCTCTTCTGTCCCTATACAAGTCAAGATTCAGCTTTTCCCTGCAGTGCTGGCCAGGGACTGGGCTTAATTTGTTCAAAAACCAAGTGCTTACAAACATTGGTGAGATGCTCCAAAGCCATAATGAGCCAAACTAAACTACGTCCAAGGAGTTTTACTTTAATACACCAGAAACACTTTTAAGGTATCTGGAAAACTCACTCATGTAAACAGTCATGCCATTGCAGTGCAAGAAAGGGCAAAAAATGTTGTGTGTACAAATGTCCATATGCAGTGATATAAAAAATAAAACCTACTGTTTCAATTAAAAACACACTATTTCAATTTAGGGGCAAAGAATGCAACCCTAAGAACTAAAGCCCATCATGTGTATAAGCACCCTATGAATCTTGTATTTACATAGACAATGCAGAGAGTAAGCAACTCTCTTTTCATTTTATGTAGCTGAAATTATTTACAGTCTAAACATTTCTAGTGAATATCATAGGCAGACAAGGTTCCTTGGGTGAATTTGATATCTTTTATTAGACCAACCCAAATGGTTGGAGAATAGGTATTAAGCAAGCTTTCGGGTTCAAAAACCCTTCGTCAGGCTAAGGAAGTTTCAGCAGTTGGTGTGTGCTCTTCCTGGATGGAATGAAAAGTGAATATCATGACACTTTTTGAGGTGCTAAGGGGGGGGGGGTGGACAATGTCCACTAATATCTAACTCGGTGTGGGATATGTAGTGTCATATCAGATACACTCCAGCTATTCCAGTCCATAGCCTTGCTTTAGAGTAACTTCAGTTTTACAAGTTACAAAAGCAAGTGTATTAAAGTAAAAGGGAAAAAGTAATTCTTATTTTTCTTTCTTGGCATGTATTCTTGAGGTGGTTTGTATTTCAGAGTTGTGAACTCACTTCAGAGGTACATTTCTTGAAGGTCTAGACAGACTATATCCTGTGTCTGTAATCAGAATCAAAGCCACATTTTTGCTGTTATGCACCAGAGATGGAGGATGATTTTCTGCAACATATAATTTGTTTTATAAATTAATTAGTTTCATCTGGGGATTTAGTAGGTAATCTATGAATGCAGTGATAAAAATGGAGAAAAAGCTAATATAACTATCTCATAGTGAAGACATATCTCATTTCTAGAAATAGACAAGTTTGCTTATTTTTGGAGAAGTGTTTCTTTCTGACACTGGTTTGTGGGCTCATCTTGGGCCCCTCACTTCAGCCTCCCTGTGTCATTTCTGTAAAATTGGCTTAATGGTATCACTAGTGTTTTGTAAGGCTCAGCTTACTAATGTGTGTAAGCTGCACAGGTCAAAATTTACCTCTCTTCTCTTATGGAGCATTCCTCTCAATGGAGTGAGTCTCCATTTCCAGAGACTAATACAGTCTCTCACGTTCTCGGCCTCTCCTCTGCCAGGAAACATCATGACCTCCAAACCTGCAGACAGATTCCTGAAGTGCTTGGGGCCTATAATGAGATGGGAAAACTCTGTGTCTAACCTCCAGCCATGCTCCCTGCTGTGGAAGACCAGAAGAGGAACAGGTGGCACAGGACTTGGCATTGGCAAGAGCCCTGAGGTTCTTCTGTCACCAAAGTTTCTGTCCTATCCTCTTTTCTTCTCTATTTTGATCCTTTTCTTCTCTTCTACTAACATAGTCTATCCCCACAGATGATTATATCATCTTTCCAACAGCAGGTAAAGAACTATTATCCTTATTTTAGAGACAGGAAATTAAGACTGGCAGAAATGACCTATTGTACAGGATACACAGAGCTGAGACCTGAACTGGACTTTTTTACATTATTCACAAAGACTAGCCCCCTAACCATGGATGTAGCTTGCAGTCAAATCAGCCTGAAGAAGAGCAGGGACAGGTGACATCAATCTGTCAGACATGCTGAGATGGAAGCCCTTGTTTCCTTTATGGATGTAAGAGGCGTGTAGGTAACTGGGAACTGGGAAAGATTCTGAGTCCCTGTTACAGAGCCTGGTTGGCAGCATCCCTAATCCCTGGGATAGAGACATCTTCATCTGCATACCATCTTTGTTTTATCCTTAGGAAAAGCATCCACAAAAGTGTCATGGAACATGGACTGTGTTGATACTTGGAGGATAATCCAGCTATCTTCAGAGGTGATGCCCATTTCTGCCCTTATCTGTTCTCCACTTTGCAAATTGCAGCAGGGCAAACCAATTCCAGGTGTTTGTACATCCCTTCCACTACCATCAGCTATTTTCTCAACTGAAATCCTGATACAGTAGTGGTATAGCAGAGGTTCCTTTTCTCTGACAAGAGGTTCAGGGGGACATAATAGCAGTCTTCAGATACTTATCTCTCAAATACTTGACAGCCGATCTAATTCAAGTGCCTGCAGCATCTCATTTATTCAGAGTCCCATGCTTCAAAACGGCAGCGGGGACAGTTTAACTTAGTAGGACCAAAACATGCCTAAGTCCCACAAAAGATGGCCAATAACATTACATAAATACCTTAGTAGTCTGAGTGGTTTCACCTGGGCTGTTGGAGGCCCTAATTTAAAACCATTGTCACCCTCAGTTATAAGGTATTATAAGGTAGATGGTTTCAGTCTTCTGTGACAGTTGTTTTACTTTGCATTAAATTAAAATGTAATTTGGCAAGTGAGTGAGAAAGTGTATAGGTTTGAGCATAGGCATTGTAAGAATGATTGTAGACTATGACAGTTAAGATATTTTCCTGGGAAATAAAAAGATCGGTGTCCCAGTCCCCAACTGAACAAATATTAAATATTCTTGTTAAATTCATATTCCTGGAGAACCTTCAAGAGGAGATGTTGATAGTCCATTGCCTAAGTACCTGTAGGTGGGGGAAAAATGCTTTACTCTGACACCTATAAGACAGCAAATGCTCTTTCTTCCTTCCCTTAACATGGTCTGCTATAGGGCTATCCCCCTGACCTCAGCGGGATAGGGATGTATTAGGCCAGATGTAATAGATGAACTCCCGGTTTAGAGTTTGTTTCCCAGTAATCTGAATAGAAAGCCTGGGTTTAGGATGTTAATAGTCCCAGGTTCCTCCTTGTACCATTGATAGGTTCTCACCTGCCATCAGGAATCAGGGACAGTCCCTTTGGATTAGCCTAAGCTAAGACTGGTGCTAGGACAGATCACTGACCCTCCTGTCTGGGGAGAAGCTGAGAGTCTTTTATTGAGCAGGCAAAACAATACTTGCTGCTAGGAATCAAAGCTAGACACCTGGTCCCTGTGTTTCCTCCAGAAGTCCTAGCATACTTTGTCTCGTTCCTATCCAGAATGGACCACCTCCATATTACCTTGGAACCTCTTGCTTGTCCCCCAACAGCTGCTCCAAGAATTCATGTCTTTCTTTCCAAAAGGTGGTGAACTTCTACCTCTTGAACTGTCTAGGAAGTGCATCCTAGAGAAAGCTGGCCACTTATTCCTTCTGGAGCTAAGGTCACCTGAGGGAGATTGTGACTTTCTACATGCTCCCACAGCCCATCCTACTTCAGAGCCTCCTGCAGTATTATGTAAGTGACCTTGTCCCCAGCATCTTGTGATCATTTATAAGTTGAACTCATTTAGACAGGATGTGGGATCTGTAACTGCAGGATCCCCAGGGTAAGAGGAACACTTTTGGAGAAGCATTATTAGAGCAGGGACTCAGATACCTGAAATTCTGGAGGAATAATACAAGTTTGAGATTGTGGGGTATTAGGAAAGTGGCGGGGGGTATCTGTCTTATGTTTGTTTCTCTCTAGCCTATATCACTGTTTACATTCCAACAGGCTGTCTTATTCTGGGATCATCATAACAGTTTATTTTAAAAAGAATTCTTCTGAATTGTATTTTACAATTTCTCACCTGAAGTTAAAAAATACAAATCTTATGCTTGTCCTGTCTATGAAAATAACCTCTTTATGCAAAGCCCTAATCCACCTCTGATTTAGAAGTAAAACAAAACATAGCTCTCTGGCTTTAGATGCAGCATCCTGTATCACTCAGGTTTTGTTGGATTGATTAATGTGGGAAAGTAACAATCAGAACAGCTGGGAACTGTACAGGTGGGGTTTTTTTAATGTAATTAAAGATTATGCCTCTTCTGGCTTGTCTCCTAAAAAGGGTCTGGCCCCTTTCCAGAGGCCATTTTTGTATGAGAGACTGGAAGGAGATTTGTGAAGGTCCTGATTTGATTTTAGAAAATTAGAAGAAAAGAAATGCTCATTAGTTCCATTTTTCCAATGAGTTCTAAAGCAGGAGTTCATAATAGAGCTTTAGGGGGAAAGACAGTATAGGGAACTGAGGTTAAGCAAATTCAGAGGAGGCTTAGAACCCTCTGAAACTGGGTGCTTAAATAAGGACAAAAATAGCAAAATTAACTCTGATTCTGTGGGATAAATAACTTACAAAGAGATGGAAAAGGGTCATTACACAGACTTATCAGTTATCATAGTGAATGATTAGCAGTTAGCCACTGAAGCAATGCTTGTTTAAAGATGACCTGGGAAAGAAAGATGCCATCGTAGAAAATAAGAAAATAACATATATGGCACATAATGTGTGTGTTTTGTGTGCACATATACATCCAGTTTTCACCTACCCAGTATGGATTAGCACTGTTGACTTGCATACAGATGCACACTTTTTCCAGCTGTGCTTAGCAAATTTGGAGGTGTTGCTATTGCCAGCAAAAGATGCCCTGTGAAGAAGGAAAGCTAGCTTCCTTGAGGCACTGAGAGGCCCAAACAAGATTTTGCTCCATCTCTAGCTACCAATATGCAGTTAAGAAAACTGGGCTTTTTTGAGTGGACTAAATGAGTTAGCAACTCAGTTCTTGTTGAATTTCACTGAGACTTGGGCAGTAAATCCCTTAGGTTAGGGACAGACATTACACATAAACTGGATTAAGTGATCAGAAACTGGTTTAAATCTGTAACAGAACAGATGTTCAGTGCACCTAAACCAGTTTGAAAATGGCTGAAACCAGCTTGAGATAAACCTGGTTGAATGTAGTATCAGACTTAACTGATTTGGCTCAAACTGGTTTATGCAATGTCTGTCTCAGACCCCTTGCTGGTTTAAATTACTTCAGACTCCCCCAGCATCCCAGCATGCTCTCTGGGCTGGCCCCTCCCCACTTGCTTGGCTTTTGCTCCCCACCCCCACTCTCTGCTAAGCAGGCATTCCCCGTCCCTCACAGACATCTCAGCACTAGCCAGCAGACCACATGCTGGCTACCTCCGAGCTGTGGCACACGGGACAGAGGCAGAATCAACAGATTTCATAGATTTCATAGACATTAGGGCTGGAAGGGACCTCGGAAGATCATCGAGTCCAGCCCCCTGCCCAAAGGGCAGGAAGTCAGCCAGATTCATAGGATCCCAGCAAGATGAGCATCCAGTTTGCTCTTGAAGGTGTTCAATGTGGGCGCTTGAACCACCTCCGGTGGCAGGCTGTTCCAGACCTTGGGGGCTCGGACAGTAAAGAAATTCTTCCTTATGTCCAGCCTGAAA
>NW_005841990.1:2101316-2133858 GCF_000455745.1 Alligator sinensis
CACCAGGTCTCCGTTATCCCTATGACATCATAATTATTTGCATTGAGCAGGAGGATGAGTTCCTCCTGCTTATTCCCCAAGCTCCTGGCATTTGTGTACAGGCAAGCAAGTGCCCCCTGGGGGGCTCCTTCCTTTCCCACAGATTTTACCAGGGCTGGGGCAGGGGTGGGCTCCCTTAAGTGCCTTGACCTGCTGGCTTTGCAAGGATTGCTGGTAATGTCCCTCTGTTTTCTTAAAGGGGTGATAAACACTGAGTTAGAGGTGATAAACATTCCCTGCTGGGCTGCTCAGAAAGGGGGGAACCCCTTCCTAATCAGAGCGTCTTGCCAGGGCCTGCCTGTGCCCCTCTCAGCTCAGCATTGTGGAAGGAAAGGAGGGCTGCTCTAGCACCCCTGGCCTTCTAGCCTGAGCCACGGCAGGCATGTGTCTGCTCTGTTGGGATATCTGTCTGGTTACAAAACCGATTCATCCTAGTCAGATTAGACTAACCTGCAAAGATTGAAACAATTCAGGCTCATGCTTTTTGAATGTCTGTCCCTAACCTTAGACTCTTGAAAATGTTACCCTATAAGAAGTTAACAAGTTTTAGGGTATATAGCAGATGCTGAAGACATAGAATAAAGAGCTTTGGGAACCTCTACCTGTTTCCAATAATCAGGAAAACCAAAGGGGTTGATTTGAAAATACTTCAGGGGCTTTGTAAGAAATATAATGGGAAATTGGAGTTTTTCTACATTGATTAGTGCTGTGCATTTGCCAATAGTATTGGCACACCTATCCATGTTTGTATGTATCTATATATGTATGTATGCGTGCCTTTCATTTAAAATGTGTGTCAAGAAATATAGTTTCTAAAACAGTGGTGAAATTACATGGACTGGAACAGTTTAATGTAATAGGTAATCAAGCATAGAAAACTAAACAGTTTTCCAAACTGTAAAGGTTTGGTAAAATTAAACTTCATATTACAAAATACTTGTGTAAAAGTTTCCCTTTGCAAATAACAAATGCAGTATTTAAACGCTGACATGTTTTTCATGACAGGCTGCTCTTTTCATTGTTAGGATCAAAGATATTAGAAATGTCAAAAGAGAAACGTCACACGAAGATCCCGGGTCTGTACTTACTAAAGAAATGTATCTTCTCCATAGATACTGAGGTTCACTTGTGCAAAGAAGGCCATGATAGTGTTCTGCCATCACTAAAACCCTGGCATAGAGAGAGCTGTTATTTTACAATGGGGCAAAGGCTGGCAGCGAGTCTAATTTCCATGGATTTTCAAAAAATGAAAATCCCATTCCTATTTTACATCTAAACTTTTCTATTAAGGTTTATTTCTAATTGACATATTTTCGTTTTCCTATTCTAGTCCCTGATTCAGGAGTGTATCACTGTTCAGGATAACACTTAAGTGAATGTTCATGCTCTTCTGATGCCATGTAGGCATTAGCTTAAATGATGTCCTTGATCTGATCAGTAGGGCCAAAGTTGCACATACAGACTCTTATTCCTTCATGCAAAGGTGGGCCTCCAGTTTTTCCATCTTATGCGAACTGTCAGTTTTGATTAATTGCACAGTCTGTTAGTTCACAATCACAAGCATTATTTCTTTAAATAACAGCAAATGATTGTTTCTTCTTCAGCACAGATGGTGTAGTAAGTCATTCCAAATCTATTGTTTTCTTTTTTAATGTTTAAATAAAATTATAATACTGTGTTCACTGTGGTTTTATAGTTTTGTTTTTTTTTTTAATTTCCATTGTAACTGATTTGGTACTGAAAAAGGGGATTTTTTACTTAAAAAAAAAAAGTATGCCTTCTGTATAAAAGTTTAACTAAAAATATGAAAACAAAAAAAATGTTTGCCCAGTTTCCCCTCTGGGGAGCCCAATCCATAAAGGGACCATAAGCACAGGACATAACTGAACTATAATTCCCATTCAGCATCATGTTGATATGTCCCGTTTGATACATTTTGTTTTTTAAATGAAATATTATGGGTTTTGGCTGATATTCAAGAACATTTTTTTTCATATTTTTAAATGGGACATATCAACATGATGCTGAATGGGAGTTGTAGGTCAGTTATGCCCTATGCTCATGGTCCCTTTATGGACTGGGATCCCTAGAGGGGAAACTGTGATGCACTGTGGGAAATTTAGGCTGACAAGGGTAGCTCATCTCTGGAGGAGGATTGAGTATGTGAGTCCTTCAAGTGACAGCTCCCTGGAGGAATCCCAGTGGCTTATCCAAATTGAAAATGTTCAGTTTGGAGCTGAAATAGTTCATTTTTTTCATCTCAAATACCTTACTTCATTCATTAAAATCATCTCTAGTGTATAGTAGTAGCAACTACTAAAAGCAGATGATAGAACTCAGTGGTATTTATACAAAATGTACAGGATTGTTTAATTTAATTGATTCTTTATTGGGGCCACCAGAATGCTCCTGGAAGCTGCCACTGAGATAGAGCCTTTCCATTTTCCACTTATGAGGCTATGACTTTAAGACTTTTTAAAGTTTCAGTGTGTGCTAAAATAGTGTGCTGTGTGATGGATCAGACCAGCATAGAGTTTTAGTACAAACATTATCAGTTCCTTCAGAAATGAAAACCTGTACTGAAAAGTTGTCATATCTCACCTTCTAAGTAGTAGTTATAACCAGGGATCTAGACTTTCCATTTGCAACAGAAAAAGGTGGAAAAATGTGAATTTTCTCATTTTAAGGAGAAAAACAGATTTTCTCTTTTAAGGAGAAAAATACAGGAAAGTGCAGGCTTTCCCTTGCAGGCTGGCAGAGTTCCAGCCTGCAAGGGGCTGTGGGGAGCAGGAGGACAGCGAACAGGCAGGGAATGTCATGTGTCATGTGCATCCGCACATGTACATGGCAGCCAGGCAGCATGGAGAGCAGCTCCCCGCAGATAAGTCAGAGGTGGGGCAATTGAGGCCCCTATAATGAGGGAAGGAGTTGAGCAGGGCTGGCGCTTAGTGGTGCTGTCCAGCCGGGACAACGCATGGAGCTTGGGGTCCAGGGCTGGGGTGAGAATGTGCAGCTGCAGGGCCCAGGTGGGGAGTAGGTTACTCATCCAGGAGGCAGTGGGAGGCTGGCTCCTCACCACTGTGCACACTCCTAGGGGAGGCACTGGGGGCACATGCCCCCCAGATTTGTTCATGGGGGGGCAGGCTGCTCACTGCAGGCTCAGGGCTCCCTGGCCTGCTGCCCTCCCTCCAGGGCCTCTGCAACCCAGCAGGTGGGACCAGACATGACAAGGCAGCGCGGGCGGGGAGGCTTGGTGCTACAGCAGGGAGCCCTGTGCCACCTTGATGAGGCACTCCTTGCCTGCCTGTCAGCAGTGGGGATGGTGACATGGAGTTGTTCCTTGTATTGCTGCCAGGTGGGCAGGTGGCACTTCACCATGGTGATGTGGGGCTCCCAAAAGTGGCAGTGAGCCTCCCTGCCCTGCTCTGCCCTGCTAGGGTGGGTCCCAGCCACTTGGCTGAAGAGGGCCCCAGTGAAAGTACAGCAGGGTGGGGATCCCTGAGCCTACAGTGGACATCCTGAATATGCCCCCCTGCCACAGGCTCCACTCCATCCATGCCACCCATGGGGGAAGGAGAGCACTCTGCTCCACGCTCTGCTCCAGCCACAGCAACCACTTCTTCCTCCCACGGGGGCTTGGGTGCTACTGTTGGGAGCAGAGGGCTGTGGACCTGGGTTCCTGGCCCCATAACCCTAGCAACTGGTCCCAGCCCCCAGCAAAGCTGGGAGGGGCAAGGAGCTGTGCATGGGGAGTGAAAGGCACCAGCAGAGCCAGGGGGCTGTAGGTATGGAGTGAGGGGCACTGGCAGGGCTGGAGGGCTGGAGGTCCTGAGTGAAGGGCACTGGTAGGGCCAGGTGGCTGGGGGTTTGCAGTGAGGGGCAATGGCATGGGTAGGGCACTGGCATATCATGGCTGCTTAGCATCACAAAGAAGTGTGGGGACAACCAGAGCTGGACCCACATCCTGGTGAGCCAAGGGGGTAAAAGGAGATCTGATTTTCCATGAAAAAAACCCAAATCAAATTCCAAAATGCACAGGCATTTAGAAATAATTTTATTGTAGTGATTGAGGCCCTGCAGACTTCCAAACTGCTTTAAAATTGTAAATATATTGTTACCTCTCAGCTCCGTGTTCTTGGGGAAGCCTGGCACAGTATGCAGCCTGTCTGACTCGCAAAGAGCTCTCCCCCTCCCCACCTCTGCCTGAACAAGAACTGATTAGAGGAAGGAATAACAGAAGACAAAGAAGATGCAGTGGGAGATGCACCTAAAGCCCTCCAGACAAGGGTGATAAGAATGAAGCAACTCCCCTGGTCTCAGTTGCATCCGAGATGGAACCAGATGACAACTCATTTAAATGGGAGATGGGGCAGGAAAGCACCTTCATTAGCATTCAGGATGGAGAACAGAGATTCCAAGGCAAGGACCGCACTGAATTCTGGGATCAGAAAAGCAGGGGAGCACTGAATGATGGGGAATCCTTGCTCCAAATGCTAATCAACCCATATCTACACACACCCAGCTCAGCATTTATCAGACCAATTCTAGTAATGACTCCTCTATTGGTACCCAAAACACTGAGTCTTCCTGTCTGTATTGTGAGCTCTCTCAGAGTAATGCCACCTATAGGCAGCAGTGATCAATTCCTATTATCCAGCATATGAACCAGTGTTTACCCCTAAAAAAAACCTAGTGTTCTCCCTTGAGCCATTGTTAGTTCTCTACAAAAACCCTTACACAAGCTCAAGTTTCTGTCCTGGTGTTTGGATCCAAAAGCTGAACCAGTTCCACTCCTTTTCTGCTTAGAATCTCTCCACTGGTCGCGCTGAAGACTCTGCATGTCTACAAACTCCAACGAATACCTGGGAACCTCGACTGGTTCAAGCTTCGCTGAGTGGAGAGACTCCAACTCTCTCTCTCTCTCTCTCTCTTTCTCTCTCTTTCTCTGACTCCAGGAACCTGACTTTTATTCTCTTACTCCAGGCACAGCTTTCTAAACCTGACTTTTGCTAGTCAAACTCGAGTTAGACTTCCCCAAAACCCTAACTGAAACTGTGTAATATTGTAACTGTTTATTTGTCTCTCTCTTGTATGGCTATTATTACTGGTATCATCATAAGTTCATATACCTGGCAATAAATAGCTTTTATGGTCAAGCTGGTTGCTATACTTTTTCTATGAACCTCACCTACTCTTTCTTCCCACGACTTCCCACTTTGCTCTGCAGCAATGCTTCTTTTACCCAAGCCAAAGATCCCTGTAATGCCCCAAACCACAGTGGGTGCTCATCATGGGGGTTACTACTAAGACAGTTAGGGCAAAGGACTGGGACATGCTGAGTTTGAGACACATAAGGGGATCAGCTTGTACAGGCTGATTGACCCAGTTTGGCTCAGACGTGCCCTAACAAACTGAATGTTGGCCCATGAGGTTGTCAGCTGGACACCCAGCTAGGTTCGGAGGTATTCTGTTTATCTGTGCTTGTGTCTGACTGCATTTTGTTGTTACCTTAATTAATTGATTCCTGGCATATGAGGGTGTCAGCCTGTCCATGCTGATCAACCCGGCTGGGTCAGGCGTGTCACGTTAATCTGTGCGTGCATGTCTGTATTTGACTGATTTGGTGACTGGAGGAACCCAGCCCCATTGAAACTGAGTCCTGCAAGGTAGCTCCACTGGGGATGAGGACTTGCAGAAGGGAGATATACAGCTCTGTATAGAAATACAAGTAACACAAGCAGCACATTTACAGAATTACAGAGAGGCCAGAAACATACCCCTAATAAATGAGCACAGCCCAAAGTGATGGGCAAATCTGGTAACAATATTAATAAAACATTATATTCAGCTGATACCTATATACATATACACATACACATATACAAACATACACACACAGATATGTGTGTGTGTATATTTATATATATGTGTGTGTATGTGTGCAAATATATATGGATGTTTCATTTTCATCATGGAAAAATGCTGATTTGGGGGGTTTTAATCAGAGAACTTGCTATTTTTGTCAGAGAAGCTACAATTTTTAAACAGAGAAAACCTGGAGCCTGGTGATATATTAGACTTAAATAACTTTGTCTCTGAAACATTATACGAAGAGTCAAATTACTCTGCATTCCCTGCTGGGTAAAATAATATTTCTGCTTCCTCAAAATATGTATCAGTAAAAACAAAACAAAGTAATAAAAATCAGGTTTTTGTTCATTTGATTTTGTTAGAAAAACTCTTCCTGGAGAGGAGTTTGTTAGAAGAGCATCACAGCTCCCATTCTGCAGGAGATTTCAGTGAGCCACTCACTTGCAAACTTATATTTCGACAGTTTGCAAAATAGTGTGGGAAACCAGTAATTTTGAGACTAATTGTTTGTAGTATGATAATCCCTTTACCCCTTACTGACTGGCATCTTGAAGGGGCTATAAGGGATTCTGAAATGCTTCCCAGTTTCTCACTGAGAAATTTACCATTGAATTAGTGGAGTAGCTCATGGCCAATGCCCCTTGCACTGAGACTGAGGAGGGATGTTCCAGTTGACGGGGAGAGTATGGTGTCCGTATGCCATGATCCACATAGAATCATAGAATCCTAGAAAATGAGGCAGCACTTTCAGTTTGACCATGTCTCGACTACTTCCACATTTTTTCAAAGAAAATACACAGACATAATTCCCGGTTTTAATTTTGGTTCCTTCTTTATTTTGATGTGTGTTTCCATTAGTAATTTCCCAGAAAATGAATGGTCAATTCCCCTTTTCACCACAATATC
The DNA here is from genome assembly GCF_000455745.1 of Alligator sinensis. Classification (NCBI taxonomy): domain Eukaryota; kingdom Metazoa; phylum Chordata; order Crocodylia; family Alligatoridae; genus Alligator; species Alligator sinensis. The sequence continues at coordinate 2,108,133 of NW_005841990.1, forward strand.
TTTTAAATTTCTTTTTAATTCAATCCAATGCTGAATATTGGCAAAATGGATATGTTTCCTTTATTTAAGAAATTATATAGTTCCATAAGAAATGCAGCCATGGTGATGACCTAAAAACTAAGAGCAAATTTTTATTCACAGTATTTGGCTTGAATAGGGAGGCTGGGCACTGGGCACCTGAACTCAAGCTTTAGGGGAAGAAATTGTACTCCAAAGGCCACAGGAGAGTTGTGTAACTGAGGGCTGAATTAGATTGCTTCAGGAGAGCCAGCAAGGAGGGAACCAGAAGAATCGATGGGTCTGTTCAGAAACAGATTCCACTGCCCAAAGCCTCCATAACCCTCTCACACCCTTCTCTTCATCTGTTCCTGGATGTTTCATCACAAAGAGCTGGGTCAAATATTTGTCCAAGATGAATACTCTGCCATCTAGTTCTTTCCCCTCAAACATCCAGTTCTTGTGCTAAGTCTGATTTTTACCTGCAAAAACATAAATTGGATTTCCTAATAAATTGGCACATTAGACCACATTAGGCTAACCAAAAACATCCCAGCTAAGTTTTGCCTGCCACATTTAAATAACTATGTTCTTGACGTTTCCTAACACACTCAACTTTTACTATTGTAATTCTTCTTCTAATTTCTTTAATTGTTGTTTTAATCATTAATTATAAGAAGCAGAGTTGTTTCAAGGCAAGTAAAGGAAGATTTATCTTCCTGGAGATTCCCTTGCCCCAGTCCAGATTTCCTCTGATTTCACTGGTTTGCTACCTTGAGAGGAGAAGGAAGAGAACTTGAAAATGCAAAACAAGCCTAAAGATGTATTTCTGCTTTATCAAGGAGATATTCTCAGTGGTCTCTCTAACTCTGCTTGAATTCTTTCTTCTTTTAAGAGGACTTAACCAACCTTTACACGAGCCTTGCTGCAACCTACAATCCTAGTCATACTAGGTATTTACTAAACAAATTGTCATAAAAAAATCTGTTTTCCACCAAAAAGGCAATTTCTCTCTCTCTCTCTTTCTCTCTCTCTCCCCCTTATGTTGCAACTGCTTCAGGGTAGAGATTGAAATGTTGTCCTGCATTTCAATAGAACCTAGCAGTAGGGGGTTTCTATCAGAACCAAAACCAAGAATCTCAAATTTCTCCACAAAATGTAGTGGACCTGTCAATTCAGTAAAATCAAACCAGCTCTTGTAAGATAGTCAACTGAACCTATAAGTCTCTGTAATAATTGTTTGGCCATTTTTTTACCAAGCGACTGTAGTCATGTGGGAGAAAAAAAGCTGAATTACAACTCCCATAATGCAATGTGATTGTTGAGCCCCAGCTCAAGTCTGGGATCGTGCCCGGTATGCAAAAGCCAATAAAGATACCAGGGGTGAAAGTATAAAGATTTATTGCTAGCAATACAAGGTGCAAGCGGAATAATTTCACGTAACAAGCACACAGATTCTTAATTATGAGCATCTTTTATACAGGAGTATTGGACCTTCATAAGCATTCTTGTTTGCTAATTGGTTATAAGGGAGTGACGCAAGGAGTTCTTTACTGAGCATGTCTCTATACCTGTGTTTTAGCTATGTATCTCATTTCCATACATGTATGTTTCATTAGCATACTTTCTCCCCACCTAGGGGTGTGAATCTTAATATTTAAATCAGCTCTTTGCCCTACTCCACTAATTCTGTTTTTGTTTTCAAGTCTCCTTTATCTCAGACTGTCTTCTCCTTATCATTGCAATTGAGCATTAGTTACAGAACAGAGACTTTTGCTTGGGCTATGTGTAGTGGTTTCTAGGTCAAACCTAACATGATGACATTTCTAAATTTCTTATTATTCAGATTTCATCATTTTCTGTGTGTGTGCATATGTGTGTGTGTGTGTGTGTACGTACACACACACACACACACATGCACACACTACAGTTGCTTGGTAAAAAAATAGCCAAACAGTTATTACAGAGACTTATAGGTTCAGTTCAGAAAACCTAGTGTTCTCCCTTGAGCCATTGTTAGTTCTCTACAAAAACCCCTACACAAGCTCAAGTCTCTGTCCTGGTGCTTCAATCTCTACCCTGAAGCAGTTGCAACATAAGGGGCAGCATGGGAAGATGTGTGAATGTATCCTATTTGAACAAGTAAGCCATGGAGGCTAGTATTATGGTCCAATGAGAGGTGGGAGTCAATCTAGCAATAGTGAATGAGTGGGATAAGACAGAAGATTGTGATAGGCAACACAGGACATTGAAAGTAAAGAGTGGCACCTTGTGTTTGATGTGTAAAAGAACTGCATCTTCTGCTTACAGAAATATCATGTAAATCAAGTACTTGATTTACGCAGCTTAAGCTTCCAGTGGATCTGTTTTGTTTTTTCATTGCCAAGAGTTAAGAAATCAGGAACCACAATTTCCTTCTAATGCCTTCATTAACTTTTTTAACAATTTAACATATTTTGAGGCCTAAATTTGAGGAAGTATACTGCCTAAGCAAAGTAATCGTAACACTTGTTGCACAGGATCAATGCTATTTTGGGCTTTACAAACATTCCATTTCTATGAAATCATATTAACCATCATGACACTGACTTATCCTAAATGTAAATGACTGTATCTAAATGATGTATGAAATATATAGCATCTTATATTCTGCTCAGTTGTGTCTATTTTTCAATTTCTAGTTTATCTTTATCATCTTTATTTTTTCATATGTAACTCATACCAAAGCAATGAAATTCAGTTTCCTAAAATTACATCTATCCTATTGAAACTTTCCCTTGCAGCATTGAATCCTAAGGGCCAGTTTCTCCATACCATATTTTCTCATCTGTGAATTTTCCTGATGGGAATTCTCTAAAGGGCATAAATCTGCTATGTAGCCAGCCTCTAAATCAACACCACTACTTCCATGTGTGATAGTGGACAGCAAGGTAAAAGGAGGGGAGATGTCTAGACTGTTCCAATGACCCTCAGTTGTGCATGGTCTTTGGGCCTGCTCTAATTTATGCCAGAGCTGGGAGCAGTTCAGATTCTCTCAGAGAATCAGGATGCTATAACTGTCTAATTAGATGCAACCATTTAAGTAGAAGTGAAAATGCTTTTCATTATTTTCCCTCTTCCAGTTAAAGCTGATTGGTATGAACAGCCTCTGGGCCGGATTCTACAAGGTAAGAAAACACACTGTCCTGGTTTTAAAGCACGTAAATGGTTTAATTGTCTGAGTCTATAAGAATACTTACAGATGACTCATGCTTAAGTACACTGCTGGTTCAGGAGCTCATTCATTATGTCCTGCTTTTCTATCTTTGTGAGAACCAGTGATTTCGATTGTCATTGACTTCCCGGGAATGATGCTGTCAGGAGACTTTTAAAAAGATTGCTGCCTATAGGGTTGCACAATCGAAAGGCAAATTGAATTTGGAAGGTGATTGAAGTTTTTTGTAAAGCTTCTTAACATGTGATTGTTGCAATGAACCTCATGCATAATGTTTCACTTTATGGAAGGAGTCAGCTTATCAAAATTAATCTGTCCAGCTAAAAACTGTATGCTTAAGCCTTTTCCCATGAGTATACTAAAGTGGCAGTAAAAAATTGGAAGGGAAACTGTCAACTTGATTTTTTGAAATAGATTAATGTGTGTTCTAAATCCTAATTTCTGAAAGAGCGTACTTAATAATTTATAATGCCTTAAATATCCTGCCTCCCTGCTTACTGATTTTACAGGGCACTTCTATTTATTAGAGTCTGGTAACCTGGAAGGACAACACCATCACACACACCATCACACAGGTTCTCACATTTACCTCCTGCTGGTAAGCACAATTTTGCAAAGTTAAAGGAAGAGCATGAGCTCTCCCTAAATCAGTACCCCATTGTTGCTATGGCCATTCAGAAGATGGTAGAACTAACTATGCACAAGGAGCAGGTAAAAGCACAAAGTAAACACATTGGGAAAAACAGATGGTTTTCCCCTTGACATCTGTCTTTCTGGTAGTCCTAGGAGCTACTTCTAGTAAGAATAGTTACAATATTTCCACATGGAGGTGAGCTGTTCAAAGTAAAAAGAAATTAAATCCCTAGGACAGTTATAGTGTTCTCATATTTATGTCTTCTCCTCAGTGGTACTTGTGATGTTTTGGGGCAAATTTCTGCCTTAACTTAAAAGAATGATAATTTCACTAAGTCTCAAGAAAGACAGACTTATTTTAACTTCTTACATTAATAACAAATAATTTAATAGACATAATATCTTTGCTTCAAGCCTGATCTGATGTTTATTCTAATGTTACTGCAACCAGTGCAAGACTTAAATGTAGAATTCATTGTTTTTTTTGTTTTGTTTTAAGAGAGGCTACACCTATCCTTGTATACCAAAATTAAAAGTGGTTTAGTTAAAGGAAACCAGTGAGTAACATAAGAACTCTATAGAATTTAATATGGGGTAATTTGTACTTACTCCATCCTGTGGTCACTACATCTCTGAATGTAGAGAAGACTTTAGATAGGCTGGAATGCGAATCTATAATTCTTTGAAATTAGTCTATTAAAATAATGGACAAGATGGACTTTTCTGACCCTTAGGCTAAGTACAGACAGTCAAAAAGTTTGAGGTGGAATTTATCCAACCTTGGCAGGTTTTGCTAAATTGCATAGATTGAACCAATAATGAACTGAACTCATATTCAGTATTCACTTCAGAAAGGCAGACAGAGGCCTGTACTGGCCCAGGCCAGAAGACAGGTGGCTCTCAAGCCAAGCCCAGCCCAGCCAAGTGAGGACCATCCTTTATTGGCTGTCCAGCACACTCCCACAAGCTCCTGATGGCCCCTGTGAGGGGTAAGAAGCCCCTATCCTAGTGCCAGCCCGCGCCACAGCTAGGTGTGGGGGGGAGTCCAACACCTCAAGGGGCTTCCCCTGGCCCAGGATCCCCCAGCCCAGAGCTTCCCTGTCCCCAGGAGATGAGGGGAATCCTTCCCTTCCTCCTGCCCTGCACAGCTGGGCAGTTTAGCTCCACCACTGCCACAGAAGGAAGGAGGGGAAGGATTCCCCTGGGCCGATCCCACATGCATACAGCTGGGTGTGGGGACACAGGGTGGGAGCCCTGCACCTCATGGGGCTTCTCCATGCCTGGACCGGGGTCCATCAGCCCAGATCTGCCCTGCTCCAGGGAGCGGTGTGGCTGGAGGCTTGACTCAGGTGGGCAAATTAATAACCTGGGCATGCCCATTCATCAAAATGGGGGATCAGTAAGTTTACACAAACCTAGGGTGTATCTTTGGGAGCACCCTGACACACCAGGTTTTTGTCATAAAGGAGTCTTATGTTGTAGATGGGTTAATTCCAGCATCTCTTTCTCATAGTCAAATAATAGAAAAAAAACCCCAAGGGTTTATTACACAGAAAAAGTGATGAAATTGACAAAAGAATATGGTAAAATGAAACTGACAAAAAAACTACCAAATCTTTACTTTCAGACTACCAGTAGCCATTATAAAAAACTTCATAAAATTGTTATGAAAATCCTCCCAGGGTCAACTTCCCCTCAGTCACAGTTAGCTCCCTCCACTGGGGTCGTCCAAGGAACCCTCTTCTGTCACTTCCACCAGAACATATCACTTGTCAATAGACTACTTGTCACCAAAGAGATGTAGAATCATAGAACATTAGAGTTGGAAGGGACCTCAGGAGGTCATCTAGTCCAACTCCCTGCTCAAAGTTAGACCAGCCCCAACTAGATCATTCCAACCAAGGCTTTGTCGACCCTGTCTTAAAAACCTCCAAGGATGGAGATTCCACAACTTCTCTGGATAACCTGTTCCAGTGCTTTACTACCCTCCTATCAAGAAAGTTTTTCCTAATATTTAACGTAAATTTCCTGTGCTGCAACCTGAAACCATTGCTCTTTGTTCTGTCATCTGCCACCACTAAGAACAGTCTAGCTCCATCCTCTTTGGAACCACATTTCAGGTAGTTGAAGGCTGCTATTAAATTCCCTATTAATTTTCTCTTCTCCAAACTAAATAAGCCATTTCCTCAGCCTCTCCTCAGAAGTCATGTGCCCCAGGCCTAAACCTTTTTTCTTGCCCTCCACTGGAGTCTCTCCAATTGGTCCACATCCTTTCTGTAGTGGGGGGCCCAAAACTGGACACAGTACTCCAGATGTGGTCTCACCACTGCCAAATACAGGGGAGTAATCACTTCCCTTGATCATGTATTTTACCTACTCTGTGATTACCTGGCTTTCATGTTATGTTCTTAATCAAGTTTTTAATCCCTATTTACTACTATTGCCATTTAAGGTAGGGATTATATCCTCCTCCATAAATATGTACAATTCCTAGCACATTTGGGGTACTAATAAAACACTGGATGATGATGATAAAAGGTACAGAGTGCATATTGCTAAAGAGAAATTGAGAAATTGAATTTCCTAGTCCAGTGGATTACAGTAATAGCAGTCTAAGGGATTTTGTAATCTCTGTCCCACTATAAATCAGAGGCAATTTGGTACCTGACTTCTGAAGCTCCTTAAAAAGCCCACCCTGAATGATTAGTGTATTAAATGAATTAATCTCACTGGACATGTCCAGATAAGCACGGACCTGTCTGCAGTGCCACACACTGCACATGCAGGCATTCCCCGTGCTGCTACTTTGCAGTGTGGTGGGAGCGGGGGGGTTGACCCTGGGAGATCTCAGGGTCAAAAAAACCCATGCCAAAATAAAGCAGGGCAGTGCTTGTGGTAGCAGCGTGCACTATCCAAAACCAGAGCCTGGACAGCCAAACCAGAGCCTGGACAGCTACGCTTCAGCTGCCAGCCAGGCTTTCTGCTGCAGGAACACCATACCTGCAGCTCCCAAAGGCCCCCCAGTAAGGCTTCTGGGGCCAGCACAGTTGCTGGCTCCAGCCTCCCCTACCCCACCCGAGGTAACCTGCTGCATACCAGAGCACATGTGGCATGGCTTTTCCCCAGGGACAAGTAGCAGCAACACAAGGTGTGCCACTGCTACTTGTTGCCAAGGAAACACAAGTTCCCACTCATCTGGACATGCTCACTATGGGGTATTGCCTAAATTTTCCAAACAATACCAGTTCCACAGATTAACAACTGCTTCATATGCTTCTACTCATAAGTCAGCCTAGTAATTTTAGAAATATTCAACAAAACATTAAAATCCTCTTATAAGTGGGTCCATGACCTAAAAAAGACACATTGGGAGTTGATAAAATAAATGGTAGCTTAGGCCTTCTAAATATAGACCCACATTAATTGTAATTGGCTTCTTACCACAGATGTAGCAAATCATATCTTCTATGAGTACACCATAAATTACGCATTTTAACAATCCAGTCATGAGTACATACAATCCCAGTTACATCACTGTAAAGAATAATTCATTCAGTATTAAAGGTCAGCAAGAATGTTTGACAAATTGTTCATAGATTCATGGTACTTTCTCTGGATTAACCCATCACTTTTTTCTCTGGGAACTATCCAAAACTCTCATTCTTCCAAGGCAGATGGAAAATTAGCATGAAATCTTGCTTATTACCTTTGTATGTCTGCAAAATGGTTTTAATCTGGGAACTAATTGGCAACAAAAATTTCATTTAATTTCAATATATTTACATCCTTCAATACTTAGAGCACTCAAGCTCTGTCTTTTGCTGCCTTACATTTTCTCCAGTTTACTCTAAACATATTTTGTAACATTATTTTATTAGCTTAGCTCAGTTTGGCATTTATTGGAACCTATACACATGCTGGATGTCTGTTCTGATGCATGCTAATTAGAGCAGACTTGATTAATTGTGCCACGATTTGATGTGCTTTAATTAAAGCTCCCACGCCACCATTTTGAAGCATGGGACACCGAATGCACGTGATGCTGCAGGTGCTTTAATTAGAGCAGCTCTCAGAGCCACCCTAATTAAAGCCCCCTCCCCGCACCCCAGAGCACATGTAAAGGCACCCTATGTTTTTCAGTATCAGATTTAATTTAAATATTTGTTTACTAAGATAAAGTAGCTACATGTGGATGGAACAGTAAGATCTGCTAATGACTGAAAATGCAAGGAATCATGCAAAGAATGTGTTGGGCTCTTGCACATTTTTTTTGGTAGCTGTTTAACAACATGTTGTTATGGGCTGATGCTACAGGAATCAGGATGGTGATCTGACAGACGCACACAGTGAGCACATGTACATGTGCTGTAATTATGGCACGTTAAGTTTAGTACCTGTAATAACAGGTGCTAAATAGAGCACAGATTGCACTCTTCAGCCATGTTATAACTTTCCAATAATCCCCACCCCACCCCACCCCACCCCACAGCAGACATCATCTTCATACTGAGGGATAGATGAAGAAGATTTTAGGGAAGAAGTCAACCAATTTAATTAAAGTTTTGCACTGCAGGTTTGCCACTGTAACAAACTATGAGGTGAGGAACATCCAAAATGTCTTTCAGGAAAGTGTCTGTCTGGTGGAAGAACAAAAAGGCTGTTTGAATCCATTTAGCTACAGGACTTGATTTGGCTTCATATGCAAAAAAGGGAAAATGCTCTATTAATTCCATGCACTGGACCAGGAAGTTAAAAAGCTAAATTGTTGTTATAGCTTGTAATATGAAAATCTATTGTTGGCCTCTGTTTAATATGGTAAGAAAGTAACTCTGTTTAGGAAATCTCTCAAATACCAGCTGCCAGTATTCTTGTACCTTTTGAATGGGGATGGGAATGTGGTAAAATATGGCACAGTGTGGCTAGAAACTCTTGACCCTATCATCTCTGAGCTTGTGCTCAGGCCCTTCCTCCAGACAGGCATGTCCTGACTGTTATTAATTATTTCAGTCTCAGAGTTCTTTCTATGCTGTCCCAATAGTCTTTTACAGTGTACTCCTCAAACATCTCCAGCAACTGCCCCATTCTTTTTTCTAGCAGCCATTACTCTTGTGCCTTTTAAAATGGGGAAGGAGGAAATATAAAGGGAATCTGAGTCTACCCTGATGCACTGGGTCCTGGTTGAGGCCCTGCCTGACTATGCATATACTACCACATCCTATCACAGTTTAACACTTCTCCTCCTTTTGACGTTTTGAGTACTTGGCTCCCTTTGGCATGAGTCATTCTTCTCACTTCTGCTTACCAGCAGTCTTCTCAGCTCCCCAGGTCATCTTGGCATGTTTCTCTGGCTTACTGCTTTGGCTTTTTCTCTGTTGGCTCCTCTGACCATGGGGAGCTGTCCATCACCAACTCTCTGGAGCTTTCCCCCTGTGGTTTTTTGGACCTAACTCACCTGGTTTTCCTTGCTTATCTGATATTTAGTCCTCAAGATGGGCTGATCTCTTACCTATAAAGGGAACTGTATGCACTGTACTGGAACCCTCAAGTCACATACTTCAGTGCTGAATCAAAAGACCCATCACACAGTGCCAAAAATCCTACAAAAAATCAATATAAGAAGCCGGGGAAGATGGGGAAAGGAGACAAAAATGGTAACCAATGTAAGAAATGCAAGTGAATAGGCAGGGCATCTAAAGGAACCAATGAGATATCAAATGTCTGAGAGAATTAAAGGCAATAATAAGAATTTTAAAATATAGCAGAAACAAAATGGAATAGATCCTTTTTTTGTGTTCAGATAGTAAAATAATGCATAGTGCAATGGAAAAGGCATATGTGCCATGGATAGATAGGCGTGTATCTGCACATGCAGACACACACTGTGTTTGAAATGATATATCTCATACATGTTATGGTAAAATAGGAAAAATGTACTCTTCACATTGTTAGCACATTATTAGCTTCGTATCTGCAACAAAAAAGCATGTGCTACAATAGGATGTTTTTAAATCTAACAGATAACTAGTCTCCAGGAATCTTAAAGGAACTACCTAAGGCACATTCTGAACCACTCAGTTTGTGGAGGATTTGCTTTTTTTAAAAAACAGATCTTGGAAGATTGGAAAATTTCTAAGGAGTGGATGACATCCAAAATAATTCTAATACTTAAAAAGAAAGCTCTTGGAGACTATAGATTGGTGAGCCTAAAATCAGGCACAGGCAAAATAATAAGACAGTGCATTTAGGGCACTTTAAGCAAATAAATTAGCAACTAAAAATATAATTAAGGTTCACCACCATGTTTTCTGGAAATAGGTCTTAGCAGAATGTTAGATGTATATGGAGATATTGTAAATGTCTGGTTGATAACACATGGCCTTTATGTTATGTTTTAATTTCTCCAAGGCATTTTATATCTTCACTAAAATTTACATTATGAGAAAATAACAGGACATGCACTAGATTGATTAGATCCTGGCTCACTTGCAAAACATTGTTCCTAGTAAGGGGAGTTAGCAGGGGTTGTACTAGGTGAATCCCCAGGGATTGTTTTGTTTGCTTTTTCCCAACATGCTAATATTTCATAAATAATCTAAATAATAATACATTTTGTAATGCCAAAGTTTATAGGTGACAAAATGACCGGTGGTATAGTAAATAACATGAAAGTTAAGAACAATTTTATTGGCCTAATTTAAAACTGCAGTCCAACATTACACTTTATTTAACATAGCTAAGAATAGGAATGAATGAGGAACCACAAACACGGCTATCAGCAGGATGTGGGATGTCTTGAAAGACAATGACTTATCAAAGGACATGAAAGCTGTCATAATTGCCTCAAAGGACAGGAAAGGCTGTGGCAAGTAGGGCTAACTTAATCCTTGGATAGATAAAGTCAAGTTTGACATGATGCCTAATTTATTAGTAGTGTAGATAGCTAAATATTAAAACAATTTATCAAGGAAAGTGGTGGATATGCCTTAAGCTCTTAAAAATGAGATTACATTACCTTTCTGACCTTAAAACATTAATTTACTTTTCTTCTGTTCATTCTCCTTTGAATTAGTCTGTAAGATGCAGCTGTTCCCTTCCTTCTGCCTTCTTTTATAGGAGGCTATAGCTTACTTAAAGCTAGTTTGGGTCCCTCTACCTGGAACTGCATTGTGTAGTATAGGTGCCTTGTTTTTCATCCAGGATACTAAATCTCCTTTCACCAACAACCTGAACAAGTTGCACACTGTTGGTGTTCACATAATAATACTGAGGCGATAGTACTTTAAGGTCTGTGGGATCCAAACATTCTAATCCTGCTCTTTCTCTTGTGTGTGATGATCAAGTGTTATCCCACAGAGTAGGCTCAAGGACTTTGGCTATTGTTCTTCCTTTTCTAGTTGTCTCAATGTACATCTCAGTTTTCTGTCTGTGCAAATTTCTGCATCTTGCTATTACAGCTGACTGACAGATCCATATATGTGTGCTTTCCTAGACCCTGAAGACTTTCAGACACTGCAATCAGGTCATCAACAGTACTGGGTGCTTTGATGTACAGTAAATCTATTCTGTATATTTGGTCAAACTATGTGCTGACTTCTGTGCCTAACATACATTTTAGTGAGACATAACTAAAGTTTTGCCTCTGTTCTGGCCAAAAGTCAAGGTGACTTCACCTTCAGAATTTTCTGTGGAACCACCATGTACTACTTCCGTTTTCTTTCTAGATGGGACCTGGAATTCGTTTCTAAATGTGCATGAGAAGTGAGGATTTTTGTCATATCTTTTATTGGACCAACTGTGTAGTTGGTGGGACATGTTCTAAAGGTGAACTGATAAAGACATTGACTGCAGTCCATAATGAAACTGGAATAGTACAGGTCCTTTCCTTTTTAAGGAATATAGAACCTTAGAGTTCTGCTGAGTGCAGTGTGCAGTTTTTTCTACCTGTGGACCTGGGGTTAGGGGCACAGCCAGAATAAATGGGCAGGAGGCCCACACAAAGATTAAGGGCCTGAAGGCCAAAAGCTGTATTGAGGGCCTTCTCCAAAATAGACATGGAGCAACTACTGCAAGGAAAGGGTTTGCAACTGGAATGGAAGGAGACCACAAATAGCCCATAAGGTAACTGGTGCCTGGAGACAGGTAGATAGAGCCAGGAAGGCCATACTATAGTGTCCCAGGGACAGGTGGAACTAGGCTGGGTTTGCTTTGGGGCCCTGGGGGCAGCCTCCCAAATCTGTATAAGTAACATCAAGGCATGATAGGAAAGGTAGAAAGGGATGGCACCTTGGGAGCCAGAGTGGGGACAAGGGCCAAGTGGCCACCAGTGGGCATCACGGCCACCCCAGGGTCTTGATCCTGTTCCAAACTGACTCACACCAGAGACCCTTAGGTAACAATATATGAATATCAAATATATGAATGTCATTATGTGTATCATATACTGATACAAGCTGTTAGGCTGTAACTATTGCCCCTGCCCTTCCCTGTAGCAATGAGCCCAAATGAAATAGGTTTAGTGTTGCCCTCCTTGTGAAAGAAGCATACAGACATAACCAGTACAAGGTAACAACTGGTGCATGTTCCAGGGCAGTACCTCCTCAATCCACTTCTATTTTTTTTAAAATGCTTAAAAGTTATGGCTGTCCATAGCCTAAAATGTGCTGTTTCCCACATGCTATATACCTCAGGAACCTGGAGTGATAATTGAAACATGATTTGTGTGCCAGGATAGACTTTGTGGAGAAAACTTGAAATACTGCTTCATGGAGTAGCTTATTGATAATATCTGACATTAATTTCTACCATTCATGAGGATCATACACTCCAATTAATATTAATGTAAGTGCCATTATACTCATTCAAAGGGAGGATTATAATGTGTTAAGGCAGGGAATTCCAAAGGAGTCAATGGGAAGTAGATTCCTATTTTTCCATTCTGAGTATTGGGCACCCAGCTGCCTGGGGTTCCATTTAAGCCTTAATATCTGAAAAGTTCTTAATGGAAGAGTCTTCATTAACAAGTCTAGAGTACAGCATAAAATATTTTTAGCTTTGCAGTAAATAGTCTGAGTGAAATGAAAGAGGAAATTTGGGGGTAAAAATAGACCTAGAGCTGTTGTCAAGTAAATATACAGACAACCATGAATTTGGGAAAGAGAAACTTGCCACAACTTGAACTTCAGTAATTGGTATAACTAAAATGTCTATGGCATTAATTACTGGCAAGAGGTTGGAAGGAATGAAGGGAAGAAGTCTGATTTTACTAGCATTCCTAGGGCCAATCCCTATTTGTGATTTCACTTACTCATGTGAAACTCCCATTGACATCACTGGGGAATTTATCAGAGTAATTTAAGCATGATTTGACTTTCTTATTGCGGAAACAAGTGAAATTAGGTATTATGATATGAGAAAGTACTTGATTTTATTGCTTGTGAGATCTTCCTAATATAGAGATTCAGCCATTTTCCACATCCACATATATAGCTAAAAGCAAGGAACAGATTTTTTAAAATATAATGATATAATTAAGGCCTTAAGCCAGATCACTGTGAAATTATTCAGTCTCTAAGAAACATATTCTCTTAATGGTACTTTAAGTTATGCTTTGATTCAGTACTGCAAGTAATTATGTTTTGGGACTGCTGAGCTTCCTGGGGCATGTCTTTACTACTTCCATGCCTAGTGAAGCACACACTTGTTCACTGATTTCTGTCTCATGTCACCTAATTCTCTCTCCCTAAAGGGTGGCACTATAGCCATCATAAAGCAGCCATGATTATGGGCCTAAAGCCACTGTCATATACCTTCTTATTGGTGTGTGCTGAGGATCTCTCTAACATGACTACACTGCCTCATATCTAGGATTCTGCATAGGCCGGCATCTTTATTGAATGAATAAGGTACCCCTTAGTAACCTTCAAGCATCAACAGTCCACACAAGTGGAATGGTTATTTCATCAGTGAAAAACTATATACTGTGCTAGAATAACATCAGAGAAGAAATGTCTCCAAAAAAGTTAGTTACTATTTTTTGTTTATATTTTCTTTTAAGAAGGTTTGTGGAATTTATTTTATTGTGAACTGAATATGCTGCTCTCAGCGCAAATTTCTTAGCTTTCAAAATTAATGTGGAGAACACTATGGGAGGAGAGATGCAAAAAATCACCAGTTAAGAGATGTATGGAATAAAGATGTAAAAGGTAAAAGATGATGGAGTATTTTTAATATAGAATCCTAGACAACGAAGGTTGGAAGAGACTTCAGGAGATCATCTAGTCTAAACCCCTGCTCAAACAGGACCAGCCCCAATTACATCATCCCAGCCAAGACTTTTTCTAGTCAGGTCTTAAAAACCTTTAGGGATGGAGATTCCACAATTTCTCTGGGTAACCTGTTCCAGTGCTTTACTACCCTCCTTATGAGAGAGCTTTCCCCCCCTAATATACAACTTCACAAGCTAACACACACTGCTCTGCACTGCGTGCAGTTATATAAGGGACAAAATGCATGTTAGCACACAAAAAATGACTGACAGTGGGGTACTTCTAAACTAAAATACCTCTGAGATGTTTTAATTCAAAAGCACCTCATCTCCATTTTCTCAGCGCTGATGCACATTTTGCCACTTATACAACTGCATGTACCACAGCGCCAAGTGTTTTAAAAGCTCCCAATGCTGCAGCACAAACGTGTACAAATGCCCTAAGTGCCAAAAATGTGGGTTTTAATTGTCTTAATCATACAGTAAAATGTGTCTGCATTATTTCACTTTTGTTTTGGTGTCTAGAAAAATAGGTACATAAGACAATGCAAGAATGATTTAACTCCTACTTGAAAGGTATCTTTATATTGACTTTAATAAAAGTAGAAATCAACATTAATTATATGGAAGTGTAACTTAACCAGAAATGCAAAAGATAAAGTGGTTTTGGAAATAAGGAAGAGGCTTCAGACTGGTTGAGATTTCAAACTGCGTAGGAAATAAGGATGAATTGAACATGTAAAGGCCCAATGATGGCTTTGAATTAGTTAGGTCTTTGTGCAATGATCACATGCCAAGCATTATAGATGAATAATTGAAAAATGCCAAAAAAGTATAGCTATAAAAGGAAAATTACCTGCAATAATAAAGAAAAACAGATGAGTTTTAAGTCAGAAATATTAACAGCGTTGAAGGAAAGAAATAATTAACCACTGCTATCAAATCCTAAGTCAGTGTCTGGAAACCAGACAGGAAGTCTAGTCAACAATACAAGCAAAATCAGAAGGTGTAACTTCTACATTTCCATTGTTCTGTAGCCAGAGTCTCTGAGTCACAACTACAACAGTAACCAAAATAACAGTCCAAACAGTTGGTTATTATAACCAATGACTGAACCAAAAGGACATCTGAAGTCAAACAGAAGAGGAAGGGGGCCAAAATGATGGATTAGAGCTTTTAAGCCCAACAATAAATCAGGGATACATAACTCTTAGCTGTAGCACTAAAACAATTATTGGACTGTAGTTCCTGCTGCTGCCTCTGTCTGGTTTGAGAAAGAATATTTGGCTTTAGAAAATGCATTGTAGTTTCCAGTTTTCAGCTTATAAATCTGTTTTTCTATAGATTTAAGAGGAGGTTCTAGGTTCAACAGACATCATATAATGTCTATTTTTGTTGATATAGATCCCTAGCTTTTTAATTCAAACAAGATGGAAAACAAATGTTTTAACCACATACACCAATAGTTTACAAGACATACACCAATAGTTTAAATAAACATTGCTTAACCATAATGAAACATAAAAAATACACAGAAAGAATAATGAAAAGAACAATTAAAAATTACATTAAAAATAACTAGGGTACACAAAGTCAAAGGAAAAGGGTACTCAAATGTCACAAAAATAATTAATGGCATTTTAAAAATAATTAATAGTAAGCCTAATAGAAGAGGCTTCACCAAACCAAAATACTTTGAGAAACAGCCATCTCAGTAATCCATGCGGAGTGTTGCAGATCATTACTTTGGGGCTGGGTTCAGAATAGCAGAAATATTAAGCAGACTCAAATTTGAATGAGATACAGTTAAGCTGCACAGTTTAATTGGACTATGAGACCAAGCTGAGAATAATCTACAAACAGAGAGAATAAATTATTTGATCTGACATTACATTTTCAAAAGAAGGGGGTGATTCAAAATAAAGTGGAACATTTGGTAAGAATAGAGGATAACTCAGATAATAAACAGGGAAACCTAAATGGATAAAAGGTGAAGATTGGGTCTAACATAAGGCTTATTAACTAGGCACATTAGTTTAAACTTTTATATAGGGCACATCCTTTAAAACCCATGTAGGTGTTTATTATTGATTTGAATACATGCAGGGTTTAAGGGTGGGGGAAAGGGGTCCTCTGGAGTGGATGAAGGACTGCTTAAAACTTAGCATCTGCCTTTCCCTCTGCCTCTCTTAGTCTTACCTCTCTGACGTACATACCCACACAAGTTTTCTCAAGTCATAACTGAAATTGCAAGCCATATATTGAGCTTAGTAGGCAGAATGAAGGACTATAGTACCTGAGGTTTCCTTACATGAGGCAGTACATCATCAATAACATTTTTTTTCTTGTACTGAATGTGCTTAAAAGAAGATCCATTTTGGTTAGACCATTTATGTAATTCTCTCTCCAGCTTAGGGCAATCACATGCTTAACTGTTAGTGGTGTAATAATCAGAATCAGTGGTCACATCTACATGTGACGCTACGTCACCGTAGCGACACACCACAGTGACATAGCATTGGCAGGCACCAACCGTGATGCTGCAGATATATTGCTGTAGCAACACTGCTCCCTTGATATAGTGTGTTGCTATGGCGACATAGCGGCTAAAAATAACCATGCCCCACCGGCAAGGCACAGTATAGGCTGCTACTGCACTATCATTTAGTACTTCCCAAAAGAAGTACTAAATGATGGTGCAGTAACAATGGCACAGTAGGGGCCTGTGTAGACGCACTCAGTCTCTGCCATTTACAAGAAAATCTGACAATCTTACTAGGGCTTAACAAATGTATCTAGTCACTAATTAAATCTTGCATTCCCATGTGTAGTACAGGACTACAGCCCTTTAGTAGAAAAGGCTTTGCTAACTTTCTTTGGGTTGAGCCCAGTTTGAAACACTGCAACATCTCTTCGGTGAGATCTATATTCTGTGATAAGAATAGGAGGATGAAGAAATAAAATTGGGGGGATACGTAGCATCATGGTTAAGGCATTGAACTGGGGCTCATAAAATTGAGGCCACTTCCTGGCACTGCCACAGACTTCCTGTCTGTCCTTAAGAAAATCTCACACTTTGTGCCTCACTTCTGCATTACAAAATGGGGGTAATTGTATTTCCATATTTCCCTGCAGTTCTTCAGCAAAGGGTAGATTTCATGGCAAATTCTGTTGTCAAAAAACTTCAACATGCTCTGAATGGAAGTTCTTTACTTATTGTAGCAAGCACCCTTATCCCCTGCTACTAAGAAATGGTAGGGGTAGGAGAGCAAAGCTGCAATTAGGGAGGCAGCAAAAGCTAAGCTACTTGCCAAACAGTAAGCAGCAGTAAGACAGGTGCCTATTTAGACTAGTGGGGAGAAAGTTTCACCATAATACTTATTGTCGTGCAAGAGGAACAGGCTCTTGTGATGGGCTGGAGATTATTTGACCAGAAGGGGTAGCACTTTGAGGGGTGGGGGATATAAATTAGCCTTTGGACCAGGGCTGCCAGTCTGACCCTGGCTGTTGCAGGGTGAAAAGCTCCTGGTGAGTTAGACTGTTAGAGATAGACCCACAGGCACAAAGTACGCTAAAGAACTAAGAGGAGGCAGGTCAGGAAGGTGCTGTGGGACTGTGACTCATTTTATTTAGAAGCAGTTTGCTTATGGTTTCAGTTCTGGGTCTAACCTAAGGTTTGGGTTCTGGGTATAAGTACCTGATAGCTATAAGGAGGGTATGCAGCAGTGTGCTGGAAGCACTCTGTGTTGGGGATCCTGTGCTGAGCAGGGCTGTGACTGGATCAATGCTGAAAGCTGAAGCCTGAATAAGGAACAGCCAAGTCTGGGATACCTCATGCCAGGACAGATGAACAAAAACCTGAGAGGGGCTGAGGCTGCGATTGGGTTGGGAGCCCAGAGAAAGAGTCAGAGACTGAGGAGCTGAGGCCAAGACTGAGGGCATAAGGCCAGAAGAGCTGGATTGACTTAGGGACAGAGATTGGGTGACACATGTGAGACATGGGCATGGCTATGGGGAAGGCTGAAGGCCATGATTAAGACTTTTAGGGCTTAGGGCAAGCAGGGCAGGGAGGCCATGATCTGAGCTGATAGGGACTGGAGACAAGGCTGAGTCAGAGGGCAAGCAAGTCTAAGTGGATTGGGTTGAGTGGAGCCGAGCACTCAGAGCACTAGGATTCTGCCTTTATAGAGAAATGAGAAGTAGGCAAGAGGAATGAGTTTTAGCCAGACTGGAGAAGATGTTCCATTTTCCTGAGCTTGACAGTCTTGAGAAGAGGTAATGAAACTTCCAGCTCCCAGTGAAAAACATCAAAAACCATACTGGAGAAACCTCACTTCTATAGTGGGGTCTTCTGCAGGCAGGGGAGTCCAAAATATTCATACCCATAGGTATGAATCAAAAGCTTCTGTGATCCTAAAGGGCTTCCACACAGATTGTCCAAAATCTCTACATAGATCTGTAAGGTTTGTCAGCCTGGCTTCTGTGGCTAATTAAGACCTAAACAGGGCAAGATCCTGGGGTTTTGGGCTCTTCTTTAATTATTTTAATGTAATGTTGGGTCCTAATCCCTTCATTGTAATAAAGTGCTTCATGTGCATGCAAAGTTGATGCCTTGAATTCACATGAATCAATGGTTATTATTATAGGCCTTGATGTTCCTGAATAAATCAGATAGATAAGTCAGCGATATTCTGTGAACTGGATTGAGTGGGACTTTCCCAGCTGTAGATGCTGTTATCAGTATTTCCATACTTAGCTGAATTCTGTAATTGGCTACAAAGTTTCTTAGAAAGGAGATGATCAGCCAAAAGCTTTTTAACAACTACCAGATCTATTTTTACAATTTTTGTCAAGATCCCTTGTTTTTATATGACTTGCAGCACAACCTGAAATGGATCGTTAAGTGCAATATGTAAGCTTGGAAAATGAACCCAAGTAGTATTAGAGGTGCTTTGCTCACTAGTGCCTATGTACTTCCTGCTTCTGCTAGACCAGTGGCTTTCAATCTGTGGTCCGCTGACCCCTGGGAGTCCACAGACTATGTCTAAGAGGTCCACGAAAGATGACTTTGATCAATCAAAAGTATATGAATATCCACACTTACAATTCAAAGGGTCAGCATCTCCATTCAAATGTTTTTAGAGGTCTGCACATGAAAAAAAAGTTGAAAACCACTGTGTTTGACAGTGGCTGAATCCTTTTAATAGTGATGTAGTGGGCATGACACTTGTTGGAGTCCTTGATGCAGAAAAGTTTAAAGAGCAACAACATTTTTGATGGGCTGAAATTCTTATTGGGCCTCTGGCGGATGTTACATCTATACATTATTGACGTGTAGTACATGTCATTTGTATCATGTTGACATTTATATCACGTTCAGCTTTGCCCTGCAGTCCCATACGGAGGGCTGCAGAGGAAGGCAAAGACTAGCATGATGGGTATGAAGGGATCCCATTGGCTCCCTGCACCCTGGCTGTCATGTGATTAAAATCTAAGGAATGTTATGCCCAGTCCCAAAAATTGTGCACCCTTCCATGCATGCCTGCAAAAAATTCTTCAATTCCCAATCATGCGGTTATATTAATGTCTGCCAGGGACCTTGGGGAGTCCAGTTATGTAGGGCTCCTTTTCAGCCCTTCCAACACAGCTGATGATGGGAGATGCAATCCCTTAGTGATTTTCCAGTTCAGTGCAGTTGAGTACCACTGCTATAATAGTTAAACAAACAAACAAACAAAAAAACCCATTTGTTTCTTTTGAGTTTGTTGTCTAAAAATTGGATAAAAATTAAAGTCCCCAACATAAGAAATATGCTATGTCTGCTGAATCTTTGCCATTTGATGATTCCAAAGTTTTCTTTTATGGGGTCTGTAGATAATATACACAGCTGGCTAAGTACCTAAATATGCACATACACAAACTTGGTTGGCAAAAACAGTCCTATCTGCCTGCCAAGTCCTAAAGATAAATTTTCTTTATTACAGAAATCTTTATCTGAGAATCCAACCCTTTTTTGATAGATGAATCTATTAGGAGATTATTTTTCTTTTGCACTTGGAGTGCCTGCAGCATGTTCTTTTATTGTACACTTACCTGCAGTGAAAATGGTTGTTTCCTCATTTCACACAGGTACAGGAAACCCTGCAGGCAAAAAGATACAAATCATAGAAACTGATGTAAGGTTTAAGTATTGTAGCAAGCAGGAAATTTATTCCACAACAAAGTGATTCATCTTGTTTAGCTTTCCAAGAGAGATGGGCTCAAAATGTATTTTTTTCCATTTGTAGGTCAAAATGATTCTCAAGATTTGGCTTCCTGTTCAAGGAAAATGGAATTGCATTGTCTCATGTTTCTTTCAATATTTTCTCAGCTCCTGGGTGTGTGGGAGGAAAAAGGAAGTTATTCAGAAGCAGTTACAACTTTCCACTAAGTTGCTGCACTTTGGATTACTAGTTGTCTCCAGTCTACTGCTTATTGAGTCTTCTATAAAACTCATTCTATTCCTTCATCTACTGTTATCGCTGAGCACAAAATCAATTTCAGGGAACTTCCATCACCTATGAGAAAAAAGAGTACTTGTGTACTCCTTTTCAGCCTGGATTTAAAGACCTTTAATCCATAATAAAGATTTCCACTGACTTCAGTGATTTCTTAGGAACAGGGAACTGGAAGAGCCATTGGGTCCAGTCTCCTGATTTTCCAGATAGTTATCAGAAGGATTGCTCCAAATTGCTTCTTAAAAACATCAACTAAACTGCAAGGCAGAGAGCTCTGGTTTTCTGGGCTGTAATAATTATTCAACAATTCTAAAATGGGGTTAACAGAATTGGTAAAAAGAGCAAGTAAAAAGTCAGGGTCACTGTTCTGAGCCAGTAAAACCAGACTTCCACTCAGAATCCCTGGCCCAGAGGCAATGTGTAAGTGCTGAAGGTGGGAGGGGAAGAGAGATCACAGTGTGGGGGGTCACAACTCCGGCTGCTGACAGCTATTGGGTCCAATTGATAATTAATTGATCATCCATAATAAAAGGGAAACTGATAAAGTTAGTGATAACTTCTGTGAGGAACAGGGATTGATGAAGGCATTGAAGATTACTGGGGTGAAGGAAGGGAAAGACGGCAGCTTATATTGTAAAATAAATTAGCCTATATTAGGCCTTCCTGACTAGATCAAGAATTGAATGAGTTATACCAGGAAAGCCTTGATGACCTAATGGTCATCAGCTCTACAGGGACAATAAGCCTGAAGGGGCTCTATTGGGAGCCCAGCGGAAATGATTGATGGCTGAGTTCCCTGAGGAAATGGAAGCTGGCTTAATTGTCATTGAAAAAAGGGGATTTGGAGTCATGATTATCCTCAGAAGTCCAGGGGTCCTTCAAGCAGAATAGTCTTATTGGAAGCCCATAAAGTCTGGGTATGAAACAGAATATTGCAGAACATGTGAATGGTGTGGGTCCATGATGGTGCACTGGGTGATGATTACTGTCTGAGCAAGTTGGAATTCAAGAGTTAAGGCCACAGATCTAGACACCTGACCTGGAATGGTAAGGAACAGGGTGTATGAGAGGAGGATCTTTTTCCCTTCTCATAACTTCCAACCTCCCTCTAATTGTAAACAACAAGGCATGGCAGACAAGAGAGAAGGTGGGAGCAAAGACCCAGAGAAACTCAGAGAAGAGAGGCAATCCCTGCTGCATCCTTACAGGGATATTTATAGAAGAGATAATATCATGAGTATTCCTCATATGTTGCCATACTTATTAGCCTATAAATCTTTTAATCTATTCAAGTCACTGATACAGATGGAATTTTTCTCCCAAACCTGTTGGATACAAGCAAACAATAACAAGACACTTAGGCACTGTTTGAAATCAAATGAAAATAAAAATATCTGCCCTTAAAATAAAACTTCTATTAAACATGCTGCTTAAAAAAGAAAGGGATATTTTTACTTTATGAAAAACTAAATGACCATTGACCTTTGCCAGCTGTCCAAGGGAAAATAAAAATGCCAGGCTAACATTAAAAAAAATAGTCTTGTAGTTGTTAGAATTAGGCCACTGACACTTGTCCACCTAAGTTAACCATTATCAAAGTGTTACCTAGTTTGCTGTGAAAGGTGGTGGTGGTGTACCTTGTGTACCTTGTGAAAAGTACATATAGCTCAGAAGTTGAGGCATCTATGAGTAAGTATGGGTATTTTTGTTATGTACCAAATTACACTGCCTGGAACTAGCATCACTCTTTGGCAGATATCTGAATATTTTGTATTGTAATTGCTAGCTTGCATGTTGATTCACCCCTGCTGTCTATAAAATAGAATGACATATTTGCTCAGGGCATTTACCAGTCCCTTCTGTTGGCGAAACAGCTAGAGGTTTTCCAATTCAACAATTAAAGGAAAAGATTTGTTTTGGTTTGTTTACATGTTGAACAAGGCTAGTTCTGACTGTGTATATATTCAATGGAAAAGGACTTCAAATAATTTTCCAGAAACATCAATTTAAGTAATGCATCAAGTTTTAATTAATGTGTTTATTTACTTTTGGTATGTGCTTTCCATAAATACTCTAGTGAACTAATTCTCAGTGTAGGGGTTTTATGGACTAGTGCCCACTGAAGTGTTATGAACAGTTTCCAAATTGTTAGTCATGCTCCCTTTCTCTGTGGTGGGAGAGACGTGAGATCTCAGAACATGTTTTCTGTTGTCAAATAGCCATGTGACAACACTTTTTCTTTCCATAATCACTATTTTTGGGCAGATTTCCTTGCAGTAATGAGGGAGTAAAGCATTTTACTTGACATTAGAAAAATTAAAGTGGCTTTTGATCCTTAAATATATGAATATTAGCACAAGAATCCTTTGTTCTTGAGGTTATATTCCTCTGCCGAAGAAACACAAAAAAAAATGTAGTGCATATGGTAAGGAGGGAAGATGAAAACCAAATTAATCTACACCATTTGAATTTTTGAATGCTTGCAACAAACTGCTCATGAACATGCAACCTATCAAAAATCATTCTTGGAAAAAAATGAATGTGTTTAAGAGAATACACAGATTTGAATATGAATAAATTCACTGTGAAAAATTATTCACTTTGAATCACTTCTGCAATTCTATTCTGTATTTATGAAGCTATTGGTTTCAGTAGATTCAGATTGGATATATTAGCATAGCCTAAACTTACAGTGATTTATTAACAAAATACAGGTCCTTTCATACAAGTGCCACTAATATATATATATATATATTTTTTTTTTTTTTTAAAAACCACAACTAATTATACAAATTCAAATTTTCCACAGTTTGAACAATAAGCTTTTTTACTTAATAATGAATAATAAGAATTGATAAGAATTAATTCACACTTTGTCTTGATTCTGTTTTCTTTAAGCTTGATGACAAAACCCAGAAAGGGAACATTTCCTAAGCTGTTATCTAGAGGGAGCTCTTGCCTTTAAGTAAATGGTAAGCCTCATAATATGAAGGTATATTTGCCACTTTTCTGACATTCACTTTTCAGCTCTGTATGTGACCTTGATGTTTTAATAAGCACATATTTGTTTTCTTCTCTTTTTTTAATTAAGAAGTTACAAAGTACATTTAAATGTAAACTGCTGCTGTAGATTTGACACAAAGGTTAGAATGTTTTAAAGTACTATTAATTTGGTGTTTGTGCAAATATTACTAACTTTCACATTATTGTGCCTGTAGTTGTGTACAGATGTAACTAAGACCAAGAATGCTTTTCCTAATATGCCCCACATAACAGTATAAAATAATACTGCTAATATTACCAAATTTTGTTTAAATCATTTCACTGATTATCTTTTTTTGGCATCAATTTTGATTTTCTTCATCTCATCTGTAGGTAAGGAGGCATTTTTTTATATACATGTCTTTTTTCCTCATACATGAATCCTTTAGTAATTCTATATTTTGATGCCTGATTCTTATAGTGAAAGTAAATGAAGAGGAACTAGTATGCACCCTATAAACTGACAAAATAAGATATACAGAGAGCAGACTAGTATGCAATAGTTTAACAAAATGTTGGTGAAATGCTGAGGCTTGGAAATCTTCCATTGACTTCACTGTGTCCCTTTGTCCTTAAAAGCTCTGTCTGGAAGATCAGGACAACAGTGTGTGAAATAAGTGTGGTGCCTGATGTACATGTGTTTTGCTGTAGAAGAGAATGAGAATGAAAAATGTCAGCTAGTTCTAATCATGATATCTCAGCTATAGTTAGGATTGTCACCACCAGATTTTCTATTTAGAGCAAAAGCCTTTCACAATCAGGAACTTTGTTTTTCCACCCCTGTTTTTGATATAGAGAATTCTACACTGAAGGCAGCTCTTGACAGATGCAAAACTTTATGTTAACAATTGCCTACATTGGTGATCAGCTACCTTTTTAGGCTATAGGCTATGGGCTAAAGTGACCCTGTTTGAGTCAGTCAGGTGTGCAGGCAGGAGGACCTAGCCTGGTGCTGCTGTTTTTCTCAGCTGTAACAGGGGAAAGCAACTACTGCAAAAGCCCCCTCTGCCAAATGCTGATCCATTGGCCAGATCAGAGGACACATTAACTTTCAGTTATAAAATGGTTCATTTCATTTCTTTTATATCTTCTTGTTTTAAAAATAAAAATTGCCCAACATTTTTGCTCATATATTTTATTAATATTAATTCTTCATTATGCAGCATTGCACTCATCGCATGTTAACGCAATCCGGCCACCCACATTTGTAAAATCCTGGCTTATGTTTCTCCAGATCCTAGCTTCTTCCATTGGCTTTCTTACTGGTCAGTTCTAGCATAAAACTGTTTGAGCAGCCAAAATATTATCTGATCTATATCCCACCTTATCCAAAAAGGCTCAGGACAGCTTAAAATACCAGACAAAAAACCTACAAAATAAGAAACAATGAGAGATATCCTCTAATATTTTAAAACTCCGCTCACTCCCGCTTCCCTGACTTACTTGTAAGGGCAAACCCTCCAGCCCATCCCAGCCCTATTTCCTAATCCCCCTCTATGTTGAGGTATAGAAATCCTTTTTCCATTTCCTCTCCTTTTGGCCCTCCTGCCCAGCTACTTCCGTTCCCCTGCTTCGCACACAGAAGAGATTCTCTGCCAGTCCTCCAATGTCTCTCCCAAGGCCACACCTGTGACTGTCCCTTAAAATTAATAAATCTATGATCCTTTCTCCCAGCAAACACAACATTACATTGGAAATTAAAAAAAAAGAGTAATGCATTGACCCTCTGCTCTGTCCCCCATCACTGTGGAAAGGTAATGCCAACAGGATGCCTTTTGTGGTACCCCAAGATGCTACCTGCCTGGGTACCCACCCAGAGAGGCCTGCTCACTCTGCAGGGTTTTACCTGGGTCATTCTCCCTCAGTTTAGGTAGCTAACATGGTACCTGGGCTGGGCCCTAGCACTCCCACTAAGGGCATGGGCAGGGGAAAGGTAAAAGGGAGGGAGGGAGTGATGGCACAAATTTCATGTGGAATACTTGTTGTGGCGGAGCATAGGGTGCTCCTGCCACTTTAAGGGCCTGAAGCTGGCAGCCTCCAGGTGCCTGATTGCGGCAGCCATTTTGAGGGCTCTATAAA
>NW_005841990.1:2134462-2215329 GCF_000455745.1 Alligator sinensis
AAAGAGGCCGAAGGTTCCGGGGGAACCACACCCAAGAGGGGAAGATGGCTTCAGGGGGGTGAGGTAGCCCAGGTGATGGCGGAGTGGCCGCCTGTGTAGCGAAGGTCATAGTGGGGTCTTGCATGGAAGATTCTGGGGCCCAGTGTGGGGCCGGTGAGGAAGAACACCATGATGCCATCTGCGAGGCTTGGGCTGCGGTATTAGGGGAGGTCGGAGCCGCAGAGCGCCCCTTGGCATCAGGGCAGTACGAAGGGTAGCCTCCCGCTTAATTGACATCAATATATGAATCAATTATCATCAAAGGCGTGGCGGGCGAGATAAGCGGGCGGTTGCCCAGAGACAGAGGGCGGGCCGTGGAGATCGGCCAGGAGGAGGCCCTCCGTCACACTTGTGTTGGCTTAAAGTTAAATTGTTCTTTTTCATATGCAAATACTCATACATCTTACCCTTCTTAAGGAAAGGAAGTAATTGAACTCTAATGCAGTGTATGACAATACAATGTGGATTCTATTGTCTGCTATGAAATCTGTATGCGAGCAGTTCACAAACTATTGGCCGCCCCCACAAATGGGATTGCAACATCAGTGGATAGGGTTGCAGGCGTGGAGGGCTATGGATTGGGAGTGAGGGGCCATGCTGACGAAATGGGGTCATGCTGAGGAAAAGTTTGGGAAGCACTGCTGTGTGCCCTTTCTTTGACTTGTTTACTGTCGTTATGCTGTCTGACAACTCCTAAAATATCTTTATATGGTGTTATGAGGAAATCTGTCTCATTTGGACTCTTTTCTTTAGGAGAAAGTGTTACATGATGGTTATAATTTCATCTATTTTAGTTTCTCTGTATTTCTCACTCCAATATGCCTTCGCTTGTTTTATGTATTGCTGTTTAAAATTCAATTCTCCTTGTGGTCTGTTTTGAACTATCTTGGTTTTACAATACATGAAAGATCAAGTCTAGATTTTATTGACAGCTGTTTATGACAAGCATGAAAGTATGTGGTAATGTGATACTGTCTTATAAATTAAAGCTATTCTGTAGCAGTTGTGACTTTTGGGTCTGCTCCGACAGAAAATATTTGTAGTATTCAAAGACCAGCATGCCACAGAAGACAACAGTTCCTGGCTTTGCAGCAGGGAAGGATGGCCTGCTATAGAAAGTCAAAGAGGAAAAGAAACCTTGGATTTATGAATAGGCTGGGGGGAAAAGTTCATTAATCTGAGCTCTCTACATCCTCTCTTTTCATAAGCTACAGATCTATACTCTTCTTTTCCTTAGGGTATGTTCAAATCATGTGAGAAATCCCCCTGCACTGGATTTACAGAAGAGAATGATTTCTCATTTTCTAAATATCGTAAAGCTTACTCACATTGCCCTGAGATCAGTGTGCCTCATAGAGATGTAGCATAGGATTATTGTGTGCCCACAAACAATAGTTACTGTGAAGTAGAAGGGGTAGGGATTTACCATATACTAGAAGTTCCATGATAGCTGTGCCTTTTTTCACTGAGACCTAAATTGCCATAGGATAGCTTTCATCTACTGTGAGGTATGAGCATGCGCACAGGTACTTACCATGCAGAAGCTGATGTACAGTAAATCTCCACTGCTTCTTATCTCAGAAGAACTAGTACTTATGCAGAATAATTTTCCAGAAACACATAATATTACTCTGCCTTTAAACAATACTGAACAGGAGCTACCTACACCTTGTCAGACAGTCAGTCACTTAGCAGTTATTCTGGGGGTTTTTCCCAGGAGTAGTAGGCTACATCTTACTACTTTTACAATAAAAAATGCATGTGATACCAGGTTATACTATACTTTCCCATGCTATCAGTAAACATAGATCACCAATTCATCACCCATATGATGACAGCTGACAGCTACCATGATTCAAGTGCCCTTCCACTGCCCACCCAACCCAATGGAGTGTTGAAATGGGTCATACTGGGTCTCCAGGCACCCACTTTCTGTTTATCTTTCATACAGGCAAAAGGACCTTTCACTAGCAGGGTATGCCATCCTAGGTCATCATATATTACAAACACAGCTCCATTCAATAGTACTACTGTAAGATGGTGAATGCCCCTGGAGGAGGAGCAATTAGTGACAGAAAGGGGGGACAAGACTGAGCTATTCAATGAGTTTTTTGCCTTGGTGTTCCTGATCAGGGTCAAGATAAGTCTCCTAATGGGTTCTTAGATGGGCATCAGATGGACACCAGCCCACCAACTGTCGATGCTAACTTGGTGCAGAGTCACTTGGATGGACTGGATATGTTTAAGTCAGCAGGCACAGATGAGCTTCATCCAAGAGTACTGAAGGAATTGGCTGGTGTCATAGCAGAACCAGTGGCATGGCTGTTTGAGCCCTTGCGGTGCTTGGATCAGGTCCTGGAGGACTGGAAAAGGGCCAGCATCATCCCTATTTTCATGAAGGGGAGGAAGGAGATTCCGAGTAATTATAGGCCAGTCATTCTCACCTCCATCTTTGCAAAGGTCTGTGAAAAGATTATGAAAGATTATATTTGTGGGAGTCTAGCAGAAACAATAATGCAGCAGGGAAACCAGCATGGATTTGTAGCAGGTAGATCATGCCTGACCAATCTGGTTTAATTTTATGACATGGTCACAAAATGCTTAGATGCAGGAGTAGAGGTGGATGTAATTTTCTTGGATTTTAGCAAGGCCTTCAATGCGGTATCTCATCCCATTCTCATAAATTAAGAAACTGTGACATAGATGTTTATGGTGGGGGGAAAATTGGCTTAGCAGTTACACCCAGAGAGTGGTAGTAGATTGCTTGGTATCAACTTGGATGGATGTGGTTAGTGGTGTCTCGCAGGGTTTGATCCTTGGACCTGTACTCTTCAATATCTTCATCAGTGACTTGGATGTGGGTGTGAAGTGTGCTCTGTCCGAGTTTGCAGATGATACTAAATTGTGGGGTGAAATGCACATTCTGGAGGCTAGGGAACAATTGCAGGCAGACCTGGACAGGTTAGAAAAGTGGACAGTACACAATAGGATGCAGTTCAACAAGGACAAGTGCAGAGTGCTGTACCTAGGGCACAAAAATATCCAGCACACATATTGGCTGGGAAGTGACCCTCCCAGCAGCACAGAAGTGGAAAGGGATCTTGGAGTCATAGTGGACTTCAAGATGAACATGAGTCATCAGTGTGACAAAATCATCAGCAAAACTAACCACATTTTATCATGCATCAGAAGATGCATGACAAATAGATCCAAGGAGGTGATACTTCCCCTCTATGCGGCATTAGTCAGACCGCAGTAGGAGTACTGCGTCCAGTTTTGGGTGCTGTACTTCAAGAAGGATGTTGATAGACTCAAGAGGGTCCAGAGGAGGACCACTTGTATGGTTAGGGGCTTATAAGATAAGTCCTATGAGGAGAGACTGGGGGACCTGGCACTCTTCAGCCTCCGCAGGAGAAGGCTGAGAGGTGATCTTCTGGCTACCTACAAATTCATTAGTGCGACACAGCAAGGGATTGGCGATCCTCTGTTCACCAGGGCACCTATTGGGGTAACAAGGAACAACAGTCACAGCTGACAGAGCAGATTTAGACTAAATATCAACAAAAACTTCTTCATGGTAAGGGTGAGCAAAATTTGGAATGGGCTTCCAAGGAAGGTGGTGCTGTCCCCTACCTTGGGGGTCTTTAAGAGAAGGCTGGATAGGCATCTGGCTGGAGTCATCTGACCCCAGAACTCTTTCCTTGCTAGGCAGGGGGGCAGACTTGATGATCTGTTGAGGTCCCTTCCACCCTAGCATCTATGAATCTATGGAATACCTGCAGATAGTTCACTTGGCTGTTACCAGGTCCAGGAATAACAAAGCTAGGTTGCATGGGAACATGTGCTGGCTCTGTATTTCCTAATTTTCATGTGTCATGTGCTTCACATGTTATTCTCAAAAGGCCAAGGAGTTAAACTTGTAAAATGCTAAGGCTTGCTTATTCAGAATCTTCTTAGCCTCCTGATCTGCTCTTTCCTCCTGCAATCCCCAGGGCAATGTAACAGCTTTTCCTGAGGCTTGTATCTCTTATACCTACTATTCTTTAGTTTCTGATCACCTCTTTTAGGTCTCCAAAGTTGCATATGTGACTCAGCAGTCTGAGGTCTTTGACAAACTCCTTTATTGTCTCACATTCTTTCTGCTGTCGCATGTAGAAATTACACTACAAAAAGGTTTCATTTGTGGGGGGGGCATATAATATTCCTCAAACTTTTTATTACCGTACCATACTTTTTCTGTTCTGCTTCTGACAGTTGTAGGCTATTATAAAGAGAGAGCTTCTGGGCTTGCTATATTTAAAAAACAGCTACCTTGAGTGAATCTTCCTTCTCTGTAGCTCCACTTGCTGTCATATATATGGTGAAGCTCTAAACCTGCTTCATAGCACCTAATTTAATCTAAAATTAGGAGCAGAGTGCACAGCTGACTGTCTCAGTTGTTGCTTCTGAGTTCTGGAACTCCCTCCTACTTGAGGCCTGTCAGTGCCTGAGCCTGGCCATCTTTCAGAAGTGATTTAAGACCTTCCTGTTTGGGCAGGCTTTTAGCAGGTGGGGTTAAGCTTGGGTATTCTTTGGAGAATTGTTTTCTTGTAGTTTTATTATTTTATCTGCGTGTACGATGTTGTTTTATGCAACTCTGAGCCTTTCTGAGGGCAGCATAGAAATAACACCCCCCCCCCCTGCTTTTTATCACATACCACACACTCCCACATAAAATACACACCTTGCTTTTGGGGAGAGCACAATGAAGGAAAAAGGATTTTTTCCAGAATTATGGTTCCACAAAACAGGGACAGAGCTAAATATTCACTCCCTCTTTCTTCTTCATGCAAATGATGCAGATTTAACCATGAGAGCAGCAATACAGCCCTGCACCCAGGGCACACAGATCAGCTGCAACTTCCATTTACCACTACCACTGCAATTACAATAAGGTTTTGCCCCCACCCGTGTTGGAACCCAGGGTGGTCTCCACTCCATTTCACAGCTGAATTGTCATTGGATCTTGTTTCACCTTTTGGTTTAACAGCCTGCGGCTGCTACTGAACACTGGACTTCATGGGTGGTTCTAAGATTTTGAAAAGAGGTCATGTCAAGTTGTCTGGGAAATATGAGAAGAGAGACCAGGAGTAGGTAACAGGCAGAAAATGTTCCAAAGAAAGGATATCTTACTTAGTAGAATATCGAGACTATTAAAAATGAGAGAGACATTAGCACCTGTGGAATGAAGAGCAATTAGCAGGAATCAAGTTGATTATTATGATCCATAAAGTCCATTGACTCCATCGGCACTGTGAAAATAAAAATACTACTGCTTCTGCTGGACAGTTGATTTGAAACTATATGGCTGTAGCAGGAATCAAACAGGGATGCGATTGTGCCATTTTGCCCTGTATGTATCTGTCCCTGCTGGACTCCACCCCTCTCTCCATGCAGCTGCTGAAAGGAAGAGAAGGGAAAGAAGCTGCAGCTATTTTAGAGCATCTCTGTGCTTCTGTTCTGGGCAGAAAAATCAGCTTCCCTGCTTAGAACATGCACAGCAATTTTGGAAAGGTAATTTGGGGGGAAAAGATGTGTAGTAGGCAAATCAACATGGTAAATTAGCAGGTGCCTCCAAGAAGCATGTTCATACAGAGCCCTGATGGACTACCCCAGAGTCTGGGCCTTCAGTGTACCTGATCGCCTAAATCAGTAGCCTAGCATTATTGATTATTACTTATAAAGGGATTTTCTATTTTTTTTAGGAATATAGAGGATTAAAACTGTAATAGAAATAATCACTATGGCTATACAGATGAACTCAAAATGTTTGACACCTTTTTACTCTTGCTGAAAAAAATTGTGTTGTTTTAATCTTTTTTGTCCACCTGGATAAAAACAGATAACAAAAACTTTCAGTTAACAATTTTTGATAACTTTTTTTTTTTCTCTTTGCTAACTTATTCTGCTGATCAGCTCCCAACAATTTCATTTATTATGTTGTGCCAGAGGAAGTGCCCAAGTGCATATTTTTGTGTTAAATAATTTTTATGATTGGGATTATTTGGGCTCTTACTAAGGCTCTTACTTTTTTATTTTGTATAAATTCTTATATTGTACTCAGCATTATGGTATTTAGTGGCTTCCAGAACGCATTAAGCAACGTCAGTAACATCTGTTATGCGTGGTTCTCTTTCATCCTCTCCCCAGAGTGAAAACGGTAAATGCAAAGCCTTTTTGTTTTATTCCCATTCCCCCAAATGTACAAACTGTTCTGTGTTGTATTAGTGAAGTTAAGTTGAAGAAGTGCAACTTGCCCTTGGAGTTGAAAGCAGTGAGACTTGTGATAGTCCTTAGGTTTTCCAGAATTTTTTCTATAGCCTCAGACTAGCCACTGAGAGAGTTGTCATGCACAGTTGAGCTTTGTTGTTACTGTAAATCACAATTTCATGGAGTAGTATCATTGCTTGTAAATTGTCAGCCTTCCATTTTGAGATTGTGATCATCTGGGTTATTAGAGATCCAGGTGGCGTTACAATGTTGAAGATATCTTCAAAATAACAACTTATTGGGGATTCAAGTATGACTTACTTTCCATGAAAAAAGCAATGCAAAGAATGGAAGATATGTCTGATATGTTCTCTGTAATTTGTGCATCCTATAGAACCTGGAGTTCCTCCGTGCAGAAGGCTTTATGCCCAGGTATATGGTATTTTTTTGCAGTTGAGAGAGGTGATAACATTTTTTGTAACTCAGGCCAGATCATCATCAATTAAGGTGTGATGGAGTGTCATAGTGCTCTGGAGATAGTATAAAGTGTTGTTTGAGGAGGTTATTTGCGGAACCTGAGGGCCATGTGCCAACCCTTCAGGGGCTGCATGTGACCCAGGAAATACCAATTGGACAGCCCTGGACTAACTAATTTAGGGATGCATAACTTTCTGTAACCAACAGTTCAGTGAGTATCCATTGAAACTCAATAAGCTGTTGCTTGTTAAAGCTTGTGCATTTCTGAATTAATCTATAAACTGCAAGCCTGCCCTGCTGTTTGCCTCACTTCAGAATAGCATGGCTATCTACCTCTCTGTTTAGTAATACAGGGATTTTGTTAGATCGTATGAACGAATATGATCTCACTGAACATGTACAACAAAATGAAAAGACCTTACTGAGTATCCTGGCACTAAAAAACACAATACTTAACAGACTAGAATTAATCCAGGTCCTGTACTTTTTCCTATTAAGGTAAAGGAGATATTTGCCAAATATTCCAGATGGCTAATGAGCACAAGTCCCTTCCTGCCTGGGTGTTCGCAGTCATTGCAGTTTGCCTTGCTTTGCTGTGATCTGATGATGCAGAACAGGAAACTTCAGGACATTATTCCCTTCTCTGATTGATTTTGAACTGTTCTAAATGATGATCACAGTGTAATTATTAATGATCTCTAATTCTTTACTCCTAGATAATTTAATTTAAAGGAATGAGTAATTGCTGTGATTAATAGATGCATAATTTTTATTCAAGGGTTTATTAATGAATGTGAGAGCATGCCTTGATTTCTTGTTTTGGTTTCAGAAAAATCATAGTTAGCTATAAGTTAATGAACATTACCATGCTCAGCATTTAAGTTTTTCCCAGCACTTCCCAGCCTGCCCTAGCAAGCAGCTGCTTGGGGATGGAGGGAGCGGGAGAGAGGGTGATTGGAGGCAGGGGCATCACGTGCATCTGTGTGCACACACATGTGGTCAGTATACAGCCAGGCAGGGTGGTGGGAGCAGTCCCAGCAGCTGGATGCAGGTAAGTCTATGGGGAGTGGAGGCTGGAGGGCCAGGGCTTAGGGATTGTCCAGGGGTGGGTGTGTGGAGGGGATGGGTGTGTTGAGTGAGGGGTGCCTGCCAGTGCTGGGGGAAGCTGTTTGGGCACTAGGGCTGCAGCAGGGTCAGGGAGGCAGGGGAGGCACCTGCCCCTTCAGTGAGGGAAGGGGTCAGGGGGCCCTTCAGGGGCAGCAGGGAGCTGTGTGACCAGGCCAGTGGCACTAGGGCTAGTGCCTGTGCTCTCAGAGGCAGGGCAGCTGGGAGACATTGCAGGGCTGGGGGGAACAGGTTAGGAGTGAGGGGCACTGGTAGAGCTGGGAGGGGCAGAGGGCTGCAGGTCAGGAGGAGTCAGGGTCACCAGCAGGGCTGGTGGGGCTGTGGCTTGGCAGTGAGGTCCACTGGTGGGGAGAGGGTGGACTGTAGATCAGGAGCGCGGGGCACAGGTAGTAATAGGGGGCTTCAGGTCAGGAGTGATGGGCACCAGCATGATCTGGGGGTAGGGAACCATGGGCTGAGAGTGAGAGGCAGCAGCAAGGCTGTGGGAGGGGTGGCTGTGGCTTGGGAGTGAGGGGCAGGGGAAGGGCACATCACTGCCCACTCCTCACAATCATATTACCCCTCTCCCTGACGGGTGTCCTCTTTTTTGAAACCAGAAATATGGTAACCCTAAGTTAATGCTTATGAACATGAGTCAGACATGAGTGAACATGAGTTTATGAACACAATACTTATGAACACGAGTTTAATTGAAAATAATGAGACATGAGACAAGGATGGATGATTTTACTTTTTGCGAAACCCCAATCACTCTGTTTTTGTTTTTTCAAACTGAGAAGTTTTAGATTTGCGTAGGATAATGTGCTTCTAGATCTTAACTGTCCTTTTACTGTAAAAAGGGCATTTTCAGGAGGCATCGGATAAAATGAACATCAGCCAGAAAGAGAAGAGGGAAAAAATTACAAGAAACTCTAACTGTATGGATGCTGATACACATCCAGAGTGACCTAAAAGTTGGTGCAAATTTCAGCAGTACTTTTTAGAGAGTCTCTGTGAGGTTCACGTCTTCCAAGGGTTGTAAGGGACGCCATTTTCTAGTTAAAAAAGCTGAAACTGGAAAGTGTCAACTCCTGTCAAAACAAAAAATGCAAGTATAATATTTTTGCAAAGACCCTGAAAGAAGAAGTAGTGAATTGCCCCATTATAGTATAAAGGAAACAAAGGAGTTAAAAACAGGAGAATGGTACTGCAGATTCACATGTGCAGACAGTAGCAGTAGCAACACAAACTATGACAGCCTGCTCTCCACCAGCCTCTCATTAGGGATTATTAAAAAAATGTCAGTGACAATGCAGCATAACTGAAAGACTAATAGAAGGTGATATGAAAGGAAATAATGGGGTTTCCTTCACATGTGAGAATAAATTTTAGATTTTGAAAATATATACAATAATTTACTTAGTGAAGTAATCAGACTAATCACCATAGCACAAATGGCAAGTAAACTGGTATGTGGGCCAGTGTCAATTTTCCCCCTACCTGAACTAAAAATAAAAATATCCATGGCTCATGCTTCCTGCTGAGGAAAGAGACCTAATCCTTGAAATGTAATTGTGTACAAGGATGGTTTATCCTCTTCTCTACTTGATACAGTTTTTTAAAATCTTCCTTGCTAAATTGGTTTAGAGAAACAGTAAAATTACAGAAATGATAAACTATGCCTATATTCTTTGTAAATAAATGGAATACTTACATCCTGAACTGGAAGGGAAGAAAGAACAGTAGTCAGATAGATGAAAGGCAACTCAAGATGAAAAAAAGTGTGTATGATGCTCATATTGTAACTGAGTTTGGTACCTTGGCTGGATGTCAGACAAGGATATAAACCATCTTTGAGGGGTTGTTGTCAAATGTAGTAATTTTGGCTTTCCTCATCTCTGACAAAGTGAAAATGATTTGTTGCACTACTGCAGAAAGCATGACTGAGACGTTTGTCTCAACTACATAAGAAAATATTTGAGTCAAATGCCAGTTGAGAGTAACTGTTTTACTGCAAAAAGATATACTATCACAATAGTCACATGGGGAATGTACAGATGTGTGTGGATGTTTGGTTCCCCGAGGACAAGTAGCAGTGGTGTATCTTGTGCTGCCACTTCTTGTCCCTGGAGAATGCCCATGCCACACGTGCTTTGGCATGCAGCAAGGTGCTCCGGGTGGCATAGCAGAGGTCGGGGCCAGCACTGTGCTGGTCCCAGCAGTTTTACCTGGGGACCTCCCAGAGCTGCACCCATGGTGATCCTGCTTAGCAGAGCCTGGCCGGAAGCCAGAGCACAGCTCTGAGTGGTCCAGCTCCACTTTTTAGTAGCACACGCTGCCCCAGCATGTGCTGCTTCAGGGTTTTTTTTTTTTCCAGGGATTAAAAAAAAAAAAAAGAGGAAAAAAAACTCCTGGACATGCATATGCTTGGGCAGCATGCCCTTGGAGAGCAGAAAACTCCAAACTGTATGGTATGTGGTGCAGCAAGCACTCATCTGGACATGCCCATAATGGAGAAATACATTTTTTCTTAGTCAGAATTTTTTTTAATTATGTGCTGTTAATTTGTAATGTTTATTGTAACATGTATTTATGTTAGTTAGCCATCAGGAAAATTTGCATTAATATTGCATCCTAATTTTACTCTTTAGCTCACCGTTTCCCTGCCACTAAGGGTCAGAGGAGAAAATGTATAGTATGTAAAGATTGATTAGTAGCCCTTCAATAGTTTGAAAACATTTCAGTCAGTGTACTTGTATTGAAGAAGCAACCAGATTGTAATAGAATGACCCTGCATATATGTAGGTAGGTCTCATATGTAATTAGTAAACATTGTTGTTTGGGGCCCAAAAATGTCTTAATCATTACCACCTATTACTCATAATGGACTGAGCAAAGCTTACAATATGAGTGCTATCCTCCAGTCCTGCTCTCATGACAACTTCTTATTTGCTGTGTTAAAAATATGTATACTATAGCCCCCGCCTACTGGCCATGTCTGTATGAGACACTGACTGCACAGTCATTACTGTGCAATCATTTAGTACTTATAGGTCACATCCAGGCTACCTTGGACTCTTTAACCAAATGATCAGGTACCTAATTACATCTGTATCAACTGGCAGCAGCCTTTGGTAGAAGTCTAGAGCAAGATCCAGGGCAGGTCTCCTTAGCCATTTTGCTACCACACCATAAACATGAGATATAATGAATTAAACAAATATAGCTTGGCACATTCTGTTTTAGACATTCCCATTGTACATTAACTCAAAATCCACTTGTTTATTACTTAATTGTCTAAGATAAAAACAGGTATTCGGTTTAGCTTGGGTCTCATTGTCCTGGGCTTTGATTTGCATAAAAATAGGCATGGAACAATCATTTATACACACAGCTTGAATGGCAATTAACTCAAACTACCCCTGATTTTCCCATGGGGAAAAAAAAGTGTTATCACAGAACTTAACAGGTATTTTAAGTGGGACAGTGTGCTTGTAAGCCTGTAGGATTCCAGGAAAACATGCTTTGTTTTGGGAAAAATTCAACCTCTCTTTTTAGTCCTAGTGTTTGCCAGGTTTGAAACTGTTTCCTTTCCCCAATATCCACTTGTTTAAGTAAGTGACCAGCAGGATTTTTATTTATGTCTCCAAGTCATAAGCTGTCCAAATAAAAATAACATGCCTTGATATGGGATACAAAACGTTGCAGTCACAGAAATGGTTAGTGCTACCTTTTCCCATTCTCACAAGGGGTCAGTGGAATTCAAATAAATATCTTGACTCATTCCTTGTTTGAAACTTCATGTCTCAATAAATCACAAATTGATTTACTGGGTGATGTAGTAAAGCAGATTTGAAAGCTTAAAATTTGCACATGCAGGTGCATACTGGGAGTTTACCAGCTTGATTTACTAACATTTTACAATTTAATGGTTATTTTTAGAAGAGTATGATTTGGCCACGCTTAGGCTCTTTAAGCTCAGCCTATTTTTCCTATGTGTTTTAAAGTCAAATATGTGTTTGTTTTTTTTTACACTAGGAAGACTGTAGACACTATACTTTTATACATCCTCTGTGCACCCTTTACACTTAAAAATCAGAATTTATGAGCTGAAAATGAATTGCATACTTCACCAATGCCCTGCTTTTATTTTAATTCAGTCCTTATAAACCCACCACAACTTCTTCAGCTTCATCTGCCTTAGGGAGAGAAGAATATACAGGGGAATTTATTTCTGCTTTAGTAACAAATTTCTGGCTTTAGAAAACAAATTTATTGCTGGCTCCCCACTTAGTCAAATGAGGAATCTGTGAAATGGTCCTAAGATAGGGGTATACAATTTTCTTTGCTCCCACTTGAGTATTAGAAGTATATTCTAAAAAATGTTATTTTTTTCCCCATTTTTCATCAGCACAAAAAACAATGCCCACAGTGTCAGTTCCAATACCATTTCTCTACATGATGTATGGTTACTCTCTGAAGACTGTGACATAACTACATTGCTCATGTAAAGGGAGAAAGAATCAATTGTCATAAAATATTGTTATTTATTATTTGTACATCATACTAACAGTATCCTCTACACTGTACAATATGCAAAAATAGAGCCCAAAGCAGTTAAAATGTATATACAATGGACAGAGGCAGAGCCAGGGGTGGTGCAGCAACCTCCTTTGGCTGTGCTCTGCATGTGTATTGAGCTCCCACTGGGGATCTCAACATGTTTTGTGACCTCTATGAACTCACTGCTAGTCAGTGTGGGCTCTGCTTCTCTTTGCTTTTCCTCTCCTTCCTACCTTCCCTTCTTCCCCTGAATTCAGCAGCAGGGCAAAGGAATGGAGGAGCAGTCAGTTATGGGCAGCCCCTTCTTTCATGCACTGCTCCTGCTTGTCTTATCTTCTACTTTCTCTACCACTGAATTTCAGGGAGTGGCAAAAGAGAGGGAGGGAAAGGGTTAAGAGCAGCAGTCTCTATGGTTGCTTGATAGCAGGGATTCCAGGCAACCCCAACATGGGTGAGCTCAAAGATCACATGCAGAACTCCCCATAGGAGCTGCTGAGAGCTCACTAGCATCTAGGATCACAGTGAGGGGGGCTGCAGCCACATCCTCTGGCACTAGAGCTGTCAATTCCTGTTTTCCATCTTTGAAGTATCATCACTTTTTAATTTTATTCTTTACTGAAGTGTAGGTCTATATATGCATGTGTGAGAGAGACTATATCTTGGGGATGTGTGTGATGTACATTGTACAGTCTGATTAGGGCACTGAGGCTCCATATGCACATTCACATAATCTGAAAGAATTATCCTGGGTTTGTTCACCTGGTAAAAAAAACTTACCCAGAGCTGTGTGCATAGTCATTTGAATGCTGAGGCCCTGAAAATTGGAGAGCCTGCATTGCTGACACTATGCAGCCAGGTGGGGATCTGTGCACACATCTTAGTGTGCTCTGCAGGCTCCCATAGTCTGCCTGGTAACGGATGTAAGCAGTGCATTGGGCAGCCCTGATTGGCTGACCCATCATGCCCATGGTCAGCCTATATTACCATATAGCACAATGTGGGGATTGTGAAGGGGAAATGTTCTGCACCATGCTGTACCAGCAGAGTCCAGCAAGCAACAATCTGTCTTCCAGGGTAGGAGGTGTCAGAAGTGGGGAGGAAGATGAGAACTATGTTCTCTTCTGAGAGAAGCCACAGCATGTACAGACATTCATTCTCCCAGGAGAAACTCTCCTAGGAGTAATTTTATCCTTGGTTGTTCCTGGGTTATTTTTCTCCTATAGCAGCCATTTTTACTGTAGGAGAAAAAGCCTAAACATCTGTACACTTGCGGTTTCCGTGGGAGAGGCAGTGACTCTCCCAGGATAAACTGAATGTCTGTATGAGTCCTAAGCAGAAGAGTAAGAAACGTCAGCTTCAAATTGGACAGAGTAGAGACTTGGACTTTAGTGTCCCACATCTCAGCCCTGATGACCAGGTTAGCATGTTCATATTCTCTATCTGTGACAAAGGCTTTGTTGAAAGTTATATTTCATCAAAAATTTATTTTCTGAAAGATGTCTTAGCCAGTTCTGCTGAGCATTCTTAAGGGTATGAGGCCTGTGGCTCAATCTTTTGAAGCATTTAAGCTCCAGAGTAACTTCATTCACGTGATCAACTTCATCGTCATAGTTGAGAACAGTGACATGTAAGTTCTCTTCTCCTTAGTAATTCATTTTATTTAGTTTTTAAATGATTTATGAACTAGAGAAGGAGGGAGCCCTTACATGGATTTGAATTAAGAGAATCTGATAGATTTTAGTATCTTTATAGTTTTCAGTATAATGAAGGAGAATAAAAATGAAATTTAGAAGTAATACTGGAGGGGGAAGCAGAAAATTCCACTGCAAGATCCAGAAGCACCACAAACAAAAATGAGTTCAAATAATAATACAGTGATATCATACACTATAATCTTTCTACTGACACTCTGCTCTCCCCTCAGATCAAAAAGTTCTGAGGGTCTGAAAAAAATGTAGTGGATTCAGAAAATTTGAATTGTAAATCTGAAAATCTGTACTGTTGACTATGAGTGTAAAGACATTGTTAGTTCCTACCACCCCTCTCCTCACTATCCAGATCAACATCTAAATTTCTCTGATTCCTTTTCCAACACCTATTAATCAGGTTGCAGTATAAAGGCTAAATACTAGACTTGCTGAGCATCTGCAGCTAGCAGAGTTTAACATGCAGATTTATGGGTGCTCGCTTTTGGGAGGGCATAATGGAAATTAGCATGGTGTGTGTTTTAGTTATGAGGCATATAGTGAAATCTTTGGTATTAACTGCAGTAGAAAGCATTTAACATAACAAACTTGTGTGTCCCAAGGGGGTAGGAAGTGAATGTTTGGTGATACATTCTGTTTCCGTGAGTTTGGTATTTCTTTATGAAGAGTGAGGTCTTGCCCTTGATTGTACCTCTGAACTCCTAAAGCTGGGTGAAAACCAGCTGTTCAAACAAAGCAGAAATGATGTCACCTGTTGGCAAACAGAGAAGAAAATATTGTCAAGAATTCTGAGTATGTAGGCCCATATTGAGGTTTGACATTTCTATAAAGAAAATAAATGCATAAAATGCACAATCCATCTTAAAAGCCTTCCTAGCAAACGAAACACTTTTGTACATGTGTCTTGAGAATTTGGCTTGTCTTGTTGTGTTTTTTATTTTAGAGTTTTCATAACAGCTGATTAACATGACTTACAACGCAATTGCAGTATACATCCAGACTCTACAAAATGCACATAGGCTACATAAAAAACCACATAGGCCAGATCCATGAATACTCATTACCAGGGTAGCCATTTTATTTATAGCTGCAGTTCATCATTGAATCTTTTGCTTTTCTGATGGCCTCAGTCTAGTTTTCCAACTGGAGCACTCTGAACACTCATTTGCTACAGAAAACAAGCATATTCTGGATTTAGAATAACAATCTCAAAGATGATCCCTTTGATTTAATTTTAATTTAAGTAACCAAATTCCTAATGATTAAAAAATCATTGAAATTGAACAGAAGGATAGGAAGATCATCTTAATCCCACATTTTAAATAGCTACTCTTGTTCATATACAACTTTTGTAGGGTTTTGGGGGCAGGGAGGGGGAGTACATACACATTCATTACAAACTCACGAGTAGGCCTGTACTGATGTTCAGCAGTTGTGTTTTGTTCAGTCTGGCTTTTCTTTTCTTTGCAGGAAAAGCCAAGAATGTTCATGTACACATCTGGATTTTGTCATGGTTTTGTTTATCCTAAACCTCGACAGAAATCCAGATTGGAGTCTTTAATGTGAAGCAAATTAGCACAAATCCCAAAAGTGCCATTTCTCCATTATCTCAACATTTATAGCCTCCATCCACTATTTCTATTTTTTTCAATATGCACAGGTTGCTGCATCCATACTGGACTTTTAGGCCTCATACAGACAAGTGCAGCTGTGCAGTATGTGGTGCAGCAGACCCATCAGCGGCACCGCACACCACACATTCTGCCATTTTCTGTGCTGCTACTTTGTAGTGTGAAGGAGGGGGAGGGGGACTGACCCTGGGAGATCTGGGGTCAAAAAAACCCACAAAGAGAAACATCCACAATTCTGGCTGGGTACAAGATCCAATGCATCACTAAGTTAACGGTTCAAGAAAAGAGATACAGAAGTTTGTGAATACAAATCTCAAAAGCCCCCACTAGTAGTTTAGATATTATGGTTGTGTTACTGGAAAAATTAAAATCTTTTACTACTTTAAGGTAGAGACTATTAAATCTATGTCATTACATAGCATAAGAGACCTGGTCCTCTTTCTGTCTAGACTGTTTTTGATAGACAATTGGGTTTTTAACAAAATTATTTTTCATGAAAAGTTTGCTTTTATGGAACTTCTTAATATTTCTCTTAGAAAACTATAGAAACCAGAAACGTATTTGTTAAAACTTTTCAACAAAAAGTCAAAATATTCTGTTATTAACAAGGTCCAGTAACTATAGTAAATAGCATACTAGCAATATGCTGGAAGCTACTCTCTTCTTATACTATTAACAGAATATGTATGGAGATGGAATGAATAAAGAATATTGCTACTGAAGAGGTGCTTTTAATGCAGGTAAATTAGGAGAAAGGACTGTTATTTTAAACTTAGGCCTCTGTTATAAATAATTTTGTCTGGGTCCAATCTCACAGCTTTTTCCATTAGTATAGTAAAGCTCCTGCTGTCACACACATACACATGTTAGGCCAGGGGTGCTCAACCTCTGACCCACATCAGGTTGAGCGGGCTGTAAAGCTCTAGGTTTCTGGCCTACAGGACTCCCCATGGATCAGGAAATTGGGTAGCAAGGGAGCAGTGGCAATAAATACTACCACTTTCCCCCCATTGCCTAATTCCCAAATCCCAAACCTTATGAAGCAGGTTGGGGTCATGTCAAGCCTCTTCCTTCACCACTGTGGTGGGATGAGGGCAGGCCACACCCCCCTGTGGTGAATGGGGCTAGGCCATACCCCATTTCCCTGATGGCACTGGGTTGGCTCTGGCTCAAGCACCTTTACCATTTGCATGTCTGGATCAAGTCTCCTTCCCCCTGTGTGGCTGGGTTGGGGCTGGTCCATACCCGCTTTCCCACAGGGCTGGGACATGGCCCCTTTACCCATGGGTCCAGGCCATGTCCCCTCTCTCCTGCAGGACCTGGTTGGGGCTGGGTCATCCCCACTACTTCTGGGGGTCCTAGTTGGGGTTTGGCCACACCACCTCCCACAGGCCAAGGTTGGAGCCAGGATGCTCCCTTCCTGCCTCTGCACAGCCAAATAGGATTCTGCCCCATGCCAGATTAAGACCACCAGCCAGATCTGGCCTTCAGAGAGCCTGGGAATTGCCAATCCAGCCTGCCAGCCAAAATGTTTGAGCACAATTGTGTCAGGCAGATAGTGTATATTGTTGTCATCTCTGTTAAAAATGGTCACTGCTAGATTCAAGTGTGAGGGCCCTTGCAGTAAGTCTGAACTTTGGCTTAGTGAGCATTCCAAAACTACTTGCTTCTTGTAGCTGTTGACCCTCAAACAGTTAACACAGAACCAACAATATCATCTTTTTAATTAATTTGGTAGCTACTTTAATTTGGTAGATAAACATAAGTAAAATAAATATTCTTTCTTGATCTTAGAACCAACATCATCTTGGCTTTCATTAAGTTGGTACAAGTGAGCTGAACATGAGTAAAGGAGTAAGTCATTTTCCTGATTCTTTGAAACAGCATTTCATTTTCTTGGAGATGAAACAGGAAGATACATGCTTCTTCTTCTCTTTTTCCTTGAACTGACTGTTTCAAAGTGCTGCAAATAGTTTTTAATTATTTTAAAATAAGAGTTCCCTAACTAGGGCTGCATGTATAACAAGCAGTATTGCTTGTTATACAACAACAGAGTCCCTGTTAGGCTTAGTTGTTACCACACCTATTTTCATATTTTTCCTCAAAGTTATATATGGCATCTCTTCAATACTCTTTTTCTTTCCTTATCTATAAAATTAATACACATGGAAAATGTTATGCACTGGTTTTTGCTTAAAATAAAGCAAAGGTGAATTACTCATAGAAATATATATAAAAAAATCAAACATAAAGCCAAAATACAAAG
Organism: Alligator sinensis; assembly: GCF_000455745.1. Lineage (NCBI taxonomy): Eukaryota > Metazoa > Chordata > Crocodylia > Alligatoridae > Alligator > Alligator sinensis. Next base: position 2,152,498 of record NW_005841990.1, read on the forward strand.
ATAAAGCAGATGGTTTTACAAGGTAAGAGATTATATCCTGAAGTTAACATGGGTTTGTCGAAGCATAGAGTAGAGCTAATAAAATACTGCACTGAAATGTTATAATAAAAAGGAATATATTTTTTAAAAGACAATGTTGTTTATAAAAAATAAATCTCCTTTACAATTAACACCAATATGGACTGAAAATTCTGGCTTATTTTTAAGCTATTATTACAATACAGATGGACCCTCTATACAAGTGCCTTAAGGTTAAGAAAATTATCTTAAATCACCCTCTGAGAACAGGAAGCAAGAAATAAACAGGACCATTTGTACATGAGTCAATAATATCACCAACAGCAATAGTTATGGATATTACTAACAGAGCCCATTTAAAAAAGTTTAGATGCAACTGTTTTTGGTAAGAAAAAGTTGATTTGAATGAAGTGAAATATTATATGGGGAGCATTGGTGTAATATAAATTGTTGACTGAAATGTTTGAAATATTTAATTTTGATCGGGCCAAAATGATTTATTTTTACTAGATTTTAAATCAGGCCTAAGCAGCCATTTCTGACCATGGGTCAGAATAACCCACCATGGGAGAGATATAAGTGGGCAGGTGGGTCCTATGACTCAGCCACCTCTTGTCTCCATGTCAGCCAAAGCCTGCTGCCACCAAATGCTGTCAAACCCCTAGTAGGATGCTGACCTCTGTTTCAGTGGTTAATACAATACATTATATGCAATGGTCAAAATTATCAAGTCAAAAGAAAACAAAACATTTTGGAATATTATTTTTTGTGGGGAAAAAATCAAGAGATTTCAACTTTCACCCTGATACTGGTTGAAAGCAAATTTCAGAATGTTGGTATATCTTGGTATTTTGGGAATAATTATCTGGATCCACCAAATCTCCATAATAATATCAAAATGGAAGCCTGATTTTAACCATTGCTAGGGAGTCAATTATCTTGTCCCTATTTATAGCAATGAAATCAGTGCCATCATTGTGCTAAGATATTAAATACTGTTGTGGTTAACAGGAAATCTGGGAGCTCTATAACATTTAGATAGTGCAAGAGCTGGTTTATAAAAATATTTTCAATAACTTTAACAAAAACAGTCAGATTAGGTACAAAACACTAACTGGGAAGATTGTTAGAAGAAAGTAATGGTTTCTTCGGTGGCGTTTCTTGGCCATTCCTAAGGAAAGGTTTAAAATAATTAAGGGATTTCTTCAATTTTTTTTTTTTTTTTAAGTTAATGTGATTGCTCTTGGGCCCTGTCTACACCTTACACTTGAAGTGTGATTAACCAATTAATCAAGCCTAAGTGGTCACCCATCCACACATTCAATCAATTAAGGGCACAATAAAAAGAGGAATTAGTGACAATATTATTTCACAAAATATGTTCAATAACTTTGTAGCTGCATCCTATCATGCCATTAATTCAATGTGTGGCCAGGGGCCCCTGTGGCTGGGAACCCTATCAGCTGATCTAAGCTCCCAGCTGACGGGGCCCATGTGCACTCCTGAACCTGAGACCTCCCAGCTGACAGGGCTCCCAACCAGGGGGCAGCCCATGCGCTGCTGTGGCTGTGAGACTGTAGCTGCTGTGATCTTCCAGCCTCAGGATTCCTTGAAGCCCTCCCCAGTGGCTGCATCAGCTGCAGTTTCCCAGCCACAGGGGTATGTGAAGCCTCCCACAGCTGGGAGGTCACAGTGATTGCAGTCTCCCTGCTGCAGGGCCAACTCGGGCATCCTTGTGACTGGGAGCCTTGTTGGCTGACCCAGACTCCCAGCCAGGGGATCTTATTTCTTGTAGTATGGCAGGAAACACAATTATGTGGATCACACATTAAATCCCATTGCACATAAGAGGGGCCTTATTTATATTCTATATATATCCTACATATCCATCCAATATATGGGATGCATCCTATATATCTAGTGTATCCATCCTAGGTGGTCATCCTATGTTCCATCCTAGGCAAAAGCAGTACAGTGTAAACAGTTTTGTGCTTATCAAACCAAAGCTTGAATGATGCAATTATTCAGGAACTCTGTGTTACTTAGGTTAGATATACCTATCTCACATCCAGATTTGCCATTAGCTAAGTGGGAAGAGGGTTTCACATTTTACATACAAATCACACTAATATCTTCCATATTGTTTTGTTGCTCCAATAATTGAAACCATCCTTTAAGAAAAAGTTATATGCTGAGTTTACATTTCTGTCAGTTAAGAAATGAAAAGGTTGGATTCTCACACTATAGATGCTGGAAATTTTCTTTGCGTCTTTTTTTTTTTTTTTTTTTTTAGTGACAATCAAGGGAATTCCTCTCATTTCACTCGTATGCAGTGTTGAATAGAGTCCCTTGTATCCTTCAAAGATTTCTGTTAATAATGAGAAAAGTTAGTCTAAGTGAAATTAAAAGTTAAAAACCTAATGCTGAGATTCTGTGATGGGGATTTTCATTGTTTCTTGTAATGACTAGGTTTTCCACACCAAAAACATAGTAACTATTTAATGTTTAGTAGTGACAAGTCCACTTGCCTCCAATTCACAGAGGAATCAGTTTTTCAAAGTAAACTTCCCTCTCCTGTCACATTACTGCCTAAAATGAGAATTGTATAGGCCAGTTTGTAAATTAGGGCTCTGGGAATTTTCTCACACCTGCAGAATTCTCTTAGTGGCCTTGTTTGGTAATGACCAATACTAATGCATAATATGTGATTCATGTGCTAGCATTTTCATAGGAATTTCCCATCCTGCATTGCTGGCATTTACCATATTGCTGTGGAGCGAGACACTAGAGAGAGAAAAAAAAGCATTCTACAATTTCCTTTAAGCACATTTACAGCTATTTTTTCAAACTCAGCATGTATGTTTTGGAGGCAAAAGAGGGCCAGAGCACTAAGACTGTTGTCTTAAATGAAATTCCAATCAGTCTAAAGACTGGTTCTCTAGACAGCCATTAACTTGCAGGTGTGCAATCTACAAAACGTGCAACATGGTTAAACAAATGAAAGCCAGGCCACGAGTGAAAAGCCATGAAACATTCTAAGTATGCAGTGAAAAACTTATATTTAGAAAGGAGGTACCGCATGAAAAAGTTGGTAAGGATTCTGGCCAAAACTGTGTGGAATTTGAAACACCTACTCTGCTATAGCTAAGTGAATGTGCACCAGGAGACCTTATTGAGGCAGTAGAAGCTGATATTCACAGAAGCATTGCTTGCAAAATCTCAAAAGTCTTGTATTAGAGAAGGTCTTGACATTAGCCATCCATACATCCCCCAACTGAAACTTTAACTAATCTTAAATACCTTGAGTTTCATAGTTGTTAGGGGCTGGAAGAGACCACAAGATCTGGTGATCCATGGGAAATTCTGACAGTGACACGGTAATCTAACAGGTTTAAAGCACAGCATCAATTTATTAAGCAGATTTTGTCTATACCTTTCTAATTGTTAAATGGCAACACTTTCTTAAAAGCATATACATGAAATTACTGTCATTAAGCAGAAGATTGAACATTGCTGCTTTTTAGGTGACTTTTGTGGCATCTGTTGTCAGAGCACTTCACAAACCAGAATAGGTTTATTCTTCTGGTGTCCCTATGAGGTCCCTAATAACCCTTTTTACACATGGCAAACTGAGGCATGGAGAATAAAGGGATTGTCCAGCATCACAAAAGAACAGTGTGGCAGAGCCAGGAAGTGAATCTAGACTTGTGAGTCTTAGATTAGTGCCTTAAACACAAAGACCATGTTCAGACAAGCATGGATGTTTGGTTCCCTGGAGACAACTGGCAGCAGTGCACATTCTCCTGAGTGGTTCCCAGGGAATGCCTGCGCCCCATGCACTCTGGTGTGTGGCAAGTTATCCCAGATGGGTTGAGGGGGGCCCTCCCAGGGCTGCAGCAGCGGTGATTCTGCCCTGCGGAGCCTGGCCAGCAGCAGAGTGTGGCTCTAGCCGGCCAGGCTCTGGCTTTGCGCAGCACATGCTGCTGCCGTGTGCACCACGCTGCTTTTTTTCCTCTGTGGGTTTGTTTGACCCCTGGATATCCAGAGGTCAAAAAACCTTCCTCACTTCTCCCTTGCAGTACAGAGAAGAATAGGATGTGTGGTACGTGGTGCCGCAGACGTGTCTGCAGCGTCACGTACCGCACAGCTGCACGCATCTGGACATGGACAAAGAGCTCCAATTTGAACCAATTTTCCCCAAAGTTTTTTTTTTTTTTTAATTGACCCATTCTAGATTGAAAACCAAGTGAAAGGGTGGGAAGGTGTAGAACAAATAAAATAACTGAAAAGTGTGAATAGAGTGGGAGGGTGAAGGAAAGATTTTTTTCATAAATATTCATAAAAGGCATTTTGTCTTTCAGAATTTATAGTAGCAAAATTCTATTGAAATTAAGAATGTCAGATGAACAGGTTTTATCTTGGTTGTAGTATGTGAAAGCTGTTGTGTTAAAAAATACTACTCTTTTATATTAATTGGATGGAAATTGATCACAATTCAAAATGTCACTAAATGTTACTTTGATGGGTTGTTTTAAAAAAATCTGAATTAGCCAAATGAGCAGATTGATTTTATCCCATAGGATGCAATTCATAGATAAAGGTTGACTGCTCTTTCCCAGAATCAGGAAAAACATTGGGTTCCTATTAGGCTTTTAAGGGAGCACATAGGAAATTCATATATTCACTGGCATTACAGATTTGGAACCAAAATGAGTATTCACTCTCTGTACGATAGTTAGTAGCAAAAACTTTTGTTTAAGGTCTAACGTGTACTTGTGTTTGTTCCTCAGGCTTAGTCTGAAAAGACATAGAAATCAACCCAGGAAATTTCTTTTTTGAAAGCTACTATTGAATAATGCATTTATAATTAGGAGGTAGCAGCTGGACTTCCCATTTTGAGGAAGCAGTCTCAGATCCCTCAACACTTTTAATCAAAAGTTTAGCCAAATGGAAATTTTTGATTTGGCACAAACATACAAAAGATGAAACCTTTTTTCCGGAACACTCACAGTGAGTAAGAAACTCCCTGACTCTTTCATGGGATTCTGTAACTTACCCTTAGACCAAAACATTGTGGTTTAGATTGTGGCGTTAAGCCTTGGCTCACACTAAGGGGTAAAGGAATAAGATGTGGACAAAATTTGCAATAGCAGCAACTCCTTGTGAGACAGTCTGGGTTATTTTTTAATTTCCCCATTCCTTGTACTTTACTTAGTCATTAACCTCTTCACAATAGGGAACACACTGGTCTGGCAGAATGTTTTATAATAGTGACACTGTGGGCTAGTAGCAAAGGCTCTGGGTCAACAAATTTAATTTCAAATGCCAATTATGCCCTGACCTGCAGTGTGACTTTGGGCAAGTCATTTCCCCTTTCTGTCTTTCTTTTTCCTTTGGTTTGGCTTTTCTATTGAGCCCATAAACTGTTTCATCCTATACATTTGTACAGAGCCTGGCACAGCAGGCCCATCATCTTGAGTGATGCCTGTAGATATACTTTTAATGAAAAAATAATAGTGCCTCCAACAATAATAAGACTTGTTAATATTATAGTCTTGGGAAAAGGATCTACTATTCCCAGGTTACATATGGGGAATAAAGACAGACTGTAAATAATTGGCCTCAACAATTGGGTTTTGAGTCAAAAAGTGAGCACATCCCACTGCCTCAATCACAAAACCATTCTCTCTGTTCTGTTGAGAAAGAAGCTTACTCTGCATCTCTTTCTCTCTCTTCTCTCCATATTTCATTCTTGTTTTCCACCTTGTCTACATTCACTAGTCCTGATTTTTTTTTTTTTTTTTAAGTCATTTCCCTGATCCTCAGCCTTCCCTGTTGTAGACCCTTTTGTTTTGTATTTTTTTTCTGGGGGGGTGGGGGGGGAGGGCTGGTGGTTTATTTTCTTTTATTTTTTTAGAGAGCTGTGTCTCTGACTGGACTCACTCTGCCAAATGCTAGGGGAAGAGCTCAAAATGTTGAGTGACCAGAACTAGTGGTATTTCTAAATGTAATAAAGAAGGGCTAGATACAGAGAAAGAGGATGCAGCAGTGAGAGTGCATATAAGAGATGAGGAAGTGCATATAGGAGGTGAGGAAAGGCAGAGAAAGAGCAGCCTGAATAGACTTGGCCTATTCTAGGAGCATGGCCCATTGTTGATAAAGGGCATCAAATACTAACTTTTAGCGCAGCACATTTCAACTGTGGCTCTGAATTGTTGGGTTACTGGCTCAGTATAAGAAGTAGCAAAGTCCAGGGAGCTGTGAATCTGTTATACACAAACCAAATGAGAAGGAAAACGCAGGAAGTGAGGTAGGAGATTTTCTTTGAAGCTGTTTCCTATGAAAAGCTTTTGTTTTTTTAGAACAATTTTGATTTCTGAAAAATGGATGTCTGCAATGTTGTTCATCAGTTTTGGACTTAGATGCCTGTAATGTTCTTCACTCAAACTCCCTCTGATGACACAGACAGAAAAGGCTGTTCACACTTTTTTCTTCTTGCCATTTAATTAGGTATCATCACATCAAAATGGCATGCACCCCAGCACCAATGATTTTCTGTATTAAGAGAATCTTGTTTTACCACTTTATTTTTGCTGATCACTTCACAACTACTCCATCAACGGTGAGAATCTGTGTTGTCATTTCATAAGCATTAAAAGTTTAGCTTTCTTTTTATAAAAAGCATGTAGGAGTATGACTGATGGATACTTTTAAATCAAAGTAATGAATTTAAGAATTTTTAAATGTTTTAGTTGAGAATGCAAAATAGTGTTTGTAGTTCCCAGAGTGTGGGATCTTTTAAAAACATGTTGGGAAGTATCCTATTTCATGCCATGTGCCCAAATGGTACTCCTCCAGCTGTGGGGCTGCTGTTTATGGTTTTATTCCTATTCCATGCACAGTGGGTACACATGAGTGCCCACATTGCTGCTGAGCACGTTTGGTAGGCTGCACTCTAGACAGCCAGGTATGTAGCTCCATAGGTACATACCTGAATGTATAAATCCTGAACTTGTGGCCCAACACAAATGAGGAGGAAGGAGGACCCTCCCATTCTTAAGCTCAGTACTTTGTTTGAGCACTTGCTTAGCTTGAACACACATCTCCTACATTGCAGCACAGTGCTCATACTACCAAGTTGTAGGTTAGGCATTTTCCAGTCCTCTTTCTAGCCTTTTGAACTGGAACCACTTTACTTTGCATTTAACAGTCACTGGACAAAATGGATGGGGGCAATGGGGAAGTTTCTGCTCCATTGGGATAAAAGGTTCCCCCTTCCCTCACAAAGCAGCATTGAGACAAATATATCCTAAACTTTGTTCTTTTCCTCTGGGCTTCTCAGAAACCCCACTTCAAAAGGAGGCCTGGAATGGGGACCAAGTAATGCTCAGCAATTAGTCTAGTGGTTAGAGCACTGTGCTGGGAAGTCAGCTGGGAACCTCCTCTCATGGGAAGGGCTTGGAACCTGGATCTTCTGCTGCCTGGGTAAGTGCAAAGAGCTCTAGACTATTGGCCTAAAATATGAAAAGGCCCTTCTCATCACATTGTTTTTGTTCACCTTTAGTTTTGTGACTTACACTCACCAATGTCATGCATTCATATCATGTACCTTGGCCAGAATGCAATAGTCATGTGGATGCTTATATGTCTGCAATGCATTGAGCAAGACCAGATTTAAGTGTTTTAAGTGTCAAAAATGTCTCTGACCCAGCTGGGATGCAAAGTACCATTTGGGAGCATAAAGTGAAATAAGATTCTGTACATTATATTTGCTATAATGTTTAAAAAATCATGACTTAGCTACAGATATATAATGACTAGGTGACCCATAGAAAATGTGTTGTGTATCTTATGTAGTGCAGTGTTAAAATGCTTAAGGGCATAACGCATGGTGGCTTATACATGTGGCACTGTGGTGATGCTAAAGTGTTCTAATTAGAATGTGAAGAAGACTTAATTAATGGAGTCTGCTCTAACGTGTTCTAATTAGAACACGTCAGTGCACATGCATAGGCACTTCCACAGTCCATTCATCTTGTGTTTTTAAGTTGTTAGCTGTATGGGACTAATAGTCTAGTCTAATAGTCTCTGCTATTTGTCCAGATCCTACTTAAGTGAGCTCTGATTTCTACTGGAGCGTCTGACTGCATCTGTAATACGTATAATGATGGTGATGATGATATCTGGTTTTCACAAGATTGTAGGAACACAGTTGGGAACTTCATAAAAATATTTCCCCATATTTGCCAATAATTTGGAGAGCATCTATACTTCCAGATTTCTGGGTCCTGGAACTTACAGTTCATTTCATATTACTAGTTGGAGAAATTATTTGTAGTCATTCCTAAAAGTCACCAGATTATGTGAATTATAATTTATTAATCTTTCTTTCTTTCTTTCTTTCTTTCTTTCTTTCTTTCTTTCTTTCTTATTAATACAATGCACATTGCTTACCTACCAGATATTGATTTTGGGCAGTTACTGAAGCCCACAAATAGCTGATGCAAAAATGGATGCTATGACAACACAGATGCAGATATAAGAAGGCAAAGTAGGTTGAAATATCAAAATGGTGGAAAATATGATTCCTTTAGAAACAAATTAGTTGAAGGCTTATATTTTTAATTTGGTAAAAGAGCTACAAATCAAGGGGGTCAGGGTCATTTATGCTTGTGCATATCTATTCTTTACTCTGAGATTACTATTTGGCAGTGACTTCCAGTTGGACATCCATTGATAAATTCTCCATTTCAGCATATGCATAAGTGCTCAACACAGTTAAACGTTATAACAACCTTTGCAGCTACTGAGAAAGTCCTTACTGTTATATTAATTTGATAAATTATACATTTTCTCAGTCCTACTCTAGATTAATAGACTGCTAAAATTCTATTTGACTCTTACTCTTCCAAATCGTATTTGCCAGCAAGATCTTTCTTATTTTTACTTTGTTCTTGGATGTCATTATTAAAATATCCCGTATCATTTTACCCAGATGTTTTCCTATTGGAAGGGTGTCAGAATTAGAGTTGGTTGGGAAATTTTTGGTGAAATGGCTTTTTGACAAAAATACTGATTCGTCAGAACCCAAACTTTGTGGGGAAATGTTGATTTTAGCAAAAATTGCCTAATATCCAGGGCTGAATTTTTGGTCTCAATCAGAGATGGAAGCAGAATACTCAAAATAAACAGTATCCCAATGGTTAGGGTACCCAGGTGGTTCAATTTCCAGTTCTGTTTGTTTAGATTCAAAACCTGAACATGAATGCACTTGGCTATTTTCCTCCTCTCTCTCTTGGTCTCTCTTTTTCAGTATATGTGCATAATACAGCATAGTGTAGACTGTAGAGATATCTTAGCTAGCTTTAAACTAGGCAACTTGAGTACCGGTAGCAGTGTAGCCCTCAGAAGTGTGGAGCTCTGTATGGGTGAATTTACCCTCTTTTTTGGCAAATGAGGCTGCACTTTCTCTAGGTGTTCATTAGATCAGAGTGAGCCTGACAACATAGCTTACTGCTTAGATCTGGAAGATCTAGATTCAAAGCTGTGCTCAGAATCAGGTGTAATTGACCCCATGTCAGGAAGCTAGCATATCTTCATAACCAAGCCCTCAGCATGCTGTAACTGGGGTGGGTCACCAAACCTCATCTCTTCCTCAGAGTCAGCCATAAAGAGTTTTGTACAGTGCTGGAAAGTGTCTGTTTAATGCATCTCTTTCAGCTTTGGAGGGCCTATCTAAAGCATATTCTGCCCTCATTCCTGTTGGAATTCAACTCCCACCTTGCTTCCCTGACCAACCATTGCTTCCTGCTTCCTCTTGGTAGCCTGATTCCATTATATATCAGCAATTACTGACCTTAGCTTACTTTTCAACTTTTCAGTTCTCAGTTAGACCCCCAGTTTTCAGTCCTACTCTAACTATTGCATAGATTGTCCACAAAACCCTGTATTTGAACACAGGGATTTGAGCGCCCATTTGAATCCCTAAACATTCCACTCTTGGCTATTCTGGGTTAGGCACTGGAGGACCTCTCAATCCCCCGTCTTCCTCTTTTTGCATGGAACAAATGTGAAAAGCCTTAGTTTTGACATGAATGGCAATATTTTTAAACTCTCAATGTTTGATAAAGAATTTGTTTGATGCATGGAATAACTGATTCCTAGCTATCCCTAGTCAAGGTGTGACATACTTATAGTTGTTTTCAGCACATAAATTTGTAACTGCTACTGAAAAAAGCTGTCCAGTCTCAGCTTGGCTTAACTTCTTCATCTGCATTAAGTAGTCAGGTGACCTAACAAAAGGTGACATAGGAAGAAGGGAAAGTAATTCAATGTTATGCTCCATTATAGAAGAAGTTAAGATACTGGGCTTCAAATCACCTTATGGTCTTTGGAAAAAATAAACTTTCTCTTCTAAATAAGTCATCAGAAAAAATGTAGATTGCCTGAGGATTTTCTAAAAGATTTTATTTTTGTTTCTTTTTCATAAATCCCAGATGAAGCATTTAAATCCAAGTCAGCATTGCAGCCATTGAACTTTCATAAGATCTGTCTCACCAGTTTATTTGCACTGAACACAGAAGTTTCAGGCAAGAATGACTACAAGCTAGAAATTACTGTAGATTTGTGCCAGATACTTTGCATTCAGGTGCAGGAGATCCATTTCCAAATAATCTGGCCCACACAATGGAATATTTTTTGTCTGGATGCATGACTCACAGCTTGGGTGGGCTTGTGAATGGTGAGAATAAAAACAAAGATTAAAACTGACTGCTCCTCTTAACAAGAGAGGGCAGCCCTCGTAGAGAGTTTGAAATGCTAAGAACTGTCAAAAAAGTTTGCAGATTTGAACAAACAAAGCATATATGTCAAAGGCTGCAATATGTTTTAACTTTAACCAATATGCTTGTTTCCTAATTTTTCACACCAACTATACCACAGACTAGTCCTGTCTGAATGCTCATGGTAGGTACACAGGATATCATCAAATCATAAAGATAGGGCTGGAAGGGGCCTCTGCAGTAGGCCTGTGCAAAGCAGCCAGTATTCAGTTCAGATTCGGCTAATTCAGGGGACAGTGATTCAATTCAATGATTCATATCACTGTCCCTAATTGATTCGGCTGAATTAGATTCAGAAGATTAGGCGCTGATTTGGTGTGATTAGGTGATTCAACCAAAGACTATAATGGGGAATCACAAAAATATCTATAACTTTGTCATTTTCTTGCAGAATTGGATGAAAACAGTAGCAATGGCAGCCCCTTCTGAGGACATGAAGCCTGCCAAGTTTCAAGGAGATAGGTACAGGGACTTCTGTGAAAGTGCACTTCAAACTGTTGAATGCACAACTCATGTCACTTGTATGTGTTAACTGGGTTTGTGGTTGTAGCCTTGTTGGTCTAAGGAACAGGCAGGCAAGGTTCTTTGAGTAGATGTGATATCTTTTATTAGACCAACTGAATAGTTGGAGAAATATATCTTGGCAAGCTTTTGGGTTTAAAAACCCTTCATCAGGCTGAGGAAGCATCTGCAGTTGGTGTGTGTGCTCTTCCTGGATGGAATGAATAGTAAAGCAACCAGAGACTGGGCTGCAGACAAGAAAGCCAGTCAGTGGAAATGTAAATGCTTCAAATCAATTTGGAGCTTTTAATGGGTCTCCTGATTCAATTTGGATTCAATGATTTGGCTGCTGAATCTTCTCCAAATCAAACTGGTGACTGAAGCTTCAAACTGGTGGAGACCTACTCTGCAGGCCATCTAGTTCAGCCCCCTGCCTGAAGCAGGTTCATCCCTATCCAAACCATCCTATATAAATCCATAATCTGACCTTTGTTAAAACTACTGTCAACCCTGACATAACACAAGACATAACAGCCTAACTTGCCACAGGTAAAGCAGGGGGACCATGACAGGCAATATCCTGCTTCTTTAAAAGTTTGTTAATATACACTCAAGAGATCCTGGGTAGAGGGCCATGACTTCTACTACAGAGGGAAGGCAAACCCCACCGGAATCCATACCAATCTGACCATGGGGTAAAAGTACTTAGATATTTCCTTTGGCAGTTCATTCAGTACCCTGGGATGAAGTTGAATTCATTCAGAACCATCAAAGTTCATTGACAGTCTTGTCCTGCAGCGTGCCCGCTCTGTTATCCAACTAATCCTTATTAAGTGTCTGACTGAAGTTTAATTTTTTGGTGAAGACCGAGGCAAAGTAACTGTTGAGTATACAGCCTTCTCTCTATCTTCTATTATGAGTTCTTCTTGGCTATTTAACAGTTGAGCTACAGTTACCTTGGTTTTCTTTTCTGGCCCACAGACGTATAGAACCTCTTCTTTTGTTGTCTTTAACCTCCCTCACAAGATGCAGCTCATTCTTTATCTTTGCCTTTCTGATTTTGTCCCTCCAGAGTCTTACTATTTCCTGGTATGCTTCCCTGGTGACCTGCCCATTTTCCCACTGCCTGTATGTTTCCCTTTTTCATTTGAAGTATTCTAGAAGCAACTTGTACAGCCACATTGGTCTCTTGCCATTCTTCTTGTGCTTCTATCATGTTGTACAGTTTCTTGCTGGTCTTCCTATACTGTGCCATGAAGAAACTCCCAGCCCCCCTGTGTTTGTCATCTTTCAGTCTGTCTTCCCATGGCACAATGCCTATTAACTCCTTGAGTCAGATGGAATCTGCCTTTTTGAAATCTAGCATCCTAATTTTGCTGACCTCATGCTTTCTCTGTCTCAGGATTTGGTATTCTATCCTATCGTATTCACTTCCTTTCAAGTTCACTTCACATCCTGCAGCAGTTTTTCCCTATTGGTGAGGACAAGATCCACGATCCTAGTCATATCCTCAATCTTCTGGAACACAAAGTTGCAATCCCCAGAAGTTAGGAACTGGCTCAACATTTTATGTTTGGATGCATTTATCATTCAGGGGTGAAATCTCCCATCAGTACCAACCCATAGCTTTTGTATACATTTGTCACCTTGTTGAAGAGTGTCTTATCACCTTCTATTACTGATTTAGTGAGCTATAGTAAATTCCAACCTTTATATCTGTGATGCATCTTTTACCTTTCATATTCATCCAAATGCATTTTGCTTTGTGTTCTTATTCTTTCTGACCCAGGGAGCAAATATATGTTTTTAACATACAGGGCAACACCAGATTTTCTCCCAGCTCTGTCCTTCCAAAACCAAAGTATAACCATCCATGAAGACAGATGGAGTTCATGAACACAGTGTCTTATTTGTGGATTGTGCCATTCGCAGGGGATACAAGAACATATCCCCCACAAATGGTGAGGGTCGCCTGTACACATGCTGGTCATAGTTAGCATTTTGACCTACTTCCCTCTTGCACCACTTGTTGCTGTTCTTTAGCTCTCCACTTTCCCAGAGTTGAGTTGATTCTTCCTGTCCTCTCTCCTCAGAGAATCAGAGTAGGGAAGGATGGAAGGTCCGTAAATCACCTATTCCAGCCCCCTGCTCAAGACAGGATCATCCCATCCCTGACTAAACTATCCCAGCCAAGTGTCTCCCAATGTCACTTGAGGCCATTGCCTCTAGTCATCATAGAGGAAAGCCCATCTCTATTTGTACTATAATCATCCTTCAGATACTTGAAGAGTGTTATCAAATCTCCCCTCAATTGTCTACTCTTCAGATTAAACATAGGCTGTGGAATAGGGTGGGCCACCTGGGCCATGGCCCGACTAACTTTTAGTACATTAATTTAGCTAGCTATGCAGTTTAAAAAAATAGCTAAACAGCTTTAACTGGAATGACAATTGTACATTTGTGGGTTATATAAATTAACATGCTAAAAGTTGGTTGGGCCATGGGCTGGGTGGCCCACCCCTTCCATGGCCTATGAGACTAAATAACTTCAGCCTTTTCAACCTTTCCTTGGTCTTGCTGTCCAGGCTCCTAATAATTATTGTCATTCTGCATTGGACTCTTCAGCCTGTTCACATCCTTCTTGAAGTGTGGGGCCCGAAACTGGACACAGTACTCCAGGTGAGGCCGCACCCATACTAGATAGTGTGAAAGAATCACTACCTTTGATTTGCAACTGACACTCCAGTTAATACAACCCATGTTGTATGTATGTTGTGGGCCATTTTTGTAACAAGAGCATGCTATTTGCTCATATGCAGTTTATGGAGTCTTGTAACCCCCAGGTCCTGTTTTGCAGTTCTTCAACGTAACCCATCATTCCCCAAGTGCAGTTATTTTTTCCCAAGTACAGGACTTGGTATTTGTCCTTATTGAATTTCATGTGATTGATTGTGAACCATTTTTCAATCTATTCAGGTCATTTTGCACTCTAACTCTACCTTCCAGAGTGTCTGCCATGCCACCCAAATTGGTGCCATCCACAATTTTTCTAAGCATGCACTGAATCACCTCATCTAAATCATTAAGGAACATACTAAACAACACCAGACCCAGGAGAGAACCTTGGGGATCTGCATTTGATACCTTGGAACCACTAACTGTTAGGATTTGGAAAGAAACTTTTCCTAGTGGCATATTAACCCACTCTGAGGTTGTATGCACCTTCCTCTGAATAATGTGGTGCTAACTACTGTCAGAAATTGGATACCAAACTGCAACCCATTGGCTTTATCCAGCAAAGCTGTTCCAATGTTCCTAAGAAGATGATTTTCCCCTTTATTAAAGTTAAGATTTTTCCTCTAGTTGTATCAATGGTTAGAAATTGGTATGTTTTACTAAGTGGAAGGAGTGTCAATTCTGAAGACTTCATCCTGTAAGTTAGACTCCAACACACTAAAATCTACAGCTGAAATTGTTTAGAATATTTTGCTTTTGTTTTTATGAACCAAGCTTTGTGAACCCCCTTTGAAAACTAGAAAAATCAAAACGAATAAAGCTTCTTTAACTCATAGGCTGGGTACAGACAGTCAAAAAACCCAAGGCTGCATTGATTTTTTTTTTTTTTTTTTTTTTAAACTGCATAGATTGAATCAATAAGGAAGTGAACTGATGTTCATTTTTCAAGCAGGAAAGGCAACCAGACCCCATGCAGTGGCCCATACTAATAGCTGGGAGGTGCTAGAGCACACCTCCCAGGTTGCTGACCACTGCAGAGATTTGGATCCCTCTGATTCCCCAAGCCATGTCCCCTCCCCACTGGCTGAACAAGGGATGAGGGGGGGATCCCACCTATCCTGCCTGGCACTGGATTCCCAGCTAGGAACAGTCTGGGATGGGGGAGAAGGGAAGCTAAAACTGGGGGTTTTACTCTGTCCCCTTTCAGCTGGAAGTGGAGCTGGAATCTTCTAGACATGCCCCCTTCTCTCCCACCAGCTGAGGCAGTGAGGGAGGGATGTCTGCACCTGGGCTTGACTCTGCTTTCAGAGCAGGGAGGTAGGAGCCATGCCCCCTCCTCAGCCAGAGTTTAGTTGAGGAGAAGTGGGGGAGGGATAACCATAGCAAGGGCTTGACTCTGACCTCTGACCCCAGAGTTGGAAGCCAGGAGTCATGCCCACTCCTTAACCACCGTGGGGGGGAGGCATAGCAAGGCTTGGCTCCATCCTCTCCCAGAGCTGAAAGCAGGGATGGGGTCCCCTTGTCATGCTCCCTTCTTAGCCTCTGAGTGGGCTGAGAAAAGAAGGATGGAAGCAGGGTCTTGGCTTTGCCCCCCAGAGCAGGAGGCCTCTGCCTCCCAAAGCTTGGAGCCATGCCCTCTTCTCAGTCTCTGGGCTAGGTGGGAGGTGAGAAGAATCCTGCATCAGGGCTTCACTCTGTCCCCAAAGCCAGGAGCCACATCCCCTTCTCAGCCTGGGACCTGGCTGAGGAGAGAGGGGAGGGGGAATAGGAGGGTGAGGAGAAGCCTGTACCCAGCTTGGCTTGCCAGGAGCCATGCCCCCTTCTCAGCCTCCTGGTTGACTGGGAAGAGGGAGAAGCTTATACTTGAGCCAGGAGCAGGACTGAAGTTTCTCAGCCTCTGAGCCAACTGAAAGGAGGGGCATGGCTCCCAGCTCTGGGGGGAAGAACCAAGCCCTGCTTCAGGCTTCTGCCCCCACCCTGCCCCCAGCCAGCCCAGAGGCTGATAAGCTGATGTGGCAAGGGACTCCAGCCCTGCTGCTGGCTCTGGGGGGTGGAGCCAAGACCCGGTACAGGCTTTTCCCTATTCTCAGCCAGCCAGGAGGCTGAGAAGGGGGCATGGCTACAGAAGGGTGGGGCAGATCTTTCTCATTGGACCAGACAACATAGCCCAGGGCTGCAAAAACATCATGGGATGGTGGGGGGCTATGAGTTAACTTGAACCAGGAGGGGATCTGGGATGGAAGTTCCATAAACCAGTTTGACCTAAATCAGTTAAGTCTTATACTACACCCAACCAGGCTTATCTTAAACCAGTTTGGGCCATTTTGAAAGTAGTTTAAGTGCACTGAACGTCTGTTCTGTTACTGGTTTAAACTGGTTTACAATCACTTCAGCTGGTTTATGTGTAACTTCTGTCCCTAGCCGTAAACATGGAATCTCCAAGTACAGCAGTTATTTGCAGATGCTCTCTCTTGAAATATTTAGACTTTTATATCTAGGTCTCACTGGGATAGCTTCAAACTTACCTCCCCTTTGTTGCATGCTGTTTTTTTTTTGTTTTTTTTTTAAGGCATGTGGTCCTTTCTTTATGTGGGTAACACCACTGAGTCCATTTCATTTTCCTTTTATCAAAATTCAAAACAAACACAACCAAAGAAACAATGATGTTGTTCATTTATTCAAGCATCTGAACATTCAGTCTTGATACTAATTAAAGGTATTATACTGAATGTTCAGATGCTTGAATAAATGAATTGCTCTTTCATTACTTTTACAGATGAAAAGGTTCAAGTTAGGGTAAAAAAGTATAAAGCCTTACAGGGCACATCTACACAATATGCTAAATGTACAGTAGACTAATTCCATTGTCCATTAATGCATCATAGCAAAAAGCATGCTAATGCACTAATGTGCAGTAGAATTAGTCTACTGCACATTGGCATCACTAAAAGACCATGCGCTGGCACTGCTGTGTAGTAACATGAGTTACTGTATAATGAGTTAGTACCTGTTATTACAGGTACACACTGTCAAACAACATCCATTGCCATATCCATTTCATAGTTCTTATCTTCTGTAGTTTAATTAAATGGCTTTCTTTTTTTAATTGAAATATTTATTGTATAATTAAAACATAAGGATTTGCTCTCACCTCTCCACCTTAGCACTACCTCTTCAGTCAAATAAGTGCATAGTAAAGGAAAAAGACAAGAAAGGAAAAAGTGAAAAGGGGTATAGGGAAAATATGTATCCAAAGCTGTTATGGAAGCCCTCAAAAGGTTTCTCTCCCTAGTTTATATGTATCTGATAGAAAGTCCACTGCATTCAGTCTCTGTTGACCAGTACCCGAACAAAGCTCTCCCTGTGCAAGGAATATTATAGTCCCCTTCCCAAGTCTTGTATTTCAGTCTTTTGGAATGGTCATATATGAATCTCTAGGTCTCAAACTGCTTGCCTAGTGTTGCCTGCAAATGAGGAAAAATGTAAGAAGCTGGTTTTGTTTTTATCTGGGTTAGCCTGTAGCTTCATAGATTACTGCTTTATTTGTTCACTTATAATTCTTGGTAACTGGAGGCTGTGTAATTGAAATGCTGAACAGCATGGCCCTGCATCTGCTTTAAACTCCATCTTCTAGTGTGCTAATTTGTGGTATTTTCCCTGTATAGTGTCATTCAGGTTTCTTGAGTCTAAACAGATCCTCGGTTGTTTTCCCCTAATTGTTTTAGTTACACTAATTCAACTTTCGTTGTTGGTGGTACTGTCAACAGATTTTTATGATGTGTATGCCTAAGAGAGTGGTTATGTTATTACATGGGTGTGGTAATCCTTTACCAATAGTCGTAATTTGCTAAGAGAATGTACTTGTATCCTTTTACATTTACAGAATGAGCAAGCAGGTGGTTTCTAAAATTGGATTTCCCTTGGGTTCAAATTAGGAATCAGAGATGCAATTTCACTAAAAACTGACATTTTGGCTTTGCTCTTCTTGAAATATTTGGGACTTCAATCATTTTGTTAGATCACTTTGTTCTGGTGAGATTTCTAACATGATACTTTCTATTGTGAGAGTTGGAAATCTTAATTACATTGGAACAAAACCATAAGATGGTCCCTTTCTAATCTTGTCAGCTTTGAACTTCTCTGAATTCTGGAGGTTCATACCTGATATTTTGTGTCTAGTTACAAAGGGATTTTCATCTAAGCCATTTTTCTGCTGTGTTGAAATTAATTTTAATTGCATTGAATTCTTCACTTCTCTTTAATAATTTAGTTGCAACACATAGTAGCATCCTCTAGTCTAATATCTGCAGCATGCTTTCTGTTTTGAGTCTAAAACATGCAAATTATCTATTACAGTAACAAATGATTTGTCAGAACTATTCAAGTTGCACAGAATTTTATTGTGGAAAATTCTTGAATACTGAGATCCTTCTTGAATTCTGTTGCTTATAGTGGAATTAAATGAAAGCCTTTAGAGAATCGGAAACTGGTTCAAAATGCTGGCGCTTATAAAATGAGATATTCTCAGAATGCAAAATTATAAGAACAGAGATGCAAAAGGATGTACAATATTTTTGTTATAATATAAGTGTAGGCAGTAACTTAATGCACAAAAGGTATATGGCAAAGTCATAAGACCTCCAGTCAGTTGCAGGAAAGATGGGGGTCATTTTGTGTTATGTGAGGGAGCTCACTTAACTTATCTGACCTATAAAATGGTGATAATAATACTGTTCTTTCTCCCACTCTTCATTTGCTATATCTGTTTAGGGTATGTACAAGTTTTATGTTTAGACCGACCTAACCAAAGTTAGGTGTATCTAAATGGCTGGGCATACAAGCATTCACATGGTTTAAATTGCCCTAAAACATCACACCTCATCTAAAATTAGCTCACCTTTAAGATGAACTAATTTTAGATTGACCTGGGTTAACCCAATCTAAAATGGACTGATCTAGTCTAGTGAATACCTCTATTTATTCATAACACAGTGCTGGGGCTAGGAAAGCCTGGCCACTCACTCCAGCCCTGGGGCTATGATGTTCCTACCATCTGCTCCCTCTAGGCTAACTTTACCTCCCCACTCCCTGTGGCAGGGCACCATTGGTGCCTGCCACTTTAAGGGATGAGCCAAGCAGCCAGCAGGTGCTGAATTATGGCAGCCATTTAGATTCATGGCTGCCTATATAAACAGGGCAGTTCAGTGCGGGCAGGCCAGGCAATAACATTGCCTGGCTGCAAGGCTGCTTGGAACATCTTGAAGGTAAGGGCAGGAGCTTTAGGGGATGGTCTGGAGGCTCCTGGTCCTAGGTATGACCTAAAACTGAACCCTGCTGGGAATGGGTGGCCTGGTGGTACTCTCAGTGGTGTGGGAGCCCCCAGAAAATGCCAGGCCAGTTACCACTCTGGTGAAAGGTGAGTAGGGGTGCCTTAACCCCAGCCCTCACCTTCAGGTGGGCCATATAACATTAGAGTAGGATAGGCCAGGTAAGCTTCTGGAGGCACCTGAGCCTGCTGGGGGAGAGACCCCGCAGAGCCAGGCATGCTTCCAGGAGCACCTAAGCTGGGAATGGGGGACCTCAACCCATAAGTGCAAGCAGGAGGTGAAAACCCCGCTGAGGTACTTGACTGGTCAATGCTAGGTCCAGGACCAAAGGGTCAACAGGGCCAGGGGCCCACCATGAGGGTTGTCCATGAAGAGCAAAGAAGCTTGGGGTCCTGACTGGGCCTGAGATGGGGCCAGGGCTTACAGAAGCCGAAGGTCCCCAGGGTTGGGGGCCACAGCTAATGGGTGAAGGCAACAGTTGAGCTAACTGCCTGAGATGCTGTCTGCAAGGCTTGGGCCATGGTGTAGGGGTGGAATGGAGCTGTGGATGGCTCCCACCCAATATCAGGGTGTAACAATGGGCAGCCTCCTGCCTTAAGTAACAACATTATTAATTAACAACAAGGCATGGTGGGTGAGACAAGTGGGTGGCGTGCCCAGAGGCAGATGGGAAAAATTAACCCTGTGGCTAGTCAGGGACCCAGTTCACCACACTCCCCCACCCCAGACTAGACAACCCAACAACACCCCCTGGGACCCATCAGACCCCCTCCCCCACCTTACTTACTTCAGCCTGCCTGTGCCACTCCCAGCAGAGACTAATTTCTTCAAGCATTAAGCTATCTAAACCAAAATTGGGTCCTACAAATGCTTGCTTGCACCCTTAGGGCACATCCCAAAAAGCACACATGTGCAAGGTTTACATTTCTCACAGGACAAATAGCAGCAGCATATATTTGTGCTGCTGCTATTTGTACCATGGCACACTCCTGCCCACATGCTCTGGTGAATAGCAGATTGACCTATGTGGGGTAGGGGAAGTTGAGGTCAGCACTTGTGCCAGCCCCAGCAGCCTTACCTGGGGTCCTGGGGGCATATTGGGACAGCAGCAGTGCTGAACCAGATGCCTGGAGCCTGGCCTGAAGCCAGAACATGGTTCTGCTCAGCCATGGTCCCTTTTGGATTGAGCACACTGTTGCCATGTGCACCATGATGCTTTTATTTTTAGTGGTGGTTTGGGGGTTTTTTTACACTGGGATCTCCTGGTGTCAAAAAGCCCTGTTGCACTGCTAAATAGCAGCACAGCAAATGGGTGCACATGCACTGTGTGTGGTTTGTGGTGCCCCAAACAATTTTGAGGTGCTGCAAACTGCACATGTGCACTTGTCTGGACACTCCCTTAGATTTTAGTTTGTTTGATGCAAAATCTGCCTGTCATGTATATGAACCCATGCACACCTGAGTTTCAAGGCACTCCCATAATACAAATAAGCAATAAAAATGTTATAATTTAATAAAACATCCTAATTTATGAAAACTTTAATGAACAGACATACATTTTAGAGTAGACACATAGTTTGAACTCTATGGTATTGGAGGCCTAGATGATGATAAGAGGATGAAACCTCAAATTCTAGAAACTATGGTGACAGGCTTGTTAAAAGGACTAACGTTCTCTTGGATAGATTTATATATTCTTGGATAAAATAACTTTCTCTTGGATATATCTAGAATAATATCTAATAATAAGCTGAATATGAGCCAACAGTGTGCCCTTGTTACCAAGACAGCTAACGGCATACTGACCTGCATTGGTAGGAATGTAGCCAGCAGGTCCAGGGGAGTGATTATTCCCCTCTATTTAGCACTGGTGAGGCCACATCTGGTGTACTGTGTCCAGTTTTGGACTCCCAACTACATAAAGGATGTAGACAAATTGGAAAGACTCCAACAGAGGGCAACAAAAATAGCTGGGGGGCTGAGGTGCATGGCTTGTGAGGAGAAGCTGAGGGAAGTGGGCTTATTTAGTCTAGAGAACAGAGAGAAGACTGAGAGGGTATTTAATAGTAGCCTTCAACTACATGAAGGGTGGTTCCAAAGTGGATGGAGCTAGACTGTTCTCAGTGGTGGCAGATGACAGAACAAGGAGCAACGGTCTCATGTTGCAGTAAGAGAAGTTTAAGTTAGATATTAGGAAAAATGTTCTCACTAGGCAGATAGTAAAACATTGGAACAGGTTACCCAGAGAGGTTATGGAATCTCCATCCTTGGAGGATTTTAAGGCCCAGCTAGACAAGTCTTGGTTAGGATGATCAAGTTGGGGATGGCCATGCCTGGAACAAGGGGTTGGACTAGATGACCTCCCGAGGTTCCTTCCAATCCTAATATCCCATGATTCTATGAGGAGAGAAGAATTATTTTTGCCCTGAGCCTTTCTTGGCCACCTAATTATTTCAGCAGGGCTACATTGTAGCACTTATGTCACAATATAGTGTTTGTCTCAGCATTGTGATAGAGTGGATGAATGTGATCCTGAGACCTGAAATCATACATGAAAAAGACAATGTAACATTGGTCATAAGAATACATTTTTAAATACCTTCAGCTTGTCTGGGGCACTTAATGCCCCATACCCCAACCCTCTGTGCAACGGGAACAAATTTATAACTGGATATAAGCTATTGCAGCTGATATTGTAATCCAATATTTAGCTTGTTTAATATGGGACAGTTTCTGGAGTCTGTGCTGTCTTAACAAAATCAAACTCCCACTGATGTCATTTTACCAACATAGGAACTGAAAACTAGATCATCAGGTCTGTTTCCTTTCTGGGGAAATGATGATTAGATGCAGAATAAGGATGGAAGGATTTGGCTTTAATAGTTTGCTGGACCACAATCCAGTTACACAGGAAGAACTTCTCTTTTTTAAAAGTCCTTCAAGAGAACCATGATTCAGTATATATACCAGAAATGTTTAAGAAAGGAAAATTATTTTTTAAACTAAATTGGTGCATATGTATATTTTCAATTACATTAATTTCTTTTGCTTCTAAAACACAGTATGAATTATGATGTTCTGCTACTTTCATAGTTTCATAGTTGGTAGGGTCGGAAGGGACCTGAGCAGATCATCAAGTCCGACCCCCTGCCATGCCAGAAAAGAGTACTGGGGTCAAACAACCCCAGCAGGTGTTCATCTAGCCTCCTCTTAAAGACCCCCAGGGTAGGAGCCAGCACTATTTCTCTTGGAAGTTGGTTCCAGATCCTAGCCTCTCCAACAATGAAGTAACGCCTCCTGATATCTAGCCTGAATCTACCCTCTGCCAGCTTATGACCATTATTTCTAGTCACTCCTGGTAGCGCTCGGGGGAACAGGGACTCCCCCAGTGCCTGCTGGTTCCCCCTGACTAGTTTGTAAATGGCCACTAGATCCCCTCTTAGCCTTCTCTTGTGGGGGCTGAACAGGTTCAGGCTCTTCTCGTAGGGCCTGCCCTGCTGCACAATTGAGGATAATTCTCTCAAAAAGCTTACCCAGGATCGAGGTAAGAATAATTGACCTATAGTTTCCTGGGTCTTCCTTCCTCCCTTTTTTGAAAATGGGAACCACATTGGCCCTTTTCCAGTCCTCTGGCACCACACCAGAGCACCATGAGTGCTCGTAAAGCTGTGCCTCGGGTCCTGCAATGACCTCTGCTAATTCCCTCAGCACTCTGGGGTGGAGATCATAAGGACCAGCTGATTTAAATACATCCAGCCCCTCCAGAAGTTCCCTGACTAGGTTCTCGCTGACCCTAGGCCTGGGTGCACCTCCCCTGGGGCCTACAGGGGGTCCCAGTGCAGGGGGTAACCCAATCCCTGCTCAGAAAAATGGAGGCAAAGAAATTGTTAAATAGGTTAGCTTTGTCGTCTAGTGCGATGACCAGATTTCCTAGCGTGTCTTGCAGAGGCCCCACGTTACCCGGTGCCTTCTTTTTACCCCCTATGTATTTAAAGAAGGACTTCTTATTGTCCTTGATCTGGGTAGCTAGTCCCAGTTCCATCTCTGCCTTGGCCTTCCTGACCGCCCCCCTGCAGAACCGAGCAACCAAGGTATAGTCCTCCGTGGTGATGGTCCCTCTCTTCCATTGGGTGTATGCCTCCTTTTTAGCTAGGAGACGTTCCCGTAAGCTTCTGGTATGCCATGGGGGGGCTTTTGCGCCCTCTTGCCCCCCTTACTTAACTCTAAGTCATTAGATGATTCTCTGTCTTTAATGATTCACAATTAAAAATATGAAAGGAAAGTTATTTAATGGATGAAAATATAGTAATATTAGAAGATCCTGTCATTCATTTGAAACTTCCTCTATGAACTCAGATTTAACAGATTGAGCTGAAACCGGTTTATGCAATGTCCCTCCCAGACCACTTCCTGGTTTAAGTTAAACCATAGTCCCCCAGCATCCCCGCATGCTGTCTGGGATGGGATTTCTGCTTCAGCTGAGCGGGGCTGGCCCAGCTCTTCTGCTCCCCAGCCAGAGTCAGGACAAGTAGGGACATGCAGCGGTGGGGGCCTGCCCAGATGCTGGCCGCATAAGGGAGCAGGGAAGAAGTTTATTCCCCACCTCCCTCCCCTGTCCCAGCAGCATAGACCTGCACTTCTCTGTCCTGGCTGCTCCAGTGGTGGGGACATGGCCAGCCCTGCCAGTAACCTTGGCTGAACTGGCCAGAGAGGGATTTAATTCTCCCTTCCCTGTCCCACTGGCAGGAACCTGAGCCAGGTCTGTGAGGCACTCCCCCCTCACTGCTGCAGCAGCAGAGTGAGCATGGCCAGACACTGGCTAGCATGGCCCTGAGGCAGAGGAGACAGGGAGAGGGTTATTCCCCGCTCTACCTTCACTGCCCTGGGGGACCACACTGGGTCTGTCTGCCCTGCCTGCCACTGCAGCCACTCGGTCCCTACTTGGGGCAAGCAGCAAAATAAGCCCCTTACTGCTCCTTCCACTAGATGCTGGAGGGAGAGGAGAATAACCCCTGCCTAAAGGGCCCAGCTGGCTGGCATCTGGCCATGCCACCACCCTGCTGTTGCAGCAGTAAGGGGGCAGGGCTGTTGATGGGGGCAGCAACCCCTGTCATGGTTTCAAGGAGTGCAAGACCCTTCCTTGTGGGGTGGCACACTGCAGGGTGGGCAGAACTGCAATAGACTGCACACAGTAGAACCAGGGCCTGGAGGAGGCCAGAGACCCCACCAGCACTGCTGTGGTATGCAGCAGCTTTTCGTGCCCTGCAGTGTGGCCCCCACACTGGGAAGGGGCTCATGCTCCAGAAAACAGTGACAGGGGCTGCTTCCCCCGTCACAGTTGCTCCCTTCTTGCTGCTCCAGCAGCCCAGTCAGGGACAGATGCTGGTTGACAGAACCCCTTAGCCAGGGGGCAGGGAATGGAGTTATTCCACTGCTTGCCCCAGGTACAGAATGAGTAGCAAAGGTGGTGGTCAGGGCAGGCAGACCCTGCTGCAGTTTTCTGGGGACAGAGAGGGGAATAACCCAACTCCCTGCCCCCAGCCTAGGAGGTCCTGTTGGCTGGTGTCTGGCCCCACCCCATCCAGTCACTGGAGCAGCTACGGGGGAGTAACCATGACATGGGAACAGCTCCTGTCCCTATTTCCCAGAGTGTGAGCCCCTTATCAGTGGGGGGGGGGGGCTGTGCTGTGGGACAGGAAAAGCTGCTGTGGGCCATGGCAGCAATGGTGGCATCGGTGCTGGGGGTGGTCTGACCCCTCTGGGCCCTGATGCTGCTTCACAGAGTCCACCACAGCTCTGCCCACACCACAGCGTGTCCCCCCCCCGGAAGGGGCTCACACTCCTTGACACCATGACAGGGGCTGCTGCCCCCATCAACTGCTCTGCCCTGTCACCGCTGCAATGGTGAGGTGGGGTTGTGGCCAGATGCAGGCTGGCAGGGCCCCTTAGGCAGGGGTTATTCCCCCCTCCCTTCAGCATCCAGTGGAGGTGGAAGTAGGGGCCTTATTCCGCTACTTTCCCCAAGCAGGGAGCGAGTGGCGGTGGTAGCAGTCAAGGCGGGCAGATCTGGCTGTGGTTTCCCGGGGGCAGTGGGGATAGAGAGGAGAATAACTCCCCTACCTGCCTGCTCTACCTCAGGGGTCATGCCAGCTGGTGTCTGGCCATGCTTAGCCCTGCTGATGCAAGCAGCAAGGGGGGAGTGCCTGGCAGACTCGCCTTGGGTCCCTGCCAGTGGGACAGAAAGGGTTGAATTAAACCCCTCTCTGGCTAGTTCAAACAAGGCTACTGCCTGGGCTGGCTACAATCCCCCCAGCACAGCTTTTCTGCAGCCGGGGACCCACTCTAGCACCCCCTCAGCTCCTGGCCTGAGCAACTGCAGGCATGTGCCTGCATTTCCTCAGTTCAAAGGGAATGTCTGTACTATTACAAATTGGTTCAACCTAGGCAGGTTAGACTAACCTGCAAAGATTGAATCATTTCAGGCTCTGGTTTTGTGAGTATCTGTCCCTAGCCTGGGTAACTACTACATCAAACAAAGAATATGTCCAAACTCACATAAGCAGAGATGTGATGCCATTCTAATATTTTAAAATATTAGAATCTGTCTGTCTGTCCATAATTCTTTATTCATGCTCTGATTGGCTGTCTCAGCAGCCAATCAAAGTGCTCTAGACAGACAAGTCAGATGACAGAATGCCACCATGATAGTGGGGACTGGGGGCGGGGGGGCAGGCCAGCTCTGGCCTGGCCTTTCCCACCCCACCACTCCTTGGAGGCAGAGGGGGACAGTGGGGACTGAAGCTCTGCTATAACAGAGGGGACAGAATCCGGGGGGCGAGGTCAGCAGCACTGGCCTCACCCCCCTGATCTGCTGCTTGTAGCCAGGGGCCACTCCCCCCTCACCCCCCAGCAAGAGCCAGCAGGGAGGAGAGGTGGGGGGGAGAGAGGGGGTGGTTACCGGTAGCCATGACCACCATCCCATGCCTGCAGCTGCCGCACTGGGCCTGCACCCACAGCCACCCCGCCAGGCCTGTTTTCACAGATGCTGCCAGGCCCAGGCCTGGGCCTGCTGCCATCCCCGCTGGGCCTGTTCCCACTACTGCTGCTGCGCCTGTGACCACCACCAGGCCTTGGTCCATGGCCACCGTTGGTCCCTCATGCACAGGATAGCAGTGGTACAGGCAGGGCAGAAGCCATTGGGGAGAGTGGGCCTGGACCCAAAGAGGCCTGGGCACAAGCGGCAGGGGGGGGGGGGGGGGGGGGGGCCCAGAGTAGGAGGAAATCTTGCGGGGGGTAACAGCCACAGCAGTGGGGGTGAGGGTGTGGGGAGCAGACCAAGCCTCAAAGCAGGGCTTTGGCCATGGGGGGGGGCCATGGGGTCAGGCCCATGGTGGAGGGGTAGGAAGGGGAGCGGCCCCGGCCCCAAAGCCAAACTGCCAGGGTGGCAGGGTTGGGCTGAAGGGGGAGGGGCTGGACTACCATGGGGAGGGGGACGCTGGGCTCCATTCCTGCCACCTCCTCCCCCAGTCATTTTTGACGTGCAATTTGCTGTTTCATTATAATAGCAGAGTTATGGCTAAGATGTCAGGTATTTCTTAGAAGTAGGAACATATACTGTTTTCACCCAATTAAATTAATGGGAATTTAAAGTCTGTAAGCAAACTACTCCAGAAGTACAAAGTGATTAAAAATATTTTCAAATAATAAACATTATCTGGAATCAGTATGGACTAAAATATCAACTTACTTTTTTGTATTTACAAAGTGTTGTTATTGTAAATTTTCTCAGAATACAGGTGGATAAAAAAGAGCATATATGGTCAAAGGAACTTTAAATTGTGAAGCTAACTCTAAATATATTATTGGAGGGGTAGTAGTAATGGTATGTTCTGTCTGTCTAATACTTTCTAATTGTGAAAGATTATTTTAAACTTCCATTGTATCTATACATTTTGTTTTTCATCCCATAAAAATCTGCTTAGGCTTTGCTGAATTATAAACTTAAACTTATCTTAGTTGGTTTTCTCAGGAACATTTTGTCAGCTTGCCAAAAATAATAATTGGACACAGATGTTCTATGAGTAAGCTGTAGGGCTGCACGAAGCTTCAGTCGCTGATTGATTCAGCAGAGATTTGGCCTCTTTCGTCGGCTGAATCTCTGAATCTGAATTGAATCAGGAGATCCTTTAATCTCTCTGAATCAATTCAGAGAGATTCGATGATTTGGACATAGACAGAACTTTAATTTTTTTTTCTAGATACCTCTCCTACTTCTCCTACCTTCTGGGGCAGATGGAGTGTCCCATGGGAGTGTGGGGGGTGGGGGTGTCCCCAGCGCACTTGGTGGTAGACCCAGAAGTGACCAGAAGCACTTCCAGTCCACTTCTGGGTCTGCCACAGAGCACATGGGGGACCCTCCCTCCACCCCCAAGTTCGGCAACTGGTGCCTCCTGAGTTTGGGGGGACAGTTGGGTTCCCCCCCATGGCCAATTGCCAAGCTGGGGTCCCCCACGCACATCATGGCAGACCTGGAAGTGGAATCTTCAGATTCGGATTTGGCTGAATAGAATTGGGACAGTGGTCCAAATCAACAAATTGATTTGCTGTCCCTCACATTGGGCCCAATCTGAATCTGAATTGAATACAGCCCAGTTCACACACCCCTAGTAGGCTGGTGCTACAGTTAAAAAGCATCAGTGGTATACATTCTACTGCACATAAATGCTAATGTACAGTTTTTAATTACACAATCGCATGACTCTTTTTTTTGTATAGGACACCTGCTACATATTATTTGTATAAGTTCCTGCTGCACAAGGTAACACAATAAAGCATGTACAGAAAGTATGTATCTCCTGTTGTCAGTTAACTACTGACAGTACTAGTGGCACCATTTAAACAATTTATATAGTGCTCCCATGAAAAGTCTGGGCACAGGCACAGATATAATCATTGTACTCAAATGATAGTGGAGAGATGCTAGGAATATAGACCTATCCCATCTCCTACAATAACCAGCAGAGCTTTGCTAGGGAGGACAGCATATCCTATTCCGCTTCCTTAAGAGTTTGTGCAGATGCTGCACTCCTTTTACTCATTATCTGTGGAAAGCATTGGGCCTTCTTGAGAGACAATGCCAAGTAATAGCAAGATCCAGTCTTCAGTATCCATGTTTTGCCTGCAGGCAATTATGATGGAAAGCTTTTAACTTTGGTGATAACTTAAAAACATGAAAATAGTGGTAATTCATAATTTAGGTCCCTTAGGGTGTGTTTAATTGTTCTTGACTGATTAGTTAAAGAATAAAAATCAGGAGGGACCCATGACCCTGATAACAATCAGATGTTAAATTCATTAGATCAGAATGGAAGAGGGTGGTAGCAAGGGCTGGATATATAGCAGCTCAGCAGAATTCTCAACAGCTGCAAATGGAACATTATTCACGCATTTTGAGGCCGCATTACATTTTTCAGATATGTCAAGTTTTCCATTAAAAAAAACCCAACTCATCTGTATGTATGGTTGCTATTTCACACAAGAGGTAGTTTGATTCACTGTTAAATTATTTTTAAGCTGTAGCACTAATGGTGACTCTGAATTCCCTGTGTGAATTCCCTACAAATGGCACTAGGTTTTCTGATATTTCCCCCACCTCTCATACAGTAATTGTGATATAAAACACCATAGATCATCTTAATAAAGTAGGTATCAAGGCCATAACAGATGATCAAAAACTAATCTACTACACAGGAAAGTGTCACTATGCAACCGTGTGCTAAGATACAGCAGAGTAAAATAGGCTAATGCACAGTTATCTACCACATGAAAATACAGTTAGTAGATTAACTGGGCATTAGCTACTGTGCAGTAAGGCACGTGTACATGCTAACCAGGAACAATATTCCCAGTCAGCTCAGGCAGCAAGGGGGTGATTGCTGCCTGGCTAATCCCCATGTGGTTGCATCTGGGCTGTTTACAGGGGCAGCTGTCTCCCCACCACATGGGGATTGGGATGTTCTGATCCCCTCATGGTTAGGAAGCAGCAGCTGGGACTACTGTATTCCAGCCAGATAGGGATTGGGTCCAGTGGCAGGGAGAGGCAGGGTCTTGATCCCACGCGACTGTCAGGCAGCATCCCCACCAAGCTGGAATGCTTCTCCCAGCCATGTGGGGATTGTGCCCCATTTGCAGGTGGTTGGGAAGTAGCAATCCACCAGCCACTGTCCCTTGCCAGCCCTGGGCTAGCACCTGGGGGAGCCTTTCCTTGCAGAAACATTCCAGGTCTCACCTGCTCCAGTTGGGAGCAAATGTGCTCTTAACCCAGGGCACGAATAGACCCTTTCCTTTTTTTAATGCTCTGTAACTTCACTGTGTGTTAAGAGCATGTGTAGACATGTCCAAAGAGATTATATTGTGATTTAAATGAGTCTCCTTGATGCAGTGAATTTAAACAATAGCAGCGGAACTGAAATCCAGTCTCAGTAGCTGGGACTGAATACACCACAACAAATCTTACAACCAAATCAAGCCTTGAAACAATTGTAAAACAATAGAGTAAAATCAATTAAAAAGAAAGCACAGCAGTGGCCAACCTTTTTTTTTCAGATTTGCCACAAAGTAAGCCCTGTCTCTCCCCGAGTGCCAGTCTGGTCCCTGCCCTATAGAGGCACAGCTGTTAAGCAGGGATCTTAGTTTTCTCTGATTTAAAAAAAAAAAAAGCATACAAAATTATCTGATTAAATAGAAAAAATTGCATTTTTCTTCAGTGAGCCCCTCCCTTCCAACACTGATTGGCTGAGGGGCCCCAGCAGCAGCCCTGAACTTCACCATTGATTGGCCAAGGGGGCTGCCCTTCAGGTGGCCCCATCTCTCACAGCTGATTGGCAGACAGGTATGGGGCCGTATGATGGGCAGCCCTCTCAGCCTATCAGCAACAAAGGGAGGAGGGGTGGCTGCTATCTTGGCTACTTCCCTGTGTGACCATCTCTTTTCTCCCCTGGCAGGCTGCTGCAGTGGCCATGAGAACATGGCTCCCACCTTCGAGTCATCATTTTATTTTCAGTAAGTTTTTATTGTTTGGTTTTTTTTCTGGTAAGTCTAAAGATTCTTTGCAAAAACACAAATTCCACATTTTTCTGCATTCTTCCATGGCAAACAGATTTCTAGAATCCTTGCTGATAAGAGTTTTGGCCCTGGAATGCTTGAATGGATGCAGGAGGGCTTTAACCTTTGGCCTT
The DNA here is from genome assembly GCF_000455745.1 of Alligator sinensis. Taxonomy (NCBI): domain Eukaryota; kingdom Metazoa; phylum Chordata; order Crocodylia; family Alligatoridae; genus Alligator; species Alligator sinensis. The sequence continues at coordinate 2,183,158 of NW_005841990.1, forward strand.
ATGAAATGGAGTAGGTGCATAATTCTTCTGTAAGAGAGGTCTCATCACCAAGAGCCAGCTTAACCCTTCCATAGCTCCACAAACAGCATGGTTTATAAAGTGATCTTGGATCCAAAGTCCTGAATTAGGAGGCCAGGGAAGACTTAACATGGCTCTTGAAAGTGATACCTGGCACCTCCTCTCCCAACAACATGTCCTGTCCATGCTCCACTCCAGAGGAACATCTCAATGAACACACGTTCGGTTTGTGGCACCTCAAAGCAGTTTGGAGCACTGCAAACATCATGTGTGGCGGGCATGCACCCTAATTAGCAGCATGGCACGGCACGAGAAGGGTTTGACACTGGGAGATCGTGGCACATGCATCAGCAGTGTGTGCCACTGGAAAGGGAGCCTGGCTGGCCAGAACCATTCTCTGCTTGCTGGCCAGGCTCCATGCAGCTGAATCGGCAACCCTGCTGCCCTGGGAGGCCCCTAGGGCCCCAGGTAAGGCTTCTGGGGCCAGCACAGGTGCTGGCCCTAGCCTTCCCTACCCCACCCAGGTTACTTTGCCACATACCGGAGTGTGCATGCAGTGGTGTACCCCAGGACAAATAGCAGTGGCACAAACATATGCTGCTGCTATTTCTCTCACAGGAAATATTCATCAGGTGCACCACAGAATGCCAGAGGTACCAAGCCCCCCTGCTTTGAGTCTAGCATCTCTCTTTACTGAGTGCCTGAGGCTCACATGCCACACACAGTAGCTACCCATGCCACACATGCTGCAGGCTGGCCATCCGTGACAGCAGAAGGCCAGATGTAGTTGATCTATAAGATGGTTTATAACAGATCCCAGTTTGGGAGTGTCTTGCTCTGTCAGTTGGCTTGAAAACAAATATCTAATAGTGGATTTTATGTAATGATTTTTATTCAGTACCTGGCATCAACTCAATGTTTGCACAGATGCATTTGGATGTAATTGACCTCTGTATATTTTTCAATGTTTCAAGACTTTATAAGTCATGGAAACTGACAGAATACAGAGCATGAGCTAGGGAAGCACCACTCATACTGCAGTTGTTGCAATTTTCCTCATTATTTATCTAGAATAGGAGAGTTTGTCTTTTTCCTTTGTCTTCCAAATTTTTGTAGCCCATGCCCTCTTTTTTTTGCTTTATGAATACCTCTCTGGGACAACTTTTAAATGTATTTATTGTATTCTTTTAGTGTATAAAACAAGAGGCGCCTCTGACACATACTTAAAAATATAATAAATCAAATTAACAGAATTCCCAAGTTATCTAATAATACAGGGTAACCAGACCACCCAAAATTAAACAACATTCCTTGTTTTATTTTGTAGATGTGTATTGCATCACATGGGTTTGGATTTGTATTGAGGATATCCAGGGATACTTTATAATAAGGTCTTTACTTTTCAGTACATGGGCTATGGGAATATGAGAAGGGGGGGGGGGTAGGTTCCAAAACACACATCAAGAGCAATAGAAATATTTCAATTAGTGTTAGTGGGTTCAGAATTAAGCCTACTTTAATATAGACCGGTGACTCTCATTGAGTTAATGACAGTCATAGGTCTATATTAAAATGAGCTTAATTATGAATTAAAAATTACATTGAATCTTTATTCAGGTATTTGACTTTGAATTCCAGGGGAATTCTGCCTCAATTACAACAAAGTGGAGATTGAAGAATGCAATATGCTAATGTTAATAGAAATGAAAATGGGCTAAATTCTGCTACTCATACCCATACTATTCCATTTTTGCACCCAGGATCAATGCCAGGCTAACCAGGGAAACCTTGTTTACTGCTTTTAAGTATTGGCACAACGTTAGCTTTCTTCCATGCTTCTGGAACTTTCCATTCACTCTAAACTTACTGAAAACCACCATGTATGGTTGGCTTCAATAAATTACTATATTATCAATCCAGGAGGGACCTCTGTGATTTCTTTTTCATCACTGGAAAAATCATTGAACTTGGTCATTGGACTTAGTTAAAATTATTTCCTACATCAACTACATTTAGAAAAACTTCCTATATTAGTTTGAAAATGTGTATTGATAAAGAATGTGCCACCACTGTTGGAAAATTGTCCGAATCTTTGCTTGTTATTATAGCTTCACTATCATAGAGAAGTAAGACAGAAAGGGCCCTCATGAGATCATCTAGTCCAAGCCAGGATCAACCCTGAGACTTTGAAATTATTAGCACCATGCTCTAATCAACTGAACTAAACAGCTCTTTAAAAAAAGTGTCTTATTTTGTGTCATACACATGAACATGCTTACTGTGCAGTAAACCTCATTAATCATGAGTAAATTTACTACCTGCAAGTGCAAATAGCAAATTTACTTGTGAGTGGTTACTGCACAGTAGCACTCATGTAGACTCTTGAGTGGGAGCAAATCTTTTCCTTGTCAGCCAGCCACCAGGGGGCAGGAGATTGCTCCTGCCCTTGAGAGCTGTTTGTTGCTGGGGCGGGCTCTGTCACTGGAGCCTGGGTGGGAACTATATCCCCCTACCCTAGTAACAGGGAGCTCCAAGTCCCCCTCTCCAAAATTGTGATATGGGTTTGGGGGCTGGGAGATCCTTATCTCCCACTGCCAGTTCTGCAGTTGTGGGGCCGGCATTGGGAACTTCTTATCTCCCATGGTCACAGAGCTGGTGCTGAGAAATAAGGATCTTCCAGCACCAGCCCCATGACATTGGGAGATAAGGATATCCCAGCACCAGTCCTGTGGTCACAGAGTTGGCACTGGGAGGTTCTAGCTGGAAGGGGCTGGGGAGCCTGTTCCCCACCCAGGTCTGTGATCACAAAGCTGGGTAGGGAACAGGCTAGAGAGTCTGTTTTCTGCTCAGCTCTGTGAGTGCAGAGCTGGGTGGGGGACAGGTTGGGGAATCCCCACTCAGCTGGGGGCTTTCTGCAAGCTGCCCCACTGTTGGATTAGAGCACAGGGCTGGGAACTGCACCTCCCCTGCTGCTTTTTCCAAGTCCCCTGCACTGATCTGGGAGCCAGGGCTGAGAGCTTCCTGCTGCTGGGGTAGGGGGACATTGTCTCTGCCCCAGCAGCAGGCAGCCCCCCCCCCCCCCCCAGCGGGCAGGTCCAGCAGCAGGCAGCCTCTGGGGCCAGGGTGCAATGTGCCAGCCCTGGCCAGGAGACAGCTGTCTTCTGGCCCCGTCCTCCCTGCTAGCCTAGAGCCCAGAGCTACCTTTGGTGGCAGCAGGGGCCCATTGCTGGGTCCCTGGAAGGAAAAGCAATTTGCTGTCATTAAAAGCAAATCTTCTCCTGCTTCCTTACATAGATGCCAGCCTTGGAGCATTTACTCATGAGTAGTTTACTCATGAGTAAACTTCTCCCAGATCTAATGCATGTGTAGACACACCTAATTTGTCTGATTTCTATTAAAGATGTTGTATCTTATTATACCATTTATGTTGAAGCTCTGTCATTATCAAATATACGTTTTTTGTTATTCTCAAAGACTAATTCAATCACTTTTCACTGTTTTTGATAAGGTAAATACATTGAATTCCTTGCATTTGTTACAATATGGTCTATTTATTAATCATTGAGTCACTGTTGAGGCTTTTCTCTGAACTCTCCCAATTATGAAAGAGCTACTCATGAAAGTCTGTGCAAGTTTTATCACCTGTAGCTAGAGTCAGATAGGTTCAAGTGATCTACACCAATGGATCTTTCCTCCCTTGGCTCTTCCTTGTTTCTCTTTCCCTTCCTGTATCTGACATAAGCAGGATGTCACTTTTAATGGGAAGCTTTCATACTGTCACCTCAGAAAATAACTGAGTAATCTTAGCCATAATTTAGATTAACAGGAATGGCATTTCAGCAGTTTTAAAGAGGGAACTTTTGTTGTTTACACTTCAAACACTTTGTGGTTAAAAGTTGGCAGACTAATTCAGCAGCATATTAAGAGTGTTCCCGGAGCTGAGTGAACTATATAAATGGGGAAGCAGGGCTTGCTTATGAGCAGTCGGTCATGTATGCATTTGGGGTGAATGCTGAGCCAGTCAGATGAAGTGAACCCTAGTAATTAGCCATGACCACATCAATTTTAGTTTTCACAGACTACTTTGTTTGTACCTAGCTTACCAACTGATCCACATTATTCTGTATCAATGACCTGTCCTTAGTTTTGTTTACAGTTCTCCCAATATTTTTATCATCTGCAAACTTTATCAATAATATTTTTTCTTCCCTGTTATTTTCAAAAAGGGGAAAAAATTGAGAGACTTCCGGTACTGGAAACACACTGACTACACTGAGTCCCTGTTTACAATTCTATTCATGGAATTGTAAAAAAATAAAAAAATAAAAAAAAAAAGGTCTGGAAGAGACCTCAAGAAGTCATCTGATTCAGCCATCTGTTCAAAGCAAGATCACCCTTGTTGAAAACATTGTAAAGAACTTTTTGTCTAATCTGTTCTTAAAAGCTTCCAAAGAGGGAGATTTCACAACCTCTCTAGGTAATCTATTTTGATGGTTACTCCCCCTCCTGGTTTAGAACCATAGAACCGAAGGACTGGAAGGGACTTGCAAGATCATCAAGTCTGGTTCCCTGCCATGGGCAGTAAGTTATTGGGCTCAAACGAGCTTAACAAAGTACTTATCCAGCCTCATCTTGAACACCCCCAAGGATGGCGACTGCATCACCTCTGCTGGAAATGTGTTCCAGATTCTGGTAACCCTTACAGAAAAAAAGTTTTATGTTCAGCCTAAATTTTTCCCTCTATTAGATTGTGCCCTTTGGTCCTTGTCTTTCCTTGAGGTGCCTTCCTGAAGAATTGCTCACTTAGATCTTGATGTTCACCCCTAACGTACTTGTAGGTGGCTATCAAGGCACCTCTCAGTCTTCTCTTACTCAGACTGAACAGGCCCAGTTCCCAGAGTCTCTCCTCATAGGGTCTATCCTCCAGGCCCCTAATCGTATGGGCAGCCCTTCTTTGTACCCTCTCGAGCTTATCCACATCGTTCCTGAAGTGCAGTGCCCAGAACTGGACACAGCACTGTAGCTGTGGCCTCACCAATGCCAAATAGAGAGGAAGAAACACCTCCCTAGATCTACTGGCAACATATCAGTTGATGCATACCAGACTTCTATTTTCCCTGCTGGCAACCTCATCACACTGTTGACTCATGTTCATCTTTGGAGCAGTGATACTCAACCTATCTTTCCCTGTCACCCAGTCAACTCTGTGGGCCAGATGAGTGGCACAGGACTGGTCTGCAGTCCAGTTCATGTGCACAGAATCAGTTCATGGGCTTGATCTAAAATGGGGGCAAGGTCACACTAGATCCTGTGGAGTGATCCCATGTACCAGCCTGGCCCTGCATGGAACACCATATCATAAAGCCCCTGAAACTTCACTTGGGTCCAGAAATTTGGCAGTGAGGGAGTGGTGGCAATGTTAATTTCTGTGGCTCTGGGCTCTGCTGTGGCAATTAATGTTTTCAGCATGTCCCTGTTGCCAAATTTCTGGACCTGTGGGGAGTCCTATGGGCCAGATGATGTGGCTTCACGGACTGTAGGTTGAGCAGCACTAGTGTAGAATGCTCTTCCATGTATCCAGCCATAACTTCCCTTGTTGCAATGTAAGGCCATTACTCCTTGCCTTATTGTGGCCACACACAATACTGTAGTCCAGAGGTTTTCAACCTTTTTTAATAATGTACCCTCAGCAGCCCCCTTTTTAATAAGTGTACCGGACGACGCGGAGGGGGGAAAGGGGAGCGAGTAGCCGGATGTGGACCAGGAGGGGAGGTGGTGAGTGGGCAAACAGAGCAGGGGCATGGCAAGTGGTGGAGCAGCAGCAGCACAGCATCTGCGTGGCCCTGCTCCTGTGAGGCAGCAGTGTGGGCTGGCAGCCCTTAGTCTCTGCCCACCCCCACGTACCTCCTGGAACCTTTCAAAATACCCCCGGGAATACACATACCCCCTGACTGACAACCCCTGCAGGTAGTCTGTCACCATTTTCCTTTATAAGCACCATTCAGATATTTGAAGACTGCTTTCAAATATCACCTCAGTTCTGCACTCTTCTCTAAACCATACCATCTTGGAAGTCCTGTTTCCTAGACTGTTAATCATTTCTGTTGCTTCCCTTATTTATTTATTTTTTTAGTAATTTCTCTTTTCTAGTTTATGTCAATTGCCTTTTTTTTGTATTCCCCTATACAAAAACACCCACACAGAGCTACTTTCTCTTGGCCTTTAATTAGTTTTGTAATCAGTATAACTTTCATTCTTGTTTCTTAGTAGGTATCCTTTTAGACCCTCTTCTGCAGCAAAATGACACTCAGCAATATGCATGTTTAAGAGTACTGGAGTTTAGGCCTAATCATTTTCCATTGGAAAATTCAGTTCAAAATGATTATGCTGTGTATGATAAGCAACTGACATTTGGAATCTAATACTGCCCAGAAGTATTTCCAGAAAGTTCATGTTATATCTCTTCATTTAGTTTATTACAAAAATATGTAAAATTAGGTATGTATGCTGAGGCTCCAAAATATTTAACTACTGTGTCATTTTTCCCAAGCACATTGCTAGTCTTCCATTTAGAGATTTAATATTTTTGTAACATCAGTTTAGGGATTTGAAATGAATATATCTTTGAAATTAAGTCAGAAACAGAAAACTAACAATAACAAAAATAAAATAATTATTTGGGGACATAAAAGTTTGGGTTTATTTAGGGAATGGGAAGCAACTTTAAACAAGCATGCCATTTGTAATATCACAATCTGAGACATGCTCATTACATGCATGAAGGTTTGGCAAAAATAATATCATCTTGTCTTTTGTAGAGAGTTTCATCGCAATGACCAGAGTTTGACATTTTGATTAAAGCAGAGGAAAAATAAACTGTTTGATTTCTTGTATTTCAACAGTTCACTACAATTTTAAGTATAGTCATTTTAATTCTTCATTTCCAAATTTCCCAGATCAATAACTAATTTTCAGTTTAGGATTAAACTTGGCTACAAGTTCCCCAGCCTTGACACATCTTGATATATGATTATGGCTATTCACAAAATGTTATGTTCACAATTAATAGATAAGATACCCCAGTTTCTAGACAACATCACTTTAGAAAGTAACAGTCTTATGAAAATATTATTATGGGGGGGGGGGGGGGGGGGATGGTTGTTTTTCTTTTTTACACAACTATTTTTTTTTCACAGAAAAGCAAACAATCTTTTCCTGCCTCACTCTAATGTTGACATCCTCTGGATTAAGAAATGGCACTGTCCCTGGAACACAGAGGAAGCCCTTAGTATAGGAGTAGGAAATTAGATATAAATTGGATCCTAAGTTTTCATTACTACAGCAAGTTGCCTTATTCCTTCAGTTAACTCAGTACTAGAGGGACTAGTTTAAGCCCAAAGGATTACAAAAAAAAAAAAAATCAGCAGAAGAGAAAAATTCCAAGAAAACTATTCTGGTGTTAAAGGAAACAAAGCACTTTCTTCAGAAATTAAGCAGCAAATGTGTGCTGTTTTTAATATTAAAGTGCCTGAAGATACAGGGTCTGTTTGATCAGAAAGTATGTTAGAACGTGTTACTCACCATGTGGAATTTCACAGAAATCCCCTATAAACTTGCTTCTGTTGATGTTAACTATAACTTTTTTGGAGTTATATGTAAGTGTGGCTTGTAGAAAGGGAAATAATCAAAACATTATTTGTGAAAACACCAATGTAGCTTTATAAGAGCTTAGTTCTGTGGTATTCATCAGCTTATATGAAGCCTCTGAAAAATAGTTTTGCTTATGATCATTAAGAACAGTATAGTTTCTATCCTTAAAATGAGAGTGTTGAAGAGTGAGCACACTACACTAGTTTTTAGCTTTATTAAATAGATTCCAAAACAACAACAATTTGCTACCAAATCCCTGAAGTCATTGAATTTCAAACTTGTAAAAAAGCATTGTATAGTTTTAAAGCATTATAGTTTTGTCACTATCATTTCTAGCATGGTCCATTCTTCTGAAAATGTGAAGTCCTGACATTTTAACTGTTGTTCCCTAGCACCCAAAAAAAGGAGAATACGAAATCTCTGGGTAAACAATATGCTAATACTGATCAAATTTACTTAGAATTTCATTCCAAATCTATAAAATATCACTAATGATATCTCCTTCAGTTAGCAAGATGTACATGTTTAAAGATGTGGGCTATCATTTACCAGTTGTACTTTTGCATCAGCCCCAGCTAACAACATGGATTTGCTTTTGAAAATGATTGAGAGTTTTGAAAGAAACTGGAAAAAAAAGCTTGATTTAGTAATATATATCTGCATAACTATATTTACAATGTTATTTATAGTTTCTACACTGTAAATAGGTCAATAGATAGATGTATATTATATAACCACAAACTTTTATATGTCTATATATGTATACATGTGTATATATTAGGTGTGTGTGTGTGTATATTTATAAATATGTACATGCACTATATTGTTACACCTCTGCATTTGCATGTATAGACACACACATACTGAGTATAGACTATATACGTATATATATACATACATATATTTAAGACTAATACCAGAGTAGTTTAGGATCATACTTTCTAATGCAGATAGTTCAGATGCACTGCTCTTTTCCAAGGAATAATTTGCCTTTCAGTCAAAAGAGAAGGTCAAGTATGAAGTAATTCCTCTACAATTGCATACTATTGAGAACTTTTTTCAGCTCTTTGGATATTTTATGGTCCTAAAGTGTAAACCACAGGAACAATAAATAGCGGAAGTAACGCTGCCCTTTATTTGGGTGGTCAGTCATTCTCATTACTGAATCTGAATCAGTCAGTAGATGAATGACATTATTATCCATGGTTCCTAGTGAAACACTTCCAATGTGAAGATTACATGGAGAGTCAGAGAAAAAAAAAAGTATTTAGAGACACAAAGCATACATTGTTAAGTTCAACTGGACATAATCTGTTCTCTCCAGTACTGGTGAAGTGGTCACCTCTTTGACTGAAGAAAAGAGCAATTTGTGGTTATTAAGTGAGACATTCTTTTACTGTTCTGCTCTAAAAGGCAAACAATCATTTTGAGCTGGTAATAGCTACAAACTGTCCATTGATGAAGTTGATTACCAAGCAATAGTTTAAATCATGCCTGCCCACAAATTTCAGTGCTGCCATGTTGGTGGGTTGATTAATGATGGCATCTTGGCAATCATCAGAATGGCCATTTGCCATTTATTCATAAGTGCCCTACAGAGTGCAGTGTGAGAATGACCTGCTGGGAAAAAGATCTTTTTTTATTTCTTCTTTGTTTCCACTGTGGCTATTCAGACACACTGAGGGTGGCAATAAAGCTTTGAGTTAGATATGACTTACTGCATGTAAATTGGGACAAGGAAACAAGAGAAAGAAAAACACATTGCAGTCAAGGCTCATCAAAGTGATAGTTTTAATCATGAAGCCAGATGTCCTGGCTGTTTTTTTCCAGAATGCTGCAAATGCTATATTATATATATAAAAAAAAAAAATAGGGCAAAATTGATTTTTGTTGGTATTAGCATGCAATTATTTCCACTTGAAAATTAGAACACCCATTGGAAAAAAAATTAAAGTCAAACTTTTACAGATTATAAAACAATTAGAATTAACTTAATGCATTTCCTTCCAGATAGGTGGGGGGGTTTTTTTGTGTTGTTTTTTTTTTTAAAGATATCTGCATTTCTTGTATGGTACAGTAATAGAGCAGTGATTTTTTTCATTAAAAATCACTATTGCAGTTGTCAGTTCATTGCACGCATGAAGTTAAAAGGAATCTCAGTTCCATTTTGTTCCATTCCCTATACAACACTCATCACAATAATATTTGAGTCCAGTATATCTTGAAGGAATTAAAGATCTTGGTCTTCCTATTGCTGTCACTAATAGTGTATTATTAAAGACACTTCTTGGCAGGTAGTTTCAAAGCTGCTTAAGGATTTTGGACTCCCAATTTGCACTGCAATCCACAGGAATAATATCTCCCAGTAACAGGTGTCTCTGAAAATCTCAGCCTGGAAGTCCTGGCAATGTGCATTTTATTAATAGGTCCTTTTTCCTTACTTTCCAAGTGAATTAATTCATAGTGGACTACAATGAATGGACAACCCTGGAGATCAAAATCTTTAATCCCTAAAATAGGTAAGGGGCCCTGAAAGCTTCTTTGCCAGATTAAATCAGGGCCCTAGAAAATATGATAAGGAGAGCTCCATTGTTCCACCAATATGATCTAGACCCAGCATCCTGGCCCAATCCTATTTTGGAGGGCTGATGGGAGATGTGGTCACTAGCATGGGGCTCTTTTTCCACTGGACATTTTCAGTTTACCAAACACAGCCGCCTAGCCTGTTGCTGGTGATTATCTGGGCTGCTAAGAGCAATTCATTAGGAATTTAATAAGATACATTGAGATAAATGACACCACCTAAACTTCTCAGAGAGATATTTTCAGAATCCAGCAGCTGGAGCCAGAAAAACAGGACTACACAGTCCCCATGTATGGTAGCTTTGCATTCAACTGGTCTTAAAATGCCAATATGTTTTCTCTTTCTGGTGCTTGGTCTTTCTGCTGACATTGTCTACAAAGTTAAGTGGTGCAATTTAAATACCTGTCTACTAGGAACAGGACTGAAATAACCAGCTTAATGCGTTTAGAATATCAGTGAGCTGTCAGATGGTAATACTGATTCATGTTAGATTAAACTGCTTTATAGCATCCTTTTTAAAGATCCTGTAATTTGTCTATGATAACATCAGAACAAGTAGATCACTTGTGTGTAAGCCATTGCTATAGATGCAGTATCTAGAAAATGGTAATTGATCACTGTCTCAGTCATAGAAAAAAAGCTCCCAGAAATACAAACTTCTAATAGTCAGAGGTCGCATCTACATGAGACATTGTCATTGTAGCGATGTAGCATCAGGCATGAACCATGACACCAACACTACTTCAGAGCTGTGTGGGGAAAAAACTTGTGCAGCATCAGGACTGTGGTAACCAAGTACTAAATGTCTGCGCATTAACAACTGCAGAGTCTGGCACACATGTAGACATGCCCAGAAAGTAGTAGAACCATGGGGAGAAATCAAAATATTTTATACCAGGTACAATGTAGATAGTCCACATTTATACTACCATATTTTGAATCTGGATAATATGCATTCAGATGTACTCATCTGACTTGCAGGTAACATTTTTAACATTTGGACATGTTTCAGATATTTTATACCTCACCCAGCCTAAATATTAAACCACAGTGTAAAATATCCATCCACACTACTGTGAAGTGGTAAATTTTGATATTGGGAAGAGAGCAAAAATATTGAAATGTTTGCTTTCTCTTATCCTTCACTTTCCCCCTCTTTCTTTCACTTAGGTTGCCTCATCCAACCATGTTGCTCCAGAATACTCCCTCTTGCCTTCAGTATTTTGGCCTACATTTTTCCACCTTGCTATTCTTTACTTACTATGCTTTGCTTTTCCATACTGTCTTTGCATTTCCCCCAGTCCTTTGTTTCATTAGTTATTTGCTTCATTAGTATATTATATTGTATTAATATAATATATGGATTAGAAAACTGTGATGTGAATCACTGTGGCTGGATAACTCTGTCCTTACCTCACTGAGTGACAGTGGTCAAATCACTTCAGATTTCCTTGCTCCAAAGTGCTTATTCATAAAATATGAATAGACATTTTTACTGTGGTTGTGTCGTGGGGTATATAAACTGCTCAGTGGACCAAACTGGGTAAAAAAACATCTTGGGCCTAGAAAGGTTAAAGCACAAATCTCAGTTGAGGGGAAAAATCTCTTAAAGTGGATTAACACAAAAAAGTATACCCTTTTTGTAACAATGGGTAGATTCACAAGCACTGTGAGTGGTACAAACAACTGTATTATTAGGCACAGGTTGTCTTTTTTGTTTTGCTTTGTTTTCTTTTAAGTTGCTGTATCCTCTAATTCTGCCTTCATTGAAATGTTGGTAAGAAACGTCCTAGGGAAATACCACATAGGACATTACCTCTGTTAATCTTTTCCCCAAGGTATCTATAAATCTTCACTGTTGAGTTCTATTTGTAATATGACTGTCTTAGAACTGGCTTTGCCATCTGGGAAAAACACATCTTTTATCCCAAGCATGGTTATCTGTGTAAGAGAGATACTGTACTGAACAGTAGCTATTATATACCCTACTTTATTTCTTTCTCTTATTGTGTTCCTCATTGCATTATTTTTTCCAAAGCAAGGAGGGGAGAGAAAGAGATTTCCAAACCTACTGAGGTCTTTATAATTCACAAACCAGACTGCCAGAGGAGGTTTATAAAATATGCCTTTAAAGGGAGATATAATTATGGATTTATTAAAGAGTTTCTGCTCAATGGGTTTCAAGTGTTTGTTGTATTCTATGGCACTTTATCGTGTCAGTAACTCTGAAGGGACCTCTGATTTATGTGTTTTGCTAGCTTGCACTATGCCACATTCTAAAAATATGAATGTAGTGGTCTTTTAAAAATATGTGTAGTTTTTAGTAATGTTTCCTAATGAAAAAGCTCTACCTTATTAAAATCTACCTTAAATCATGATCCATATGGAAGAATATCAGCCTGCAAAGTGACAAATACAAAAAGGATTTGAAGGGATTTCAAAAATGCATCTCAAGAGCTGGCCTCTCCAGGGAGTGTTGAGGCACCTAAACTGCAGTTAACTTTTTGTGACCCACATCCTGAATGCTGTGATGTAACCAATTAATAGTTACACTTCTTCTGTGATTTGCTCTCCTTCCAAAGTCTGAGAGCTTGTGTGATCCACAGACTCCTGCGTACATTCAGATTCTGAAGGAGCTGCTACAGTGGCAAGTAAAGTATTATATTAGGGAATTAGTGGACATCATTCTGCAGCCCACAGAAAAGGAAGGTTATTTATGCTCTGTGCCTAATTTTCTGCTATATGACATCTAACTCAACATTAAACCCAGATGATAGCTCTGTAGTTAATCAGATCCATATGACAAATGTATCACATCCCTCTGATTACATTCCCTGCCCAATAATCATCTTATCTAGAAGTCTTCTTCATGTTCCAAACCTGCAAGCAGCTACTTACCACTATTTTAAAAGTATTTGTCAGGCCAGAAAAAATGTTTTCCTTCTTCCACCAACAAATGTTAGTTTTGCCACAAAGCTACCCTACTCACAGATCAGAATGGGCAAGCTATATATATTTTATTTATATATATAAATAAAAAGCATTAAGGTATGTTGTCTTGTGGTCATCTAGGGAGAAAAAGAGTAGTGTATACTCTTATAAAGGGAGCATTCCTTGTTTCCTGGTCAAAGCTAACTCTCACTTCTAATATTGGAAAGTTTTGAAATACCTTACTTCATTTTTTTTTTTAAGTACAAAGAAGCAATTTCCGGGGTTCTTATGATTGCTGCTGAACACTGCAGAACTAAAGTGAGTATCAATAGTGGGCCACATAATCCTTAATAAGGGAAAAAATGGTCAATAAACACCCCTCAGTGTTTATTGACCATAATATATGTCTGTGGTGCCACATACCACACAGTCATGCTTGTCTGGACATGGCCTGGGGATATCCAGGGGTCAAAAAAAACTTGGAAAAAAAAAAAAGGTGGAGCAGCACACTCATGGGCAGAGCACACCACTACAAAAGTGGAGCCAGGTCACCTGGAGCCATGCTGCAGCTTCTGGCCAGGCTCTGCACAGCAGAATCGCCACTGCTGTGGTCCCAGGAGGCCCCCAGAATACTAGGTAAGGCAGCTGGGGCAGATCAGTGCTGGCCCCAGTCTCCCCTACTTTACGGGGGGTAACTTGCTGCACACCAAAGCACATGTGGCACAGGCATTTCCTGGGGTCAAGTAGTGGTGGTGCAAGGTGCACCTCTGCTACTTGTTCCCAGGGAACTAAATGTCCATGCTCATGTGGATGCAGCCACAGGGTCTTAATACACTTGATGCTGCAGCATTTTAATTAGAGTGGTTTTCCAGGAATCACTCTAATTAAAACACCCCCTCCATCCCCAAGTACGTGTATAGGTACCCTATGATTTTGTATGTTAACAAATACTTAAGATACAGGTTTTCCTCAGTAGTCATGATTCTAGTATTCATTGTCTTAATTTCATTTTCAAAAATTGCAAAACAGGCTTCTCGGGTAGAAGTCCTCCTCCACTTACACTATTTCAGTTTCTATGATCAGCCTGTTACTATCTCTATGGGGCTGAAGAATATTATATGATTATGTGAGAAATGTGTTATTTGTATCATACTAGCCCCTCAGCAGCTAACCATTTTGTCTGTGAAGAGTTACTGCTGATCCCTTCAAATGATTAAATATGTGGTGCTGCATTCATTCACTTGTTTTTATTCTGCTTATATTTAAAAAAAAAAAAATATATATATATATGCTTTTTTACTTGACAGTGATATACTAATATCAGGACACACAGTTCAAGTTCATTCCTTGAAGATGAAAAAAACCCATGTAGCTGAAATCATTTCATTGATCCTTGCCAGCCTCAGTTGTTACATAAGCAGTTAACATAATAGGAATAATGAGGAACTGCTGTTAGAGGTGCATGATGGTAAGTCTGTTGATCCATCTGTGTGTTATTTGTAGGAAAGTCTTGAACCACAGAAAATAGGGAGGATATGCAGTAGTTTGTCAGATGGTTAAGAACACCTCACACAATTTTCAAGTAAGGCAGCCAACAATACTCAAGAACACATGGTCTAAAAAAAAGGGGGGGGCGTGGCAGACCAAGTGACATCATCATATGTTTAAACACTTTTAAACAAGCCATATGTTATCACTTCTAGCTTATGAGTAACAAACATTTGCTTGTACTGTAAATATTAATATGTGTAAGTGGAATAGATGTTATGGATCTTCAAATATTGTATAATTTCCCATAAGGATACATTGTTTAGCATGTAATCATCACGTTTCCATAATTTTTCAATACTTGACAAACTCTGGACTGTTCAGTCTCCTCCTTGCCAGGGGATCTTCACAAAATAATACACATTTTAACTGAGGGGTGTTTATTGACCATTTTTTCCCTTATTAAGGATTGTGTGGCCCACTATTGATCAGTAGCCCACTAATAACTACAATAGTTATCTGCATGGGAACATATTTTTAGGAAATACATTTTTAATACATTTTAGATACTTTTTATACAATATGTTAGTTAGAAATTAAAGCAGAAATCCGACAACATGTGAACAAGGCTTTCTCCAGAGGTATTCAGCAAGTGCAGTTTTGGGACACAGTTAAAGAACCACTCCTCTTATAAAATGGAGATGGAGAATGCATTGAGAAATGGCTTCAAGTGCCGATGAACCTGACATTACTCACAGCCAATTACACGCTTCTGAAGTGGTGCTGAACAGAACAAAAATAAAGTAAGGAAATGGTACAAAAAATCAGTTTCAAAGAGACAACTTTCCTTTGTATTCTTATCTGAACACAAAATTATTGCACGTCCTTTAATGACAGCTATGTTAAGGTCATATCAAAGTGATAATATAAGAAGCATTGTTCCGCAGTTGAGGAAATATGAATGTTTTGAATCCACCTAGCTGCCATTCAGCATCCATTGAAGTGGAAATAAGCAATTACTTCCTTCTGCTTTTAAATAATAAGCCTGTGGAATCTATTTAATATTGTTATTCCTTTTTTATTTAATTGTATACATAAGAATGCATGCCCACATGGGTCAATGATTTCACTGAAAGCATGCATGAGCCAATTCTGAACACTCCTTAAACAAACCCCAAACCCTCCCCTCATGAATTCTTGTGCCTAATAATATTACAAACAGTTACCATCGGAGGCTTTTTGGTAGCCTTTAGGGAAAGAACTAATGGCCCCAATCTTAATTCTAATAAGAAATTTTTTGGATCACTGTGACAGAGAGGTGGGTGTGGGGAAAAAAAGTGCCCCACTCACCCCCTTTCCCTTACCAATCAATGGGCAAAAAGTCCCTACCCCATCAAGGTGGGACGGGGCAGCGCTGAGGGCAGTGTGTTGAATCGCTCAGTCCTGATGCAGCAGCCTGGAAGTTCCTGCTGGGAAATAGAGGCTGCAGACAGGGGAGGTCCTGGCTGGGGCTGCCCTTGCAAGAAAAACAAGCCTCAGGAAGCCAAGGATCCTGGAAAAGGGGATCCCTACTATAATTCACAAAACATGATTCATATTACAGCAGGGGACCAGTGCTGCAGCTGAAGAACTTCACCCCTCACTGACTGATTGGCTGGATGAACCCTGAGCAGCTCAAGAGGGATAATCAAAACAGTAAAGGGGAATTTTTGATACAGGAAGAATATGCCTTAGGAGGGTGAGAGGCAGTCAAATTACCCACATTTTCTAATCATAGTCTCAGACAGACTATGGGAGATACCGGGTATCAAATGCAGGAGGTACTGATAAAGAGCTCTGCTGTGAAGGCTTAACAGAGGGAGCCAGGATTAGGACAATAGACATGGGGAGCCAGTGCCAGAGGTGCAGGGGTGGAGGAGCCCCCAGTCCTACCCCATAAAGGGGATTTTGCTGTTTCGCAAGTCGAGGACAATTCTAATGACTAAGTGACAGCCCAACAGGCTGAACACCGGCTTCCCTTAAGTCAGCATTTGGCCTTCTATTGACCTTCTATCTGTTATCAAGTTGTAGTGGGCAAGTGCCTGGGAGGAAAAAGCATAGTGTTCACCAGCTAGGGCTATGGAAGGAGTCACAGGACTCCGGGGGGTGTTTCTGTGACTCTGTGATACTGTGTCTCCCAGGGATGCTGGGGCTATAGGTAAACCCCAGGCTAAAACCAAAGGGGAAGAAAGCCTATACTTACCCCTCACAGGAGCTGGAGGTAGCAGAGGAGCGCACGCCACAAAATCGCCCACACGATTCATTAGCCGTGCTCATATTCAGCTGGGGCCGGGTGACATCAGCGAGAGATGCCACCCAGCGGGAATAAAGTGCAGCCCCAGGGGGCACAGGTGGGGGGCAGAAGACCAGGAAGGCCACGGGGAGATCTGAGGTCGGGAGTGTGCACCCATGGGGTCTGTCTGCCAGAGGCAGTGAGAGTTGCTGGTGCTGCGGAAGCAGTGAGAGCCGCAACTACAAAGGAGCCGGCAGAGACGCCGGGGAAAACGCCAGTGAAGGAGCTGGCAGCGGAACCAGCGAGAGAGCTGGCAGAGAGGCCAGTGAGGAAGCTGGAAGAGGAACTGGCGAGAGAGCCGGTAGGGAAGCCAGCAGAGGAACCAGCGAGAGAGCCGGCAAGGAAGCCGGTGAGGAAGCCGGCAGAGGTTCAGTCTCCACAGGGAGACTGTGGAGACTCCCGAGGGGCTGCCTTCAGGGCAGCCCCTCGTAGGGCCTGCCCTGCTGACTCCTGATCATGCAGGTGGCCCTCCTCTGGACCCTCTCCATGTTGGCCACATCCCTCCTGAAGTGTGGCGCCCAGAACTGGATACAGTACTCCAACTGCGGCCTGACCAGTGTCACATAGAGGGGGAGGATCACCTCTTTGGACCTGCCTGAGATGCATCTGTGGATGCATGACAAGGTACAGTTGGCCTTCCTGACCACTTCCTCACATTGGCAGCCCATGTTCATCTTGGAATCAATAGTGATTTCAAGATCCTTCTCTGCCTCTGTGCTGATGAGAAGGGAGTTCCCCAGCCTGTAGGTATGAATCTGCTGGTCATAGAAGGCCAGCAGGTTGTTTTAACAGGACCTGCCTCTAATGAACCCATGTTGATTGCCCGTAAGCATAAACTCCCCTGCTGGCCCCTTGAAGATGTGCTCCTGGATAATTTTCTCAAAGAGCTATCAAATTAAAATTATTGAGAATCTTTCAGGGAATCATGATCAGCTGTAACAGGTACCACAAAAGAGAAAGGCATAGTCTAGCTTCCTGAGCACAGGACTGTGAAAGTATAGAGCCTCCCTCATGTACTTTAATCTCACTGACTCCCTCATGGGCTAGTCATGTAAAACTTTTCTAGACTTGATTACATCATAGAGAAATTTCTCAGTAAAACTGTGCCAGTATAAATGCACCACTACACTGATACACTGTATAGCTCCTCAGGTGAACACTCTTACTCTGATATAGGATACTTTTTTCACTTTTTACTTATCCTGCTTTCAAAGGAACATAGGTTGCATCAGGAAAAGGCATTCTTATGGTTGAATAATCTCATCTAAGTAGGGAATTATACAGTTTAACTATTGTGTACAAAACTTTTGGTGAATTTCCCTAGGAAGATAAAGGTTCTGTCTCTAAATTGGAAACTCCTTGGGACAGGAAGTATATTTTACTGTATGAATGCAAAATGACTAATGCCATGAGGCCTTGATCTTGTCTGAAATATATAGGTGGTACAATCATAAGTAATATTTTTTATTTTATTAATAATCATGTGGACTGTTTCAGAAACTCACACTATTTATAGAATCTTATAAAAATACAATGTGAACTTTGAAAATGTTAGCTATTTTCACAGGATGTGATCCCAGAAATTACTCCATTTTCTTGAAAGATAATAATGTTGACTCTTTTTAGATGTTCACCTTCCATTGAGTAGATTTTTACTGTACATATAGCATAATATCCAGGTCTGGCTGAATCCCAATCAGTTCATTTCCAACTGGGTTCAATTTTCAGAGGAAGGCAACTACCTATGATATTTTTTCTCCAATAAAGATGAAAATAGTGTTCTTCAAACAGGACTATTTAAACTGGCATGCACACGTGGCTAAAGAGTTTAATTAAATTTAAATAAAAATGTACACTGGCTGGAAGTACTATGAAAACTGATATTCCAAATGGGGAAAAATGTTAAGCATTCAGTGAAATGTGGGTTTCAGATTATCTTGATTATCAGGTGCCTTCTTTAGTTCAGATTTTTGTCCAAGTGAGCATATTTGAAGTATGAATTAACTGGAATGATATAAATGTATGGCATGGGTTCATATAAGGAATAACAAAGAAAAAGAGTAGTCACATGA
Source organism: Alligator sinensis (assembly GCF_000455745.1). Classification (NCBI taxonomy): domain Eukaryota; kingdom Metazoa; phylum Chordata; order Crocodylia; family Alligatoridae; genus Alligator; species Alligator sinensis. Next base: position 2,202,233 of record NW_005841990.1, read on the forward strand.
TTTAGTTGAGTATTTTTTCTCTTCCTGACTTTCAAGCTCAATGTTCCATATTCTGGTTGTCTGTCTGTCTCTGTCTGTCAGGAGATGGCAGCAGCTTTGCTTCTCTCTCAGCTTTGCAAAGATGTGCTCTTCATTCCCTCTCCTTCTGCAGCCATTCATATGTTCTCACTGTCTGGACCTCTTCCAACTTCTATTCAATCCTTTTTATCTTTAAGTAAGGATTGTCTGTGGCTCTTTTCTTATCTTCTTTCTCCTCTTGCCTTTTTCACTGCTTATTTTTAAACATTAAGTTTGCCCCTCCCTCCACCAGCATAGCCTCTCTCCTGATTCAGCAACCAAAGACTTCTCTCATTAACCCTTTCCCTGCAAGGATGGGCAGCTCTAACCTGCACCCTCAGTCTGTGAAAAGGTTTTCAAATCTCTTAAGAGCTCATGGCCTGCAACTCCTCATCCCTGAGTCTGCTGGAGTGGAGGAATGTACCTTGGTAGTCGGGAAGCTGGACTACAAAAACCATCAGGTGTGCCTCCTGGTTCAGCACAGTGCCCATGATTTTCCTAAACTCCTCAAACCTTGTGAGCACAGTGGTAGAGCAAGACATCACATTTAGAGGAGCCTTTGTCACTGCAACCCAAGCCATTAAGGTTGTGCTGTCCAATGTCTCCAGCTTTTCTCAGCAATGAGAAGACAGCTGAGGACCTGGTTTCCTTTGCTAAGATCATAAGCCCCTTTCGTAGACTCCTGCTAGGCTGTAAACCCCAACAGCACAGGTATGCCTTGTAGATAGATCTTGATGATCCTGATGGATGGGGCCAAGTCCTTGAGGACCATCCTTCTATACACATGGTCTCTCCATGGAAGAGCCCATGCACTTTCACTACAGTAGTCTCAATCACTTGGGTGATCTGTGCCCAGTGAGAAGGAATGAGGTAGAGAGACTGAGCTTCTTGCCTAGGGGTGGCTCTCCCCTTCTGGGGTGGCTGCCCCAGGAGGCCAAGCCTTTGTCTGCCCCATCGCTCCCATTCAGACAAAATCCTAATCCCTATTGTTGGGGCTGAAATTTAAGAGTAGGAAGAGCCTGCTGTGACCAATCTGTTGCCCACCCTTTCCCCCTCCCACCCACTGCCTTTTCACTGCCTCTGAGATAGCTGATGCTGCGTAGCTGTGCTGCCCTCCACCCACTCCCTCACAACTGGGAGATGCTCCATTTCTTTAAAAAAAAGGCATGACCAACCTGTCCCACCATCAGAGCCCAGACAACAGGCAGAAGCAGAGCCTGCTGCAGCCTGTGAGGTAATAGAGGAAACCACTAGCTCTATCCTTCCACATTAGCTGTGTTAGCATGGAGATAAGATGGAGGTTGAGTCTTCAATTTTGTGCTCACTGCTAAGAGTTCTGATTGGAAGCAATTCCAGGAGTTGAAGGAAACTCCAGTCCAGGAAAACATGGCCTTGAAGAAAGCTGGGGTTAAGAGAGACCTCAGAGAATCCAATAAGGAGAGAGTTTCTACAGGGGATTAGTTCCATTTATGACTCCTTGAGCCTCAAGAATCCTCTCCTTATACAGTGTCCTGTCCACCCCTCCCTCCCCCTGACCCCACTCAGAGATGGACATTGAAATGGAGTTTGAGAATGGTAGGGAAGATGGGGAGACCATGGATTCTGGAGGCCTTGATTTGTCTGAAGGCTTCTCCCCAAGGGAAATGGCCTTCATCAGATGGGGAACCCAAGGCTGATAAGCATCCTCAACAGTGCAGCTTGGCAATAGGGAATAAGCTGCACACTTGCTAAAGGTGACTTTCTTGGCTTCCCTAAATTACACATGGCCTTTCCTTAATTCTTCCCTTTTCCTCTTTTTCCCCCCTTTTTCCTGTTTCCTGAAACCAATGCTTACAATGCTAACGTTCATTCTATATCAGATAGATGTAGGAAACCGGGAAAACAAAAGGCTGTCTTTGAGTTCTGGAATCAGAAACACAAAGTTTCATTTTGTTACAAGAGATGCACACAGATGGGGCCAACCAGGTGGATTGTCATACCACGGAGAGGAGAAAGGTCTTCAGCCATGGTACCAGCTCCAGTGTGGCAGTCTTGTTCTCATAGAAACTGAAACTACATGCAGCAGTTAACCCAACACATTGTCCCTCCTAGTGGTCCCTCCTAGTGGTCCAAACAACACTGGATCAGGTCCATGCTGGAGCTTCCTTCCTGGGGCAGGGGCAGTAACTCCCCCAGAAACACTTTCCCTCACTGCTCCCACCTCCCATACAACCCAGGAAGCACAACCCTAAACCCCCCCCCCCTCCACACACACACACACACCTGAATCCCAAATCCCAGTTTACTAAAACATGAGATCTTTAATTTACTTCATCTTTATTTCTGGTTTTTGGGGTTTGTTTTGTGGGGGGGGGGGTTGCTTCTTTTTATGTTATCCTTCAGTAGCTGACTTCCTTCATTTCCCCACCCTCGTTTCCTTCCCACCTCCTATTTCATTACCCATCCCCATTTCACTAACTCTCTGCCTCCCAGCTTCATGTTCCTGCATCCATTTTTCACGCCACCCCCCCCAACCTAGAACAGAGACAGAAGCCTGTCCTGGGTCACCAGCCCTATAGTGGCAACTCACCAGGTCCCTGCCTGCCAGGCCTTTAGTGGCAACTCACCATTGTGCAGGTGGGGGACAGTCAGAGAAGTGTTTTAGCCTTAAGGTGTGACTGCTTCAAAACTTGAACTAGCACTAATACCGATCAACATTTGAGCAACTCAAAGTACAATGTATAACAAGTGCAGTTCTGTACCTGGACCTGTGACTGAGAGCAGATTCTGTTAGGCTGTGAACAACTCTTCAGTAGCATAGCTACATGACTTCCAGTCCAGGAGCTAGCATGTGCAGAGCCAGAATTGCCTCACACTATATAGGCAAACCCTAAATTGGGGTTAGCAACCTTTTGCAAATGGGCTGCAGGTTGCAGTTTGGGGTGTTGTAAGTCCCCATTACCCTTCAGCTAGAGCAACAGGGAGGAGAAGCACCTGACCTCCTATAGGACTGTAGCCAGAGTCGATCAGTGCACCATTAGCAAAATGTGGGTGTAATCAAACAGCTGGAGAATTGGTGCACCCTTATTAAAATGTGAACTGGATCAGAGACTTATGGGCTAAATTCATTCCTTTTGCAGGCCAAATCTGGTCCATGGGCCATAGATGGCTTTAGTTAAAGTGCCCTCACTGCCATTTCGAAGCATGAGACGTTGAATACATTAGATGCTGTGAGTGAAATAGAGCTGCTCTGATTAAAGTGCCGCTGTGATTAAAGCGCCCCCCCCAAGCACATGTCAAGATGCTTATCCTTGATTTAAAAGGCCCAAATGATACTTCCTTTGCAATTCATCAGTGACCTTCCTCACTGACTCAGATAGGTTTGCAGGCCAAGATAGTTCTTCAAGACCTTCCTCTCAGAAGCTGATCTGTTTCTCTTCACAGCATTCATAGATGCTGCCTGCTTTAAGGGTAGGAGTCCAGGCCCTGGAATTGAAGTGGTCTGATTTTTACTAACATATTAATGGTTTCATACTTTTCTTAAAGAAATTAAGTGTAATTAAACTACATCTTGTGTGGGGTAGGGTGGAACTTCGACTCCTTACTGAAACCAAACTTCCCAAGATGAAAATTTAAAATGTGTGCCCTTAGTTTAATCAAGGACAATACCGATTTTCTGCACTGACATATACCTAAGTAAAATATTATTTTAACAAAAATCTAATGATCTCCTCTCACTTGCAGCAATGTAACTCTCTTGGTTTTCTTAACTCTGAGGGGTTCCATTGCTCTGATAACAGCAAAAAGTGCTAAAGAAAAATCCCTAAAATAAATTATACTAGTGAAAGAGACCAGAATAGGTGGGATATAAATGGAAATAACGAAAGAATATTGAACTAAGGAAAAGTTAAATATATTGTGTGAACATGATGAATGATATGACAGGCAAGTAAAAAACAAAATAATCTGTGTAGGTTTTGTGCTGCCATCCACAGCATCTAACTGCTTCTAACATTAATTGAATTGGCAAAAGCAAAGCAACAGAGGACTTAAATGGAATTCTGAGCTCTATAGCTATAGAAAGATCTTTTTGGGGTGGAGAAGGAAAGTTTGATATAGCTGTTGTAAATGACCGTCTAAGGAGATTGGTTCAAGGGAGGCAGAATTTTGTGGAGGATGTGAAGCAGAAATACACTAATAATAATGGCTTGTTTAATGACCATCATATCTTCCAGGCCATTGTAAATGGTATTTGCCTTTAGAGAGTTGGCCTGTTAAGGCTCTACTAGGACTTTACATTTTTATGTTTTTCTCTGTTGCTGCATTTCTCTCTTAAACACAAGCTGGTGTCTAATAACTCTTTGAAATGATAAAAATCATGATTCCTGCTTTCTGCATATTTGTTCCTGCCTGAAGTAGAGTAGCCTGACACTGCATTATGGTGAGAAACTGTAGTTTTACGTATTTCAGAGAAACTCCCAGATTATTTTGTTTTCCATTCATTATGACCATATCTGGTCAAAAACTCAATAAAATCAAAAGCCAAAAATAAAAGTTATTAAAGATGATCAGAAACTTTAGTTCCTTTCAAATTGTCTTTAGATTTGTGATGTAAAGAAGAATTATTAAAAATATTTTCTAAGTGTAAAACAATTTCATCTTGCATTGTGGGGGGGGGGATATTTCTCCTGTTTTTTCAGCAGATAAAATAGAAAAACAAGAGCTATTACAAGAATATCCTCAAGGTCCCTAGTCCTTAGATAATTCATAGGAAATTTTGTTCCTGGAATCATAGTCATAGACCACATCTAGACATCCAGGGGTGTATGCTTGCAGTGGCACAAATAGTAGCAGCACAAATTTGTGTCATTACTTTGTGACTCAGCTCATGCCCCTGCACATACGCTTTGTTGAGGGACAAAATGTTCCACTTTGGGCAAACTGATTTTGCCCAGTTCCTTCCAGCTTCTGGAGCATCAGGGACACAATTGGAGCAGTAGAGACACTCTGGCAAGCAGCCAGAGTGTTTCACTAGAGGATCAAGCCTCCATTTATTCTGGTGTATGATATTTTCATGTGCTCTGCACTGTTTTTTTTTTTTCCTGGTGCTTTCTTTTCTTGTCTTTTTTTGTCTTTTCTTGTCTTCTTTTTGCTACTGGGAAATCCCGGTAGCAAAATTGCCTCCATGCTGCAAATCTGCAGTGCAGGGCATATTTTAACATTCTGTGTGTGAGGTTTGTGGCACCATAAACTGCACATGCCTGCTGCATGTGGGCACATGGCTATAGAGTCATAGAGAAGTAGGGCTGGAAGGGACCTCCAGAGGGATCATCCCTATCCAGACTAAAATCAGTGCCAGGTAATACAGATTTCAATGTCAGGTAAGGAGAAAGATCTGCGCAGTTGTTCAAATCCTTTTTTTAGTAACTCTTTCTTTGTGTTGGAAGTCATTCAGGGATACATGACAGTGGGATGTTGCTTCCTTTGCCTTTTCTCTTCATGAAGCTGAAAGTCATTTCATTTCTTTGCATTTCTGATTCAAATAATGCCTGTCCATTTTGCTATTTTAGACTGTACTAATGTGTGAATGTGTATGTACAGTGCACTGACCTGGATCATCCATGACCAGGAAACATGAGGTCAATTGTTATAAAAATATTTGCCTAGATTTAAACTTGCAGCAAGGAAAAACTAGGCCTGTGTTTTATTTGCTGTTTAGATAGGATATATTTATTTGCTTTGCTTAATGAATACTGTAACTTGACCTCATTGTTTATACTGTGACACAAACTGACACAGCTATATTTACAGTAACATTAAGCTTACTAAATCTATCAGTCAAGAACTGTCTTCTTTCAAGTACAAACAGTGTTATCAAGAAAGATACAGACTATGCTGCACTTCAGTCTTCAAAATATTGTTTTAAGAAGCTTGGTTTTTATTTTTGTGAAATGCTATTTATACAATTTACCATTCAAATGGCCAAACTAAAGATTTGTTATTTTCAATGACAAAGGCAGTGTGGACCTTGTAAGATGCAAGGACAACAGAAAGCACGAGGAACAAAATAGATCCAACAACACTTGATAACTATAGTTGGTATAGAAATCAATAAATAACAAACTGAGATGGCAGTACATAGACAGTACACATATTAATAGAATGCAGTTTGAAAAAAAAAGTATAGAATATATGAAGAAGACGTCTGCTGTGGGGTGTTACTGGTGAGTTTTAAGATGACTGAGGGATTGCTCTGCACAGTGGCAATGCATAGGGAGTGCACAGGGGTGCACATGCACCTCCTGAGCACCAGTGCACCCCTGATCAGCCGTGCTTGCTGCTTAGGCGATGGGTGGAGGGAGCAGGCAGGAGTGGCGGTGCCCCCCTGCAAGTGCCAGCCAGAGGGTGGAGCAGACCTCCCCGCCCCGGTCAATGAGATTGGCTGCGGGGGGGACCCTCCCCCCCAAGCGTTGACTGGTTGCTGGGGTGGGGGGATGACACGTGCCCCCCCCGACTAAGGTGGCACCAGTCACCCATGTGTTACACCTCAGCTCTGTGTTCTTGGGCAACCCTGGCACAGGATGCAGTCTGTCTGACTCACCCCCCACTCCCTCCCCTCCTCTCACTAAACGAAACTGATTAAGATGCAGTGAGAGACACACCTAAGACCCTCCAGATAAGGGTGACAAGAGTGAAACAACTGCCCTAGGTCTCATTTGCATCCGAGATGGAACCAGATGACAATTCATTTACATGAGAGATGGAGAACAGAAAGCCTGAAGCAGAGACTGCAGTGAATTCTGGGGCCAGAGAAGCAGGGGAGCACTGCATGATGGGGAATCTGTGCTCCAAATGTTAATCAACCCATGTTCACACACACCCAGCTCAGCATTTATCAGACCAGTTTTAATCTGGATTTTCTAAGAACTTCCCCCTCCCCAGACACACACACACCTCTAAGTTTAATAGGCATCTCGGGCTGTACATTCCCCGGTCCCACTATGGGAGGCCTATTTAAACTTGATTGACTAAAACTCGGTTCCCTAGTTAGGGAATGCTGAGGCAAGAGACCAAGTCAGAGGGGGTATGGGCAACATTTGAACAATGGTTAAGGGTTCATCACAGCATCCAGCCTGCTGGAGCCCTAATCCCAGGTGTTGTCATATCTTTCCCGAGACAACTGGTGGGAGTCCTCTCCACAAAAGGTTATGAGCACCCCAATAATTGCTTTAAGTCTGTTAAAAGACTATAGTAAGATCTGGAAAAGTCATGCTAAGATGAGGCTTGTGCACAACAAGTAAAAATCCAAAATCCTGATGCTGCAAGCTATCTATTGTTCCTGAAGAAACCATGAGATATCCCATCAGTATATCTGCCACCCATAGGAATTTCAAGCTGGCTCCCAAGTATTTGGGTTACTCCCTAATCTTAAGTGTTTCCTGATTATCAATCAGTTTCCTGAGATGGTCCAAACCAGATAACCCCTTGTCAATAGAAAAGACAATGATTTACACTACTGAGGGTGCTACGGAGCAGCTGAACTGAGGGTATAAAAATCTGTAAATATGTGTGCTTAAAAAAAAGGAAAAGAAGTAGAAGCAGGAGGAAAGAAGGAGAAGAAGAAAGAAGAAGAAAACCCCTGTGCTGATGTTAGGTTTGACCTAGAAACCACTACACATAGCCCAAGCAAAAGTCTCTGTTCTGTAACTAATGCTCAATTGCAATGATAAGGAGAAGACAGTCTTAGATAAAGGAGACTTGAAAACAAAAACAGAATTAGTGGAGTAAAGATCCCTGTGAAGCCCAAAAATATTGTGGGGTCTGCTCATCAAGAGGCCAAAGATTGGGACGTGCTGAGTTTGAAACACATAAGGGGATCAGCTTGTACAGGCTGATTGACCCAGTTTGACTCAGACGTGCCCTTATGAACTGAATGCTGGCCCATGAGGGTGTCAGCTGGACACCCAGCCAGATTCAGAGGGATTCTGTTCACCTGTGTGCTTGTGTCTGACTGCAGTTTATTGTTGCTCTTATGAACTGATTCTTGGCATATGAGGGTGTCAGCCTGTCCATGCTGATCAGCCCGGCCAGGTCAGGCGTGCCATGTTAATTTGTGTGTGTTTGTGTGTATGACTGATTTGGTGACTGGAGGAACCCAGTCCCATTGAAACTGACTCCTGCAAGATAGCTCCATTGGGGGTGAGGGCTTGCAGAAGGGAGAGATACAGCTCCGTATAGTAACACAAGCAGCACATTGACAGAATCACCAAGACCCTAGAAACTATCCCTAATAAATGAGCACACCCCAAAGTAATGGGCAAATCTGGTAACACATGGCTTTGCAAGTTTTTCCACAGATATGAAAAGTGGTGCCTTAGGGGGTGGAACAACTGTTGGCCAGGATGTTGTGCGCTTTTCTTCCTCTGCCATTTCTTGGCTTCCTGAGCAAGATGGTTCTCTTTAAGTGGGCTGTAGTTCAATATATGGTGCAGCCCCATTGAGACCTGATACCAGCCAGTTCTTCCCAGTTTGCAGGGTTGATGCCACCCTTCTCCAAGTGTGCTTGAACAGTGTAGTGCTTCCTCTGTCCTCTATGGGTTCTTTTACCATACTAAGTTGAGCTCTTCAATTACCGTGTCTTGTGGAAGATGCTTGAGTCCAGCATAAATGTGATATTTTGCTGAGACAGTCTGAGGTTAGGTCAAGTGCAGGCAATTATCTCCAGGAGGGAAGTATTTGTTTTTTGCCTTTTCCAGGGATCAGTATGTCACCGGGGCCTAGTACCGACAGCCAACAAACCTAAGGCTGAATCAATTCAATCTTCACAGGTGAGCCAAAGCTGTGTATCTTGTACTGATAAGCAAGTGAACAAACTTTCAATTTTGATTCCAGAAACATAGCCACATGCCTGTAGTAGCCCAGGCCAGAACTCGGGGGATGCTAGAGTATGTTTTCCTGCCTGGCTGGAGCAGACAGCTTGAGCCAAATCTAACCCTCCTACCCTTCCAGGAGAGAGGTTGTAGGGGAGGTGCAAAGCATCCTGGGATGCTAAAGGACTGCGAGTTAACTTGAATCTGGAGGGGGATCTGGGACAGAAGTTCAATAAATGAATGTAACCTAAATCAGTTAAGTCTGAAACTACATAAAATCATAGAAAAAGTTGGAAGGGACCTCAGCAGGTCATCTAGGCCAAACTCTTTCTCAAAGCAGGACCATCCCCAACTAGATCATTCCAGCCAGGGCTTTGTCTAGCTGGGTATTAAAAAACCACCAAGGATGAGGCTTCTACAACCTCTCTGGGTAACCTATTCTAATATTTTACTACCCTTCTAGTAGTCAGAGAGTATTTCCTAATATCTAAACTAAATCTCCCTTGCTGCAACTTGAAACCATTGCTCCTTGTTCTGTCATCTGCCACCACTGAGAACAGTACAGCTCTATCCTCTTTGGAACCACCCTTTAGGTTGTTAAAGGCTACTGCTAGTGCCCTCTTAGCCATCTCATCTCAGACAAAATAAGCCCAGTTCCCACAGCCTCTTCTCAAACATCACATGCCCCAGCCCCTGAACAATTTTCATTGCTCTTTGCTGGACTCTGTCCAATCTGTCCACTTCCTTTCTATACCGAGGTCCCAAAACTGGACACAGTACTTCAGATTTGGCCTCACCAATGCATCTCAGTATGCTGTTAGGCTTCTTTGCAACAAGGACATACTGTTGGCTCATATTCAGCTTATTTGACTGTGCAACCTCCTGACTCTACATCCCTCCAAGTTTTGGCTATTTTGAAAGTGGTTTATGTGCACTGAACTTTTATTGTGTTATAGATTTGAACCAGTATCTGATCACTTATACCTGTTTATGTATAATTTCTGTCCCTAGGTGGGATTCAGATAAAGGTACCAAAGTGAATAATCTTAGAACAGTCAAGCTTGGGGAGAGAGCCAAATCCTAAAGAGCAAAATCCAAGTCCTACTGGAATTAGTGGAAAAATTCTCACTGGCTTCAGTGGAACCAGAATTTCACCCAGAATATTTAGTAGATTTCATGCCTCAGGGAATTTCACATACTTGCAATATCCATTTTCCATTATGGTTACCCATACCTATCATGTATTTATAGTGAGTAGCACCAATATCTGTCTGTTATATAGTTAGTGGTAGTATAGTTAATAAGTTAGTGGAATCTGTCCAGGTCCACAGCATTAAAACAAAAACAATTAGTCCATGATCCTCAATTGGACTAATTGTGAGACACTTGTTGGCATCCTAAATAGGAAACTGCTTCAAGAGTCCAGGAAGAATTCCCACATATCATCCAGGTGAGATCATAGAAGCCTTGTTCCCTCCAGGAATGGCTGAAATTTATACAGAGGACTGCATTAAGGCTTGGAATAGTTAATTATTCAAGAGAGATACTGGTGGTTTAGAGATATTGTTGCCTTTCGTACTATGTACCTGGTACCACAGAAAGATGGCCTATTCAGGAAGAGCTGAAGCTGCTCCTCAATACATTGAAGCATGTACATAGCATCATCCTGTTCCATATTGTAATAGGTTTGTGACTGTGACTAAACATGATCTCTTTTAGTCTTTCAGGATGGCTTTCATGAGGACTTTTACAAGGGCTAAATAAATCATTTAAATTTACTACCCTAGCCATGGAGAGTAGCTTTAGTGTAAATGAGAATCAAGCCCAAATATTTGTATCTCAGCAACACACAAAAAGTTTATCAAAGCATGTCTGATCAATAGCTGAATCTGACCAGTGATTACTAAAGATAGCAAGTAGTAATTTGCAGTTTCACTGTATTGGAGAGAAAAGTGTGTGTTGCGTATTTAAGATTCTGAGAGAGAGATGCTGACAACTGTAGCAAAACAGGAGACTTTCCCAACCCCAAAACCCTTCATAGGGGTGAGGATTTTAGGCAAACACTCTCTGTTAAACTAGTCAAGACCTCATTAAAACTGCGTCAGGTTCCTTTTAACTTTACTTCATAAAATATTTGTAAATGAACATCCCATTGGCATTTAATGCCAGAACATAATCTGGGGAACTGCAATATTTTTGCACATTTGCTTTGCTGTGCTGAAAAAGAAACTTTCAAGGGGGGTATGAACTTCAGGAATATGTTATCTCCTAAACAAAACTACACTGAGAAGTTATTAAAAAAACAGTGTGAGAAAACATTCTTGACCTGTCTCTCACTCAGTGTTTGGCAGACTGCAAATTAGGATTTTTCGTTATGTACAGTACAGAAGAATATGTATTAATCTGTCAGTTTAGAATGATACCAATTCCTCCAATTTTAAGAATCATCTCAGAAAAATGTTCAGTACTCATTCCTGGCATAATACATTTGACTAACTTCACCCTTCAGATGTGTAAATCGTAAGCTGTCTTGTTCTTCACTGGGTGAGTGAAAGTGAATACATTAATGAACAGGTTTTGCTGTATTTGGCACTAAAAAAAAAGCCAAAAAGATGGATTTTAAAATTAAGGAAATAACAACTGTTTCCTGTCAATGTAGGCAGTGAATTTTATAGCAAAACTGGGATGATCGCAAAAATATACAGAAAGAACCAAAAAAAAGTGTGACCTATCATTGTTCTTTAAAAAAAGAATCATTACCTAGATGTAAATTTTCACCAGGTGCCCTTCTGCTCTCATAATACTAATTTGATCTCTGCCAATTTGTACCAGCAAGGAGCTGGCAATAATTCCACCTTTTGCTTATAATATATGCATAAGAATAATGTAAATACTGTTCAAATCTCTCCTGATTTATAAAAAAAATGCACAATGCAGTTAGGAATATTGGATTACATGCTGACAGCTAGTTGGTGTGTGCTAATTCTTTGGTGCTTATCTAAGACCTGGCATATATCAGAAATTTCACATAAAACAAGAACACCAGATCCTCAGCTGGTGCCAATCAGTGCAGCTTTACTGATGCCAGCAGGGAAGTTCTTCTGCCCCACTCCACTCCATTTGTAGCACTGAGGGAGTGAAGATTAGCAGTGAGCCCTAGCAGGGGATAGCCTTGTGTGATGGAATTCCTAGACACCATCAGAATAGAAAAGTTATTTCCGCTCCCAGTCTCCTCATGGGGACTGATGCAAACCACAGGATGGAGTATGTATTTATAAGCGAGAGAGAGAGAATATCGATAGCAATCCAAAATTCCCCAGTGGGCAGGTATTTCCTGAGCCCATTGCCAGATTTTGACTGTGCAGCCGCCTGACAATCTACATTGCATTCAGCAGAAGTGAGCACAGCACAGATCAGTGAAGTCAGTGGAGCTAGGGAAATTTACCCTATGGTACCTTACCCTCCTGTCAGTGCATATGACTCCTTATCTCTTCTGTGAGTAGGCTAATACTTACTTGAGGTTCTTCAGGCAATGCCAGTAAATGACAATAGAGAGAATTTTACCAGAACACACAGGATGCTGCAGTGAAGAAAGTTCTTGTTTCAGTTACTTTCTTCCCTACCAGGCCTCTGGTCTGGAATTAGAGTCTCTTCGAACATGTTCGGATCTGGCGTTTTGACACAGACTGACCTGAATGATGAAAATTTAATAAGAGCATAGTAAAAACTGATCAGTCTCTTCTTACCTTCCCTGAAGATAAGACCAGGCAAGGTTCAATACAGCAAACAGTTCAGAAATTTAAAATCTATGAAATAATATAAGTTGCTACCACCTTATACTATTTAGTCCACATGAGAAAGTTACTGCTGCTAGAAGCAGGATCCATCAGTGAATTGTTTTGTTTTTTTTAAAACAGCTGTATAATTTATAGCATGAATTGTAATTATGTAAGCTAAAACAAAATGAGTAAAATTCACAGCCTGAGGACATGCTATGGGTCACCAGTAGGGGCTAGATGTAAGGTAATGTCTTCATCATACACAACACTGCAAAATCTGTTAGAGGCTGGATGCCAAGCTGTATGACTATGTGGTATGCGCTGCAATATTATTCTATGAAAAAAATACCAAAGAAATATAATAGGGTTTGAAGTCTTTTGGTTGTAAACCCCATACCTCTTAGTTCTTCTC
>NW_005841990.1:2215463-2218772 GCF_000455745.1 Alligator sinensis
AGGAATGCTGAGGCACAAATGGAAAGGGGAAGTTCTGATTCCTATGTTGGCTTTTTTAAGAACAAAGCTTGAGGTTAGAACCCATAAATCTCAATAACATTTCACTAAAGAAAAACAGAATAAAATGTACTCAGTTTGTGCTGGCAAAAAACATGTGCATGGTGCTCTGACATGCTATTTCTTCTTTTAGGCAAGGTTGAGGCCAAGCTTTGAAAAAAATCAATTAACACTATTTTTAAAGGGCTTTTTATTACTGATTTTTCCCATATTCAAGTTAACTGTCATTTACCTAGGAATCAACAAATCTACCATAAGCCAGCAAATACTGAGGGTACACTTTCAAAGTCAGCCAGAGGACACAGGACATGGAGGCCCAGTTCTGGTAAATCTGTAATAGAAGATGGCCATTCAAATCTCATAAGAATCATTGAGATCCTCAATTTAATGTTCTACTGCTGCTCTGTATTAGAGTAATATAAAATCAATAATAACTCTGCTGATGTTATGCTGATGTAATTTTGATAGATCAAAATTGGAAGCTCAGTTTGTCCTTTTATAATATCTTTACATATTTGCTGTGTAGACTCTTTTGATAATAAATATTAATTCCTCTTCCAAACATATGGCTCTTCATGATGTTTGAATATAGACTTTCAGTGGTTCATAGGACCAGAACATGATGCTCAGCTCTATTCAGGCAGAGGCTGCACGTTGCTTTCACTTCTGGAGCAGGTGCATAGAATCAGGTATGGGGAAATGCCCTCAAATCCTGGGCGCTGTCTTAATTTATACCAGCAGCCACTGCCTCTGAGGAGTTAATGCAGTAGCTAGCAGGGCTCTGGGGTGCCATGGCTACACCCCTCTCTCTCTCCCCCATTGCTTGGAATGACTGGTCCAAACATGTTAACTCTGTGTGATCAGAAGTTCCTCTGACATTAAAGTAATCTTGCTGTATGGTCACAATAAAGTTTGGATTCACCAGTTTCATCCATGGTCAAGTTTAAAAATAAATTCAGATAACACAATAAGAAAAATTATTATACAACCCAAGAAACAGAGTAGCACTTAATATAGACTATGACCAATCATGGGGGAGTGCCTACATTTTTTAGGTCTAAACTGAAGACTCTTGAAAATCTGGGGGCTTAAAGGACAGACAAGAAATGGAGGTATCCCCAATTATTGGCACCCTTGAAAATGTTGGCCATTCTTCCTAAACTTAATTTTGGAGAATGAACACTTGACCTTGGCACCCAAAAAGTGTTATAATTCCCAGCATACAGTTCACTAGCTCTGGCCACTATTCGAGCTGGGCTTTCCAACAACAATGATTTTACAGTTCAAGATTCTTCCAGGAAAGGCTCCACTAGACATTTATAGGGAACTGAGGAAATCCTCTTAGATTCAATAAAATGTTCCTGTAGCAAAATACAATTTAAAAAATATGGAGAGAGACCTCCTTTTCAAAAGGTACCAAATATCTAAGCAGGATATTGCTGACAGGCTTTTTTCTCCTGGGCCAGACAAAACTCCATCTCTAATAGCTTTGTTTTGATGCATTTAACATGTATGCATCATGATCTGCTGTATCAAGAGAAAAAATAAAAGTTATGATCCTGCTAACTTTGTGTATACGGTGAGTTAATTGACTTCACTGACATGGATTTCATGCATATTGTAAGTGTATAGCGAGCTATTAGCAGGATCGGGACCTTAATTATTTGCAGGATTGGGACTGGGAATGCTTGATTGCTCTGCAAACAGGCATCTGTTAGGCTGAATATGGAAATCAGAATCAGTACAAAATTGGCTGTACAGGAAATTGGAATTTTACACACAAAAATCCAGATGGGGAAGAATAGTTTTTTCTTTTACAAACCAAGCACTTGTTTCAGTGTTAGATTAACCTGAAATAATAGCATCTCTTAAAAGGAAGATGAAGCTTTTTCAATCTGTACCCAAAGACCATGTGCATGTTCCAAAAATAAGTGTTTGCTTACAATAATGGCACCTAGGAACATCAGATCATAGTTTAAAACTGTTTCCATTATAAATCCCTATTTACAGGGGCTTTATAAGGCAGCTGTAAAAATTAACTCTGGGGCATCATTTGCCAAATAAGATATTGGCCCAGAAGAACTTTTTTTGTCCAGACACAAAGATACCTTTCAAGCTTTCTTGAAATTTAGTGCTCTGGTCTTGCAAACTCATGCTCTTTCCTCAGGTTATTTCAAAAGTAACTATGCTGTATCTATGCACCTAAGCTCCCGCAAACCAAGAAGAAAAGCTCTACTTTTAGTAGAGTTGTGATCATAAAAAAGGAGAAATACCAGACACTTTTTGAAATCCACTAGAGGCATCAGTATTACTTCTGATTTTGTCAGTTTTGCTACTGATTTTGTATGAAAGATGCTTAGCTTTTTCTATTATGAGGGTCACTAAAACTTTAAGACTGATAGAGCAGTCTCATAGTTGACAATGGAACCATTTACATTCATAAATGTCGACAGAATGACACTTAGAGCAATAATTTGGAAGAAAAAGAAACAAATAATGCTTTTCTTCCAAAAGGAATACTTTTATTCCTTGTTATGACCAATTTTTGCCAACAGTTTGTCCATAAGGTGAACTAATCACTTGTGGTAGCTACAGTCCCAATTTTTAACTAGTTCAGATGTTTAAAACATTATAGAAAATAATGATTCCTGATCCAAGCATTTCAGAATGAAATTCCAGGCAGTTGGTCAGCATACAGCTTATATACCTCTTAACCTCAGAATAGGGCTTAAATAAAGCAGAGGTCTTATACTGGCTCATAGCACTGGGGCAAATTTTACCCAAATTAGGTGTGCCCAGACTAGTGTGCACTTGCCTGTTGTGCCACCTCAAAGCAGTTTGAGATGCTGCAAAAGGCACACTGGGAATGAAAATATATTCCCTAGGCTGCATATTGTCAGTGCAGACTCTAAATTTGATATCGGGAAATCCTGGTATCAAAAAAAAAAAAAAAAGTGCTGAAAAAAAGCAGCACAGGGCACATTCCTGGAGTGTGCCCTGAAGCAACCAGAGGCTGGGTCCTCCAATGAGACACTCTGGCACCTGGCTAGAGCATCTCTATGACTGCCCCCTTCCCCTACTGCCCCAGCAGACTGCCTCAGCATGCTAGGGCAAATAGAAGTGGGGCAGGGCTGCAGCGGTGGATGGCACCCAGGCTCTGTCCCTGGTAAGTAGGGATGTGGGAGGGATTGTGTGTGTGTTGGGGGGGAATGTGGGTGGGGGGGGACTGCTCGAGGGGGTAGGTTCCCTGCC
>NW_005841990.1:2218844-2220620 GCF_000455745.1 Alligator sinensis
CAATCAGGGCCCAGTACTGGCAGAGCCCCACCATGGCAAAGCATGGCACCAGCTGCCTGGGACCCAGTGCCACCTGTGCCTCATGGTGTGGCCCTGGGCCGGGGGTGTGCACCTTCAGGCAGGACTGGGTTGTTCTTACTGTGACTCAGGGCTCCCAGCACTGCATGCAAGAGTCATATGCCCTTAGGCTGGGCCAGGTCCTGCCTCCATGGAACCAGCCTGGCCCAACGGTGTGCAGGGCACTTGGAGGCAGGACCTGGCCCAGCCCAAGGGCATGCAGCCCCAGCATATGGGGCTGGGACCCCAGGTGACAGCAAGAGTGGCCCGGTCCTGCCTGAAGTCATATGCTCCCGGGCTGGCCCAGGCCTGGCCCATGCCATGTGGCACAGGCAGCGCCAGGTCCCAGACAGCTGGAGCCATGCTGCAGCATGGGTGGGCTCTGCCACAGTTTCCCTCCACCCCCACATAGTCCCCGTCACACCCACAGTCCCCCCACAATTAGAGCTGCTCTAATTAAAGTGTTATAAAAGTGCCAAGGGGCAGCTGTCTGAGCCTGCCCAACAGGGCTGAGGCCGAGGAGGAAGGTGTGAGCCTTCCTGGCTGCCCAGGGCTGAGTGGTCTCTGGGCCAGGCTCCCCTCTGTCCAGGGCAGGGCCTGTTAAAGACTATAGGTATTTATACGCGTACCTTTTCAAGCTGCGATGCACCAGAGATCCAGTGTGTTGGACTGATTAATCAAATCTGCTCCGCACACAAGCTGATGCACCCAGTGCTCCATCACATGCATTTGTATAAACAATGAAATGCGTGTCAGCGCTGAGAAAATGCCAGCAGTCTGCTTTTGGACTAAAACACCTTTGATATGTTTTAGTTCAAAAGCACGCCGCCACCAATTTCTCAGCACTGACACACATTTTGCTGTTTATACAAATGCATGTGACACAGCACCGGGTGCTTTCAAAAGCACCCGGCGCCATCACACACACATCTAAAAATGCCCCGTATGTGTCTTAGTCACCTTGGGACAAAAGAGGCAACAAATGTTGAGTGTTATTATTTGAAGCCCCCTGTAGTTTCATCAATTGGAATTTCTTCTTTGCTTTGAACACACTAAGGACAT
This sequence comes from Alligator sinensis, assembly GCF_000455745.1. Lineage (NCBI taxonomy): Eukaryota > Metazoa > Chordata > Crocodylia > Alligatoridae > Alligator > Alligator sinensis. The sequence continues at coordinate 2,219,964 of NW_005841990.1, forward strand.
CAGTAATCTGCCAATTCATTAAATACACAGACTACTTAAATATTTTAATATCTATTTGCCCCACTACCTATAACTTGTAACTTGTAACTTATTTGTGCTCTGGTTAACTACCAGGTAATTAACTTCTTGCTTCAAAAGTAACTGTATTTTGTTTAACTGGGCCAGTAAAAGGGAAGCAGTTGTCAAAGGGCTGCTATTAGACACCTTGGAAATGATGGCGACTAGTCATTTTGGGGGCTGCTAATACCACAGTATTGTTTGTGTTATGTATTTGTCATAACCCAATGATTTTTAGTGCCTCGGCACTTTGGAATTTTCCTGCCACATGGAGCTTTCTTTGCACGGTGGATTTCTCAGCTGCAGAGAGAAAACCCCGGTGCAAAAGAGTTCCCGCCACACGTATGCAAATTAGTGTCCCACTATTGGTCAATTCTAAATTATTCCTATGTGGCGGCTAGCAATTGGCTCGCTAGCTGTATAAAAGGTTAGAGCAGTTTCCGCCCAAGTTGGAGGACTCCACAACCATCTAGTGGGGAACTCTAAGCGCGCTGTGGAGCCTAGCAAACTCCGCGTGTGTCTTAGAGGAGGACATAGGGGCCTGATCAGCTTCTAGCCACTCCCCGTCATAGTGGAAAATTTGACGTATCCCCCGTGTTG
>NW_005841990.1:2221691-2226762 GCF_000455745.1 Alligator sinensis
CCCCTGGCAGCATCAGCAGCAGCCATCTGGGCACTCAGGGCCCAGTACTGGCAGAGCCCCACCATGGCGCAGCATGGCACCAGCTGCCTGGGACCCAGTGCCACCTGTGCCTCATGGTGTGGCCCTGGGCCGGGGGTGTGCACCTTCAGGCAGGACTGGGTTGTTCTTACTGTGACTCAGGGCTCCCAGCACTGCATGCAAGAGTCATATGCCCTTAGGCTGGGCCAGGTCCTGCCTCCATGGAACCAGCCTGGCCCAACGGTGTGCAGGGCACTTGGAGGCAGGACCTGGCCCAGCCCAAGGGCATGCAGCCCCAGCATATGGGGCTGGGACCCCAGGTGACAGCAAGAGTGGCCCGGTCCTGCCTGAAGTCATATGCTCCCGGGCTGGCCCAGGCCTGGCCCATGCCATGTGGCACAGGCAGCGCCAGGTCCCAGACAGCTGGAGCCATGCTGCAGCATGGGTGGGCTCTGCCACAGTTTCCCTCCACCCCCACATAGTCCCCGTCACACCCACAGTCCCCCCACAATTAGAGCTGCTCTAATTAAAGTGTTATAAAAGTGCCAAGGGGCAGCTGTCTGAGCCTGCCCAACAGGGCTGAGGCCGAGGAGGAAGGTGTGAGCCTTCCTGGCTGCCCAGGGCTGAGTGGTCTCTGGGCCAGGCTCCCCTCTGTCCAGGGCAGGGCCTGTTAAAGACTATAGGTATTTATACGCGTACCTTTTCAAGCTGCGATGCACCAGAGATCCAGTGTGTTGGACTGATTAATCAAATCTGCTCCGCACACAAGCTGATGCACCCAGTGCTCCATCACATGCATTTGTATAAACAATGAAATGCGTGTCAGCGCTGAGAAAATGCCAGCAGTCTGCTTTTGGACTAAAACACCTTTGATATGTTTTAGTTCAAAAGCACGCCGCCACCAATTTCTCAGCACTGACACACATTTTGCTGTTTATACAAATGCATGTGACACAGCACCGGGTGCTTTCAAAAGCACCCGGCGCCATCACACACACATCTAAAAATGCCCCGTATGTGTCTTAGTCACCTTGGGACAAAAGAGGCAACAAATGTTGAGTGTTATTATTTGAAGCCCCCTGTAGTTTCATCAATTGGAATTTCTTCTTTGCTTTGAACACACTAAGGACATCAGTAATCTGCCAATTCATTAAATACACAGACTACTTAAATATTTTAATATCTATTTGCCCCACTACCTATAACTTGTAACTTGTAACTTATTTGTGCTCTGGTTAACTACCAGGTAATTAACTTCTTGCTTCAAAAGTAACTGTATTTTGTTTAACTGGGCCAGTAAAAGGGAAGCAGTTGTCAAAGGGCTGCTATTAGACACCTTGGAAATGATGGCGACTAGTCATTTTGGGGGCTGCTAATACCACAGTATTGTTTGTGTTATGTATTTGTCATAACCCAATGATTTTTAGTGCCTCGACACGTTGGAATTTTCCCGCCACATGGAGCTTTCTTTGCACGGTGGATTTCTCAGCTGCAGAGAGAAAACCCTGGTGCAAAAGAGTTCCCGCCATACGTATGCAAATTTGTGTCCCACTATTGGTCAATTCTAAATTATTCCTACGTGGCGGCTAGCAATTGGCTCGCTAGCCGTATAAAAGGTTAGAGCAGTTTCCGCCCAAGTTGGAGGACTCCACAACCATCTAGTGGGGAACTCTAAGCGCGCTGTGGAGCCTAGCAAACTCCGCGTGTGTCTTAGAGGAGGACATAGGGGCCTGATCAGCTTCTAGCCACTCCCCGTCATAGTGGAAAGATTGACGTACCCCCCGTGTTGAGCGTGCGGAGTCGTATATCGACGACTCATCTCAGTTCGGTTCGAGAAGAGATCTCACTTCTGTTTGTTTGTGTGCAACTGTAACTCAAGCAAGTTTCCTTCCTGCACTGTGACCATCGGCAGTGTAAGTAAAGCTTTCTTTATACAACCAATACGCTTCCGTGCCTAACTCTACTCTGTCGTGGAAAAACCCCACCTGACGGTCCGGGCTACTGGCCATAGCCTTAGACCACCCTCGGCTCCCACAGTATTAATAACATCTACATTAAGTTTGGATAAGTATATAATCTGGGTAAGTATGTAGGCCTCTTTCAGGCCTAAGGCTATGCAATTAAACAGAGCTTCTGTGCAGTATTTCATGCAGCCTCCTGTACTTCATGCAGCCTCCTGTACTTCATGAAGAGGTCTAAATATTCAGTATCAAGGTCTGGCCCTGTGTGCTGAATAAATATTCAGTATTAAGGTCTTTAAATAAAATAGGGTGAAAATAGGCTGGGTGGATCCTGCCCCTGGGGGAGGGAAGGGACCCGGCTGGGCAGGGGGTAGGGTGGCACACATGCCAGCCTCTTTTTCCTGCTCCCCACCACCCCAGTTATGGCTAGATAAGGAGCTTCCAGATATATAGCACCTCACATCCCATGTGGACAAGCTGATTCAAGTGACCATGGCATGCAAAGATTGTAAATGGCTTCTGAAATCTTTGAGATGAAGGGCACCATACCCACAAGATATCATTGACTGCCAAACCCATGCAAATTAATATCTGATATAACAGTGGTGTCAAAATCTCCAGTCAAATTCTGGCTTTGTTCCTAACAAAAAGATCAGCACAACCCAGTTCAAATCCCCAGCCTTAGTTGTAGCCAACATTCAAGGCCTCTGGGAAGGCTTAAAAACACCCTGATACAGCAGAAAAAAGGAGAGGTGGTGGGGGCAGGAGCAACCAGCAAAGCCCAAAAGCATGGGAAATATCCATGATAGAAAATAGGCATAGCTATGCCTACATCATTCCTGACCAGTAGCTGTCCAATCTCTTCCTTTGAACACCTCCAGTGATGGAGAGTCCACACCCTCCCTAGGCAGTCTTGTCCACTGCCTCACTATTCTCACAGTGAAGAACTTTTTCTATGTATCCACTCTAAGCATGGCTTTCTGCAACTTCAAGTCATTGGTGTGTGTCCTCCTCCCTGCAGCAAGAGGGAAAAGGTGCTTTCCCTCTTCCTTATGGCAGCCCTTCAAGTATTTGAAAACTGCTATCATGACCCTCTTAAGCACCTTTTCCACAAGCTGAGCATACTTAGGTCCTTCCTTTTCTCCTCATATGACTTTACTTCAAAGCCCTTGATTATCTTTGTTGCCTATCTCTAACTTCTCCATTTCCTTTTTAAAATGTGGACCCCAGAACTGCACACACTACTCCAGATGAGGCCTAACCAATACCAAGAAACGAGGCACTATCACATCCCATGTCTTGCACCTACTATTTCTGTTGATGCAGCCTAAAACCACATTGGCCTTTTGTACAGCTGCTTCACACCACAGATTCATATTGAGTCTGTAGTTCACCAAGATTCCTAAATCCTTTTCCATAGTGCTGCCATCCAGCCAGGTGTCCCCCATTTTGTATTTGTGTTTTTAATTATTCCTCCTCAGATGTAGTACCTTTCATTTGTCTACATTGAACTATAACCTGTTAGGACAACTTCCCAATCTGTCGAAAGCCTTCTGATTTGTGTTCACATTATCCAAAGTGTTTGCAATCCTTTGTAGTTTTGGGTTTGCAAGCTTGCTCAAGAAGCTGTCTATGCCATCATCCAAATCATTAAAAAACACATTGTCTATTTGCTGTGTCATCTCTAAACCACATTATACCTCTTTGCTAAGTAGTGTCTATACTACTATAATTTCTGGCTATTTCATTGTTATTACTTTTTTTAATGAGCCTATTAAAATAGGCATTCTGAAATACAATCTCCTCTTTGCCAAAAGCCAGCCTTCTCGTGATTTCCCTGCAGCTTCTCAGACAGATGTTTACACTCTGTATCCTTATGAGGAGCATGTATTCATGCCATCATTTACCTCCCTTTTGGCTCAGAAACTAGTTTTCTTTCACTATATCCTGCAGGGAAGCTCATCGTGAATTCTGCTGTGAAACTGCTCTAGAAAAAACACATCCATGTTTCTGCCAGCCAAAGAAAGCAGTCTGCCCACTGGATTCCCAGCTATATGCAGAGTTAATACATTTTTGTTTGCCTATACTAACTATTGGTCTAACTTTGCACATTAGGAAATGATGAAACAGCTGCCACCTGCTAAGGAACTGAAGAAGGTCTTTAGTAGACCTAGTAGTATATCAATTTTAACACTTTAGTGTGAATTGGAAAGCAATGAATCAACCTCAGTGGGCGCATCCAAACGAGCACACGTGTGCATCTTGCAGAGTCTCAAACCCCTTTGAGATACTGCAAGAGGCACATACAGGAATGAGAAAACATTCCCCGCGCTGCAAATTTGCAGTGTGGGGGCAAAATTAGACCTTTGGATATCCAAGGGTGAAAAAAAAACAAGCAGAGAAAAATAGTGGGACAAGGCATAGTCCTGGACCGTGCCCTGAGGCAGCCGGAGCTCGGTCCTCCACAGAGACCCTCTTATGGCAGCCAGTGTCTCTATGGCTGGCCCTCACCCTGGTGCTGAAGCATGCTGCCTGCTCATGCAGGATAAGCATCATGCCAGCCACAGGGAGCTGGACCAGGACTCCAGAGCTGGTAAGTGGTGGGGGGGGGGAGTGGGTGGAGGGACCATGGGCAGAACCTGGCCCTGTCCACTTCCCCAATCCCTGACCCACCTGGCCCCACCTGCTGCCTGCCCCCCGAGCTCCCTGATCCCTGCCCTGTCTGGCCTTATCCCTTATCTGCCCTCTGAGCCCCAGCATCTTGGCAAGTTAAAAAAAGCAAACCCTCCTGCACTCACCAGCACTAGCAGCTGTTGTCAAGGTCACTGGGCCTCCCCTGAACAGTGGGGCTGGGTGACAGCACCAGCAGCCCCAGCTTGGGCCCCCCACTGCCCTGTGCTGCATGGCGGGGCAGCTCTGCCAGTAGGCCCCAGAGCCCTCACAGCTCCTTCTACTGCAGAGTAGAGGCTTTTTTCTTTTCTTTTTTTTTTTAAGTGCCAGAGGCTGGGATGGTGGGGGCAGCAATCAGGGGCTGGGGGTGCAAGCAGGGGATGGGGCCGGGTTGGGCAGCCGTTGGGGAGTCTGGGGGAGTG
>NW_005841990.1:2226848-2248579 GCF_000455745.1 Alligator sinensis
CTGACACTGGTGTCTGGGCGGTGGGGGGTCTGTAGCTGCTGTGGGGAAGCTGTAGCTCCTGTTGGGTAGGCTGTAACCCCTGTGAGCATCCTGCGGCCCCTGTGGGGGGCAGCAAAACATATAGGTATTTAGAATTCACTTTATTCTGATAAGGGAGACACTGGTAGGCTTCCAAATTGCTTTAACACTGTAAATATATCAATAAAACATTGCCCAACTGATCTCTGTCTCTATTCTGTCTCTCTATATAGTGGTCTTTTGTTTTAATTGTGGAGGAATGTGGATTTCAAGGTATTTTACATAGTGACTTTGGGATTTTTTTATCAGGGATTTTTCAGTTTGCAAATAGGGAACACCAGAATTCCTGCTAGGGAGGCCAGTGGCAGGACCCTGCCTGCTCAGAGCTGGTACCTTGGACCCAGCTGGAGGTGGCTGACCTCCTAGCCAGTTGGTGCCAGGAGGACATGCTTTGACAGCTGAAAGCAGGCCACCACTCCTGGAACATCTTCCAGGTGATAGCTGCCCAGATGGCTGGGCAGGATCACACATGGCAGTAGTCCTGCACAAAGCCCAACTTTGAAGCCACAGTCCACTGGCAGCTGGCCCAGAGGGGCAGATGCCTCTATTGGCTGTGCAGTCCCCATCCAGGTCTGGCAGGTGTGCAGCAGGTCATAACCAAGCAGCATCCCCCACTGCCAGACTGCTGCAGTGGGTAGAGGGTGCAGGGAACTCTCTGGGCTGCTTCAGCAGACCAGCTGGCACAAGGGGTAGTGTCCCCAGGTACAAATTGGCTGGGCCTCAGAAGCCCCCAAGAGTGAGTAGCCCTGAGCCACTTGCCAGGGCAGCTTTTTGTACTTCTGGGGCCAGATCAGGGAAGCTTTTTATAGTGTTGGGGACAGTAAAAGTGCTAGCTCCAGGATCTAGTTCCCTCTGGCTAGAAATCCAGGAGGAGCAAGGCAGGATTATTTTGCCCAAAGTGGCACAATTCGCCCCACACCAAAGTGCATGTCTGGGCACATGCGCTGAGGCAAAAAGCCCTGGCTCAAATTTGCACTGCTTCTATTTGAGCTGCTGCAAGTGCATGTGCTTGCATGTGTGGAGTGCCCATGTTGTGCTGTTGATTCCATGTATTATGGTTCTTTTCAGAGAAGTGAAACTACCAATACCTGTGTTAAAAAGAGGTGAATAATTATATTAGTTGTGTACTTAATACATAATGCTGAGAATATTATGATAATAAAAAAATTCTGGCTTAATCCTGAAATCTTTATGCACCAATGCCCAGATTCAAGAAAATAATGGATATGCCTGAAGTAGGATTTGGGTGGAATTTATGTTCTTTGCTAATCTTTTAGACATCCATAAATGCCTAAGTTTTCATCAATAGCTTTACCTAGGTTCCTAAAGTTCTGCTGCTGCACCATCAGCAGTTTATCTGAGCATCTTGTGTCTATCTTATGCTTAAATCCATTTGGGATTCCCAGGTGCCCTTCACACAAAAGTCCCCTGGTGGTCCTTGTCTGGTAGGCATGCTGGCTGTTCTGAAACTATTCCTACGGGCCTACCTCTGGTTTGGGAGCTGGACGCCTAAAATTTAAAGCTAAGGTATCTTGTAATCTGGATCTACACACAACTCCTTTGGATTAACATTGTCTGTTCTTGATGGACATGTGATAGGCATATATTCTTGTTTATAGTTTATGTATTTGAGCTTCTATCATCAGGCAGCTACAGATACATTTTAATTAAAACCTTATTCATTCTTGGCCTATTTGTTTATATCTGTAAATTTGTACATTCAGAAAAAATGACCAATACTAATTTTTCAACTTCATGCTATTTTTGGCCATTTATTAGATCGTTTTCTTCTGAGAAGCTAATAATAATTAGCACTAGAAGCCTGGAAACAGATTTTCAGGCCATTGAATCCAGTCCCCTGATATTGTAGGCAATATTAATCTCTAAAATCTTCAAGATCCTCTACTCTAATGTCACAGTCATAAAACTTCTTAGTAAAACAAAAGGCAAGTGAGACAAGGGCATTGCCAGTGTTTGGCTTGTCTAGACAACCAACAGAAACCCCAAAGCGCTGGTCTATGAGACACCTTTTACATAGATACAGAGTTACAGGTTCAGCTTTAACATGGAAAAAGCAAATACTTGGATCCACATATATACCTTGATTACTGTCCAAGAATCTGGATATGTCATACTATTCCTTCTATATACTTGTTGAGCTGTATCATGAAGCAATTCAGAGATTTTGTGCGTACTACTTTGTTCAGAACAGTTGTCCAAAACTTCATTTTTCTAACTGTTAAAAATCTTCTAATTTCAAATTTATATTTGTCCCTAACTACTTTGTAGCATTTGACCTATGTTCTGTACCTTCAATCATTCTTCTCCCTCCCTGGTATTCACCTGTAAAAAAATAATTCTATCCCTTCTCAACTTTCATGTTGCTAAACTAAACAAGCCAAGATCTTTTAATCTCACTTTATAAGGTAAGTTTTCCATTCCCTTAACCATCCCAGTAACTTCTTTGTATCTTTCCCACTTTAAATTCAAATTAGGGACATATGCCTCACACATTTTGGAAGTATATTATTCCCTGAAATGGTAAGCGTGTCTCTTTAGTGAAACACCATTAATTTGTCACAATCTATACAGAATTGATATGTTGATCTTGTATGTGCATTTGCCAAGGCAACTACATAAAGATCTAATTTTTCAGAATCCTTTCTTAAAGCAAAGGGTGCATGTAAAGGGTGTGTTACCCTGACACCACTGAAGTAAATGGCAAAACTCAAATTGATTCAAAGGAGTCCAGGGTTTCATCTAGGGTTTTAGTTCTTAGTTTGAAATGGACAACAAAGCTCATCACATCCTGTGAATAAAAAAATGATTAACTCCGTGTGATATGGGTGTGTGTATATATACAACACAGACTGTGGGCTTAAATAGGGCTTCCTTGGTATATAGCCTTGTTTCAGACATTTTGCGCAGGGATAAATTTCACCAAATCCTTGACTGAATGATTTCATACATCCTATTTTGACACATTTATCTACCTCTCTCTGTAGCACTTGTTCAGCTGGAACAAAATGGCTAAATTCTATAACTTGCTATTAGCCATGGTGATGCGTTTTCCCAACCAGGTGTTGGATATCCATACATCTCTAAGATGTTACATTTTCTAATGGAGATTTCTGTAGATACTTCATCTCTCATAGTCTCTTTCTACTTACATACATACAGACTTATTTTAAATGTAGGATTATTGAAGCAGCATATTGTGTCTTTGGCTAGTAAAGTTCCTAGCCTCTCTAACCCTGTGCAACAAGAAGACTATTTTGGAGAGAGATTCACTACATGGTAGCATGGAGAAAAGTCAAAGGTACAAAGCAAATGACAAGATATGCAAGTTCTCCACATAACAACACTGTTCCATTTCATACAGTAACTGCAAAATTACAGCCATATAAATAGTAACTCATTTAAAAGAGAAATGTGAAGTTGCAGTAGTATGAACCATAATGTTTTATCACAGTTTATCTTTATATTAATATAACGTGACCATGCTCTATCCGCATTGGTGGAATAAATAAAATAAGAGGTACTTGGAAACAGTCAGTCACTGTCATGATGAAGAGGTTATATGAAATACCTTGTTTTTCCTCAGTTTAAAAGCATTATGAACAGAATGTTCATGCCATAAGCAGCTGGTTTGGAGTGAAAATAATATGAGATACATTACGGTCAATATGACATTATGTTCTATATAGCCATAGTCTTCACCTCTCATATTTTAGAAATGTTATTACCTGATAGAGATGCAGATTATGGCTTGGGAGAAATTAAGAAAGACTCCAAATTCATACCAAAGTCAAACCAAGCTTTGCAGTAACAAACAAAAAAACTAAAATGAAACAAAATGAATTAAATCCTTGTAGTTTAACAATGTTTAAAAAAATGTTTCCTTACATCTATACACCTTACTTAGTCTTTAGAGCAGAAACAGATATATTGAAATATCACTTGGGTGTGTGTTGCTTAGAGGGAGAGGGCTCATTTCTGGTACATATTGGTCCTTGCACTAGGCCTAGCAGTGGCAGAATTCTTTTTGCCTGATGTGCATCAGACAAGGCAGACAGCTCTGTTCCAGTTGCTGTTTCACCAGCTATGACTGACATTTGTCAGAATACCAATCCATGTTCTCTGAACAGCAGCACAACTAGGATGCAATCTTAGTCCCATTAAAATCACTGGTAAAACTCCTACTGAATGTTATGGTACTGTTTGAGTGATGTTTTAGTAGCAATGATGGTCCAGGAATTATACAAGAGGCAAGGATTTTTTTGGGGGGGGGGGGGGGAAAGGGGGTTATACCTTTTATTGGACCAACAGCATGGTTGGAATAAAGTCAGAAAGTTTTTGATGTAAGGCATTCTTCATCAGGTATGAGGAGGGAAGCAAACAAGTATAGCAAATGTAAACGGCTGAGGATAGATCTGTGAAGATGCTTGGTAGAAGGAAATTCCCATGGTAGGACACAAACAATTAGCAGAAGAAAAGAAGCTGGTTGCTGGGAGATCAAGACCCATCAAAAGGAGGGCAGGGGGAGTGTCACTTGTATTTGTGTGTAAGAAGAAATTCCAGAATTGCGTAGGTTTTAGTATGTAAAAAAATCAATATCCATGGTTAGTTTTGGTTCTTGTGTCCAGCCAGCTTATGAATTTTGTTCCCAAGCTCACCTTTTAAAGGTGTTTGGTAGATTTCCCTTGAGCACAAAAATAGTGAAGTCAGAAAAGGAGTTTCATGGTTATTCCATGAAAAATGTTCTCCTAATGATGTATGTATGTCTCTATTCTTTTTTTTTCTTCCTTGTGAGAGTTTATTCTGGTGCATAGATGCTGTTTAATTTCACCCACATAGTTACCATGAGGGCATTTGATGTAATGGATCAGATCTATCATGTGTGGGATCCATGTGGGATCATGTGTGGGATCTGATGGGTCGGTTCATCGTGGAGGATGTTGATTGCATTTAGAGTAGAGGTGTGCTGATGGGTTAAGCATCTGTTGCTAATGCAAGGCTGTGTCCCATTTAAGGCCTGTTGAGCTGTAGGGAGTTTTGCTTCTGAAGATGAGTTAGCCAAGGCTGGTAGGGACTGTTTGAAAGCCAGGAGTGGAGGAGCTGGGAATATTTCTCTCAAGGTCTGATCTTTGTATGCAATGGGAAAGTCACTAATTTTACCTACTTTGTGCAATTCTGGCAGAATAAAAACAGCAAGAAAACCTTTTGACCTTCTAAGGAATCCCCCTTTTATAAGGAGCATAGACTAGAGGGACATAACAACTTTGTGAAACCCAGTATAACAAATATAACCATAGGAACATACATACTCTCTGCTGTTCACTGATGGAATGGCCCCTTGAGTCATGAGCAACTGGGTCCAAGAAGTCTTTAGGCTGCTTTGACTTTTGAACCAGTCCCTATCTGTTCTCACAATCCAAGGGCTACAAAAGGATCATAAAGCACCCTTCTGAGCAGTGTCTGAGTATACCCCACAGTATGTCAACACCACAAGTGAAGCTGTAACTGTAATACAAATAGACAAGCTCATACTAGTTTTAATCTAACTAACATTTGTAGCAATAAGTGCAAAAGGTTGACAGACTTTAGAACTGACTGAACAAGCTTGATTAGCCCCTGGGTACATTCTCAGACTGCTGGCAGTATGCTGAAGTCCTTGCTGCCACATTGTCAAGACTAATGGAATGAAGGCCAATTAGCTTAAAGCTACCACACGTATCTGTGTGGCAATCACCCCTCACTTACAAAAACAGCTAAGATACCGAGAGTCAGACTAAAGTTTGACTAAAAAGAGAAGAAAGCGGGGATTGGTAAAAGGAACCCAAATCTGCACCTTTCCACAACACCTTTGCAAATAGCTCTGAGTTGATATTCCTGAAAAAGACTTCATATTTTCTTACAGTACAGTTACAATTTTCACTTGAAGAATTTGAGCCTGTCACTGCTAATATTTATCAGACTTTAGGTCAGGATATACATGAATTCCTTCAAAAGAATTTGTTAAGGTTGTAACCTTAACCCACAAAGGGTTCATTTAATCTTCTGTTTCTTGGCCCACTTGAAGAAAGTTACCTGTAGCAGTAAGTGAGGCATGTCCAATTTTATTTATGGTCTATCTACATTACAGGCACAGCTGTATCAAGGGAGCTAATTACAGTACTGTTTCAGTCTCCATTTTAGATGGTGTCTTCAGTAGTATTTTATAATCAGCAAAAAGAAAGGAATTCAGCAAAGCTAAAATATAGCTGATAAGGCTGTGTGAAACAGTACCGTTCTGTTTTGTCTTCTGTTTTGACGTTTCAAAGGAACAGTGTTTCATTTTGAGTTTTGTTTCATTTCGAAAGTACTGTTCCTTTTCATTTCGTTGAAACCGTTTCTCTGTATCTCTGTTTTGCCCATAGACTATAATGAGGAAGCACAAAACTGCCTAGAACGTCATCATTTCTTGCCTGATTTAGATGAAACTTGCAGAGATGGTAGCCCCCTCTGAGGGCATGAAGCCTGCCAAGTTTCAATGAGATGCATCAGAGGTTTCTGGGAAACTGCACCTCCAGTTGTTGACAAGCAAAACTGTCACTTGCTGGCAGCAGCAGCCTCCTGTCATCCAGCAGGCAGATCCGGAAGCCTGCACCCCAGGAGGGCTCTGGGGCTGTGCTGGGCTTCTTCCGGGGGTCCAGGCCCCTGATCTGCCTGCTGGATGACAGGAGGCTGCTCCTGCCACCTGGGTCCAGTGGCAGCACCAATCTTCCAGGTGCTGACTGTTGGCTATGCCCAGCACTGGTCCCAGGCAGCAGGAGCAGCCTCCTGTCATCTGGCAGGCAGATAGGGGGCCTGCCCACATCCCCAAGAGGGCTGCAGGGACTCTGCTGGATTGCTCCCAGGGATGCAGGCCCCCGATCTGCCTGTCAGATGACAGGAGGCTGCTCCTGCTGCCTGGGACCAGAGCTGAGCACAGCCCGTGCCCAGTGCCAGGAAGATTGGTTCTCCTGCTGGCCACAGCCAGCAGGAGCAGCCTCCTGTCATCTGGCAGGCAGATCAGGGGTCTGCCTGCACCCCTGGGAGGGCTGCAGGGGCTCTGGTGGATTGCTCCTGGGGATGCAGGCTCCCAATCTTCCTGATGGATGACAGGAAGCCCAATCAACCGCAGGGGGACCCTGGGTGTCCCCCCAGACTCTGGAGGCACCAGTTGCTGAGCTAGGAGGGTGCAGGAGGGCCCCCTGCACACTTCCTGGAGGACCCGGAAGCGGACTACAAGTGCTTTTGGTCCACTTCTGGGTCTGCTGCTGAGCACACTGGGTGCCCCCCGCTTTCCTGTGGGATGCCCTATCTGCCCCAGCATCACAGTGTTGACGAGCCACCTGGTACCTTGAGGTATGTAGAGAAAACATTTAAAGCTGTGTCTATGTCTGAATCACCATATCTTTCTGAATCTCTCCAAATCAGTTCAGAGGGTTCTGATTCGATTTGGGGAAAGTAAAGGGCTCCTGATTCAATTTGAATTCGGAGATTCAGCCATCAAATCAGGGACTGAAGCTTCACACAGTCCTATCCTAGATGTACTGAAAAGTAACCTTAACCCATTTTTTTTTCCCATCATACAAGGCAATGAGAAAAACTGAGCCACGCGACATTTTTGTAACATATAAAAATGTTTAACTCGGAAATATTACAAACAGTACCATAATCTGTTACACTTGGTTCCTTCCTAATTGTGAATGAATGTTTTTCGCACATGTCACTGAAATACAACTCAATTTATATGTACCCTTACGTGGCCTTGGGTTACACGAAGTTGGAAATGCTACAACTATGATGGCAAAGCTCAGTGAATCAAAGCTTTTTAACATATAGATCTTACATATTCTTTCCCTTTATTCAAATCCACTGACTTCCTTGCTGGAAAGTTTTGTTTCTTGTATGTATTATAACCCAGAGTCACTGTGCAATTTAATTGGATAAAGAGATTCAGTCTTCATAAGTGAAGGCACCCATGGCTAGATTATTTTATTTTTCCTGACTTAAAAATTGGCACTTTGTTCAATTCCCTTAATTGTTCAGAAGTACAATTTTGATCTGTTCAGTTGCTGGAGGCAGAGTTCTGTACATAGCTGCCTGATCATCTGGCATGTGTAGGTGCTTCCAATCCGAGCTGGCACTAGCAAATGGGAAGAAGAGTTCTCCAGATGTAAAATGGAGTTTCATTCATAGTTAAGGTTACAAAAACAAGGCTTCTTGTCTTTAAAATGATGAGTTAAACATAAAACAGGGCATCTGCCTGCAAATTACCTTTATGTCAAATCCTGTGGAAGGTACCATAAGCTGATAAAATGAACAAATGATTAAAAATCATATGTTGTAAATTGATTTATTTATCTATTGAACTTTTAAGGGCTGGAAGGGACCTCTAAAGACCATCAAGTCTAACCCCCTTGCTTTTGGGAGGAACACTTCTGAGATCAAATGATCCCAGCAAGGTGTCTGTCCAGTCTCCTCTTGAAGACTTCCAAGGATCAGGACTGCACCACCTCCCTGGGAAGTCTATTTCAGATTATGGTCACCCTTACCATAAAGAAGTTCTTCCTTCCATCCAACCTGAAACCATCCTCTAACAGTTTGTGACCATTGCTCCTTGTCCTCCCCTGGGGTGCATTAGTGAACAGTTTTTCACCCAGCTCCTGATTTTCACCCCTTACATACTTATAGATGGTCACTAAGTCCCCCCTCAGTCTTCTCTTCCCCAGGCTGAACAATCTAAGATCCCTTAGTCTTTCCTCATAAGGTTTGTCCTCCAGGCCCTTAATTATTCTTTTGGCCCTTCTCTGGATCCTTTCAAGATTCTTCTTCAGTTTTTTGAAGTGTTTCACCCAGAACTGGACACAATATCAATGATTTAGATGAGGATGAGATCTCCATCTGGGGTCTCACCAGCACTGAATAGAAAGGAAGTATCACTTCCTTAGTTCTGTTTGTGATACATCAGGTAATGCATCCCAGTATGTTATTAGCTCTGTTGACTACAGCATCCCACTGGAGGCTCATATATGTCCTGTGATCAACCATAACCCCAAAGTCCCTTTCAGCCATCGTGATGGCCAGGACATCTCCTCCTAACCTATATTCATGTTACTGGTTACTTCTCCCCAGATGAAGCACTCTGCATTTATCCTTATTGAACTGCATCTGGTTCCACTTCGCCCACCTTTCCAGCTTGTCCAGGTCCACTTGGATCTGCATCCTATTGCCTAGCATGATTGCTTTTCCCCATAAGTTAGTATCGTCCACATGTCTGGCCAGCATGCTTTCCACATCCTCATCTAAATCGTTGATAAAGTTGTTGAACAGCACAGAGCAAAGAACTGAATCCTGCAGGACATCACTGATCACCTCCCACCAAGATGATGCAGACCCATACCAAGATAATACAGACCCACACATCTTCTGAGGTACCCATATTTATGTCACTTTGGATAACTAAAAGGTAAAAAACCTTATGTACAGGCATCTATTTATCTCTTTTGCTTTTTTTTTTTTACATTTGTTTCAAGTTAGCTCTATACCTTGTTTATGGGCGTTCTTGTTTTCAGGTTTTTATTGTGTAAGTGTTTAGCATTCAAACACTGCAGGGGATATTTATTTTTTAATTAACTGTTTCCTTTGGAGCTTAATGAAATATTGTGAAATCATTTCCGTTGATCTTTGATTGTATTAAGGCTTGTTTTTACAAAATTATCTTGGATCAAATTTATATTGAAAGTGTTCCTTTAACAAGCATCTGGACATGGATTAACTTGCCTTTTTTTCTTTACTTAGATATTTTGCCTGAACTATGCCTATGATCTCTGCAATAGTACATGACTATGCATATGTTACTGTATACTCTTTTGGAAATGCATTAGCATTAATCTACATGAATTAGTTTGCTTCATGACAACATATTTATGTATAAAAGAGGTATGTGTACAGATACTAGGACAATACATCTCCTACATGTCTTCTGAGGTAGCCATAGTTATCTCAGTCATTATACATATTCATCTCAGGCAGTGTGATATAGTGGTAGCATAGAACAGACAGCAACAGCCCTTTCCAGGGGAGCACTTTCCATTCACCGCTGAGTAGAGTTTCCAGTTAACTGGGATATTTCCAATATGCCTTTCTAAGACTGGCCCTATAAAGCTGGCAAAGCTGCAACCTAAAGTAGCCATTTTGAAGTAGATTTCTACTTGTTTAATTTCCTTTACTACAAGTTGGGTACTCAAGTTTTCTTCTAATTTCTTAGAAGATACCATATCCTCCCAGGGACCACAAAAATATTAGTTTACTCTTATATTTAAAATGGTTTGGAGGCATTTGAATTTTTTAGTATATTTTTTTGGTGAAGCTTCCACTGGAATTTCCTAGCTTGCTCTCACTTTGAGTTTTAACAAAAATGCAATATTTTCCAGGTTTTGATTTCAAGTTTTTAAATATGCAAGTTTGGTTATTTCTGTGTGTTTTAAAACATGTATTAGCATTGCTTGGAAATTAGAGTATTTGCAGATTTTGTAAGCTGCAGAGAAAGGTTCATCAGTTCATCTCACATAGCTTTCCATCTCTTTTCTTTTATCCTGCTGACTGGTTAGGTACCGTTTCCCAGGCTTTTTCTTCTATTGCTTCCACGCATGACCATCTGCACCTTGTGTACATTGTAGTTGTCCTTCATATCTTAGACGTTTCATCCGAATCCTACACATCTTGAACAACAAGCATCCAGTTGATGCATGTTCTGTGTGTGTGTTTCATAACAAATATGTATATGATCTAGCCCAAATAGAGCTTATGAATTTGATGTAGAAAATGCTGGTGGAGAATTTATGGCTTATGTTGCATAGAAAGTAAGACAATAAAATTATCACATTGGTCCCTTTAGGCCATAGTATCTATGGATCTTAGAATGTTTGGAGACTTGTTTTTAGGCACAGAAGATGCATAACTACTGCAAACCCTTTAGAAGTTAGATTTTTACAGCTTCCTTCTTCCCAGCCTAATCAGATGTGACATGTTCTACGTTAGTACCAATAATATATTTTCAAATGCTAAGCTAATATACTACATTGTGGTTATATATGCATGTGTATTCCAAATCCAAACTACAACACTATAGCTCCCCTGTGGGTCCTTCTTGTCCCTGCACTAAAGGATCTTTTAGAAATAAAAATTAAAATGTTGCTTGCTTCAAACTAAGTTTACTTCTTTTTGTTTATAAGCAGGCTCTGGTGTGACTGTATATATTCATTTCTCAATTTAAGTTTCTGCTCTCTCTAAAAATGGGATTACATTAAGCAGATTGCAGTCATCATCTAATTAATCTTTTATATTCTACTACAGCTCCCAGACCAGATCCATCACCTATTCAATATCTGAACACCATCCAGCAATATTGCATTGAGCAATGTGACTGTGTCACATGTTTGTTCACTCATTGGCTACGTACAGACAGTCAAAAAGCAGGTTTGCAGGTTACTCTAAACTGCACAGATTAAGCTGAGAAACAACTGGACGCACATTTACCTTTGATTCAGGAAATACAGCCACATGTCTGAAGTGGCTCAAGCCAGAAGCCTGGAGGTGCTAAAGTACCGCTGCCGTTCCTCTTCCTGCTGCCCCCAAGGTCTCTGGGATTTGCAGTCCACAATCACAGAAGCAGGAGTCTTCAGGGTTGCTCATCACTTTCTCTTCCTGCTTCCAGGTGCTTCTGGGATTTGTAGTCCATAGTAGCAGCCAGCAGTAACTTTCAGTAAATTTAGCAGGGCTGGGCAGGGACGCTCTGTACTCAGGGAAAGTAGGGTTTAATCCCTCTCCCTGGTCCCAGACCCACCCTCTCCTCCCCCGCCAACCCTTCTCTGTTGGATCAGACAGCACAGCACAGCCCAGGGCTGGAAAGCATGCTAGGATGCTGGAGGACTCTGATTTAACTTGAACTAGGAAGGGGTCTGGAACAGAAGTTTCATAAATTGGTTTGGCCCAAGTCAGTTGAGTCTGATACTACATTCAACCAGGTTTATCTTAAACCAGTTTCAGCCATTTTGGAACTGGTTTCTGTGCACTGAACTTCTGTTCTTTTGCAAGTTTAAACCAGTTTCTGATCAGTTAAACCAGTTTGTGTGTAACTTCTGTCCCTAGCCATCCTCTTCACCCGAGAAGAAGAATGTGCAGTGGAATATTCTTTTCTGAACTTTTAAGTACTATATAAATACCTTTCTATGTTCGTTGAGGAAGGCAGCATTAAAATTATGTGCCTGGCATTTCAAATAGAAGTTGATGTGCTTTGTGATGATTCTCCTTTCCTGACTTCACAGTCTCAGACTGGCCCTCCAAAAAGCTCTTTCTTCTCCAAAATAAAGCATTACCTTTGATGTAGAAAGCTCTGTAGTGTCAGAGAAACAAAAGTGGTCAACAACAGATTTTATCCAGAGCTTTATGTTATTTTTAGACACCCTGGGCCCAGGCTACAGAGTATGTTGAACATTAGAACCAGGACCTCAAATCTGATTTGAAATGTTGTATGAAGCCAGCATGAAGTATAAGGAACAGGTTAGGTGTTGAGGAGACTTGTATTAGTGTTCTGTACTTGTCCTAAGTGCTTAAGGGCTCATACCCAGATAATCTCATGTTGTTGTAGCCTGGAAGAGACTGTATCTATAGGCCCACAGTCAGGACATTCCCATGGGCTATCATGTCCTTGAATCAGGGAAATGTTCATGTCTCACATCCCAAGTCACTGACTTATCCACTGGACTATGAAGTATTCTGCTGCAGCTGTGAGTTTCTCTTGTCTCTTTTTTGGTTTATCATCGAAAACTTGAAAGATAATAGTCTTACCTAGATAGAGACCAGAAAATTCTTTTGAAGTCTCAGAAGCTTTTGCAGGATGGGAAGAAGCATTTCTTGTATAGTTCTAGTAGCTATTTTACTTTTTTTTCTAAGTAACTTCTCTTTCTATTTTATGCTATTTTCTGTGTGAGACAGAGACTTCAGTTTAAAAGGAATATTTTTAGCCCATATAGGCCAAATTCCACCCACTGTATTGAATATCTTTTGAATATGATCAGAAAAGGGGGAAAAAAAAAGGTTAACCGTCCAAATAAGGGAAATGTATGTCTCTTCTCAACAGAGTTTCAACAGTCAATGCCAGACAAGGGAGGCTGCTGTATTATGGATGTGGCCACCTCCGCTTTATCGTGCGTTCTCGTGCCGCCTTTGCCCATGCAGTTGAACTTGACTGCCAGGGACTTACGTTCAGGTCCCAGAGGGCACCTCGGCTGTCTTCAGGGTGACCCCCTAACTCTCCTGCCACGACTTTGAATGGTTCCTCAGTGGAGGGGGTCCCCCTTGAGAGTGCCTCTCGAGCTGTCACGCATTTCAGCAGAAGTTCACGGGGCTCCAACCTCCCCTACACCCCGACCATGCATCACCCTTAGAGACAGGCCTTCTAAGTCTATTCGCGGCTGACCCCACTAGTCTCTTTCCTATCTTCGGCGTTGCTTCTTGGAGACGACCGCCATGGGTCCTGGTCAGACTCCAATGAGGGTCTGGGACTCCTCAGCCTTCAGGCTCATCTTCTCTGTCGCCCTTAGGGACTGCTAGTTGTGCGCCTATTGTGTCCTGGTGCGGTTTCTACTCTCCCCTTTTTGGGGACCGAGCCCCCCTTTTTGTTTGATGCTATGGGCTCTTCTGGTCCACCTTCTCCCTGGGGACCGGGGTAGGTGTGCCCCTAAAGTGGACCCTCTATCACTTCCTAGATCCTGTACCCTTTTCCCAATACACCTTACATGAAGCAAAGAAACAAGGCCACCACCGTGACTACAAGTAATATGTGACCTAAAGGAAAGAAGGGAGGAGAACACTTAAGGAAAATGGCATACCCACCATAGGATCCCCATACCCCCTCACTCTCCCAATGCCCTCGGGCTAGAGCACCCTCAGGGTCGGCACCTGTGCCTACACCCCCAGCTGGGGTTTCACACTTTCCTTCTTCTTGGGCCCTGCCTCTATTCAGGGTGGCGGCCCTGTTGCCTCTATTTGGGGCTCACACACCAGCTCCTCCA
The DNA here is from genome assembly GCF_000455745.1 of Alligator sinensis. NCBI lineage: Eukaryota > Metazoa > Chordata > Crocodylia > Alligatoridae > Alligator > Alligator sinensis. The sequence goes on from NW_005841990.1 coordinate 2,241,032, forward strand.
GTCCTACTGGGCCCCTCTGGCTCGGTGGTCTTGCCGGTTTTCCTGCCAGCATTTCTGATCCCTGCTGGTCCTCAGCTAGGGGCTCCTCTGCTGTCTCCGCTGTTCTCACTTTCACAGCAGCCACTGCTGCTGCCTTTGCTGGTGTCCTCAATCCCCTCCGATCTCCTCCTGCTTGGGGATCCCCTGCTGCTCCCTCTCCCTCCTCCACTGCAGCAGCTGCTGCTGCTGCCCTTGCCGGCCTCCCTACTGGTGCCTTTGATCCCCACCGGTCTTCTCCAGCTTGGGGATCCTCTGCTGCTCTCACCGCTTCCGCTGCCGCTGTCGCTGCCACTGTTGCCGCTGCTGGCCATCGGCCGCAGCAGCTGGACACCTTCTTCCCGGTGGTTCCCCACCAGTTCTCCGGTCCTTGGCTGCCCTCCTGCACTTTTACGGCTCCCTTTTATTTCCGCTGGGTGGTGTCTCCCCCTGATGTCACCCGGCCCCAGCTGTATATGGGCGCGGCTTACAAACCGCACGGGTTGTTTCCCACTGCATGTTTCCCTGCTCCTCCCAACTCCTGAAATGGGTAACTTGTTCTTTTTCTCCTCTTCTTTGGTCAGGGGTTTGCCTCTGAGCGAGGCTTCCCCCCTTTCCAGTTCTGTGCTCGTGGCACAATGGAATAAATATAAGTCTGATTAGGAAGAAGTGTCTTTATTGTTCTCATCCTAAATACAGGTGAGTTTTCCTTTTGAGCAATAATTCTTTTTTGAGACTTAAGTCAGGCCAGATATTTGCTGGGCAAGATACAGAGGGGCATGTCTACACATGCAGTTAATGCACAATAATAAACTCCGGTGCAGTAATTGTATTAAAGATTTTCTAGAAATCTTTTATTTTTATTTTTATATTTTTGTAATGAATAGTGACAAAAAGATTTAAATAGATTTCTTTTTTTTTCTGAGCAAGTGGGGAAATAGATTTTTGACACTGAATGCAGTTTGCTTGCCCTGTTCAAGCAAAAAACTTTGAACATGCCCTCTCTTTCACTACGAACTACCATAGCCATTGAAACAGCAAGTGAAAGAAAACTGTTGACCCTTAAGAGATTGCAACCCCTACCTTCACTTTTTGGGCCTGATGAAGTGGAGGGATCTGTGACTGGCAGGTAGAGAAAAGGGTGCAACAAAAGCCAGTGGTGTCTCATGCAGCCAAGAGAAGGGTTTATAAGGTTCTGTCTCTGTTGATGCCATTCTGTACCAAAAAATTAACCCCTTCCTGCCCTGCAACCTCCAATTCCTTTGGGATTAGAGTTGGATGAGGTTTCTGGGTTTTGCATTTTGAGGTTGGAAAGGAAATATTTTCTTAACTGTCAGGTTTGATAGGTTAGTATGAGCTTTTTAGTTTTTGTTTTTTGGGGGGCGGGGTTTCCCTCATTTTCAGCTGTCCAGGAACCCAGTGGTAACATTTGTTTTGCTGCATTTCAGTGGTGCCCCATACGGGTAATTGCTTATTAAGGGATCTGGTTCCTTTGTAAACTCTTAGCTAGAAGTGGATTTAAAAAGACAGGTATGTCTACATGAGATGCTAACTGCTCAGTGGCCTAGTAATACTGAGCAGTAGTGTGTCACAGCACAGATAGTGCTAATATGCTACTGTGCAGTATTATTCGGCTACTGTGCAGTAGTGTCACAAAAAAGGCATTCCCTGGCACTACTGTACAGTAACTCAGGCTCCTTATATCTGGTATAATGAAGAGCCAACCCCACTTGCCCCATCTGCTTAATCCTCACACAAAGGGAGTATATTGGGATTTTTTTTTCACTGCTAGGGTCTAGTTAATGGGATGGGAAGCTGATGGTAGAAGAAGTGACCTGCCCTGGAAACTTGTGACTAGATAATTCCCCAGTAAACATGTAATATAGTTATGGCCTACTTAAATTATTTTCCTGGCATTGTGGTTTTTGTCTTGTAAAGTTCAGGATAATACACAATTTTGTAAAATACTGAGTTCTGTTAAGCTTTTCCATTTCATTTAGTACTCAGTGGGCACATCTACATGTGCAAATGCTGCAGAGTGGCTTTACTCTAGACTAAATTACTCTAGAGTAAACTCACCCTGGGCAGGCATCTACCTATGCAGGGACTCAGAAGCAGATTTGCTGCTCCTGGCAGTAGGCTGCTCCTGCCCCCTCTGACCCTAAACTGGACCCCTGCAGGTTCCAGGTAGAGCTCTAGGCTCCTGCTGGGTGCTAGCCCAGGGGCTGGCAGGGAGCATGGGGCCAGGAGACAGCTGTCTCCTGGTGGGGGCTGGGAATTTGCTCCCTACCTCTAGGAGCTACCTGCTGCCAGGGCAGACTCCAGTGGCAGAGCCTGGACAGGGACAATGTTTCCCTGCCCTGGCAGTAGAGAGCTCTTGGCTCCAGCTCCCTGTTCAGGGGAAGGGGTCTTTGAAGGTGGTGGCAGGTGCCCATTGCAGGGCTGCAGGGATGTGGGAACAAATCTCTTCCCTAATCCTCTCATGTGTAGACACCTACCCAAAAATCTTTACTGTGCAGTATCCAGTGGTGATGCGTAGGTGATGCACAGGGGTGCATGTGCACTCCCTGAGAGTGCTTGTGCACTCCCTGACAGCAGCATTCCCCACTTAGGTGATGGGCAGGGGGGGCAGGCAAGAGCGCCTCTGCCCCGCCCCCCCCCCAAGGCCCCCCCGCGCCCCGCCCCCCCCCCCCGAGAGTGCTGGTCAGGGAGTGGGTGCGCAAGGAGAAGTAAAGTGACTTCATTGTTTTTGAAGTCCCTGGAAAACATGGTTCTGTGTATACCAGGTACATTTTTGTCAAAACTAGCATTAACTTAACCCAACATTGTCTACTTAGTCCAACAGAGCCTTAAAACACAGAATATATGTGGAAAATAAACTACCCCATCCCCTGTTGGAGTTGATCCCATCAGATCAGATGGTTTTGATTCAAACAGAATTCAGGCTGGGTCTGAGGGTACTGTAAGGAGCTATTGGAACCAAAATTTCTGTTTCCCAGCAAATCCATCAACCCTCCCTTCACCAAAACCGATATATCTGTTACAAAAAAAAGAGAGAAACTAACTTCCTTTCCTGGTGCTCATGATAGTGGCCACAAATTAAAAACCACACTTCCTTTCAGCATTTTCTTAGAGGAGTTCATTGGGAAAGTTTTGAAGCCCTGCTGAGTTCTGAGGTAATGTTTGCAGACATTTATTATTTTTTTAATGGTAATGAAAACCTTTTCCAGTACTGCTTACTGGACATTGTCTTTCAGCAGGGAAGCTTTAGAAACCTCCTAATTTCCCAGTACCCTCTTAAAGAAACATGAAAGTTTTATTTTTTTGGGAAAGTTAGAGGAGATTTTTAGTGTAGGATCCAAATATAACAATTTCACATCACTGTGTAAAAATCACTGTGTAAAAAACCAAAACATATTTTTACATCCAGGAAATAAGAACTTCTCTGCATCAAGATACTGAGTGTTTTGGATTATTTACATATTCATCTGTTTTCAGTGTCTGGTAATTTTAACAGTGATTAATGGATCACATAGCATTATACCCTCTTCCTTTTCTTGTTAGCTTCTGGACATTTCTGTACTTGTGCCATTCACAGTTCTCATTGAATGCACTTTACAGATTCTTACAGTTAAAAGATCCTTGTTTTCTGGCATTTGCTGCTGGCTTTAGACTGAAGAATGTGTTTGCTTTCAGCCTTCTGATTTACGTGGTAAATGTATGTACAGCTAATGTGTACATAAGTTGTCACATAAGTTTTTATAAGTTTCTGATTAGTGGACCTGATTTTGATCACAGTTAATGAGCTTTAAACTTGTATAAACTCCACTGACTTCAGTGGCAGGAATTTCTGAGATGAAATCCAGGCTCCATTGAAGTCAATGGCAAAACATCTTCTGAAATTAAATAGGGGTAGCTGAAATGGCAGAGTTTGTGTTCCTGAGAAATGCTGATATCTTAAAATTTGGTTTCAGCTGGAATTTGTTCAAGTGCAGCCTCACCACATTGGGTTTTCAGTTTAAGCTGACTTCCAGGTCATACTTCTGCAGTGTGGGACCTCAGTTAGTGCTGGAGCTCAGAGGGCTTGCACAACTCAGTTCTGTGGCAATGAAATGGAAGCCCTGGCATGACCACCTTTTAAAAATGTAAAGGCAGGACACATGCCTGCTCCCCCCACCCCCCCCCAAAAAAAAAAAACCAAAACAAACCCCTCTGTTGGTGGAATGCTTGGAGAAAAGACAAGTGGGGATTGGGGTGGATGGGGGTTGCCCACTGCAGGCATGGAGCTCCCTGCCCTGCTGTGCTTCCCCTGGGAGCCCCATGCTGGCCATGCACCCCCTGCCCACCTGACAGCAGTAGGGAGCACAATTCCATGCTAACGCATGCTGGTGTGGGGCTCCTAGCAGGAGGGCAGCAAGGTGGGGAGCTCTGAGGCCACAGTAGGCAGCCCACATCTGCCCCAGCCCACACACAAATATGGGGGGCAGGTACCCCCATGCTCCCTAATGGGGGTTGTCTGCAGCAGTGGGGAGCCATTCCCCTGGATGAGCCACCTATGGCTCCATCCTGCTTCATGCCCTGGTCCCAGGCACTACCCTGGCTGTGCAGCACTCCCAGCCCCAGCCCCACTCTCTCCCTCACCAAGGTGTCTCAATCTGCCCCCCATGTCTCCTCCCCTCTATAGACTTACCTGCAGCTAATCTCCATGCTGCCTGGGTGTATTCCCAGCCATGTGCATATTTGTAGACATACACTTGCACATGGTGCTCCCTGTGTCCCACTCCTGGCAGCCCCTTGCAGGCTGGAATACTGCCATCCTGCAAGGGGAAACCCACCATTTCTCTGCACAAAGCTGCAAATCCAGGACAAATGCTGTCCTGGAGTCATGCTTCCCAGCACCATGACTTGAGGTGCCCATTCTGGTACTGTCCCATCTAATTACAGATGGGTGGTCACCATATCTGGCAGGGCTGGCTACCCTAGAACCATGAGCCCTTGGCAGACACTGCCAAGCTGCGGCACCCAAATTCTGGACCCTGGCTTCCGGAGGTCCAACAGCCACCATGAATCCAGGCTGGATTGCATGAAAGTCTGAGTTTGTGTTACTGAAAGCCTGTCAGACCTAAGATACTTGGGACAACATGTTTTGGGCTCATGAATCATTATTTTTCAGGATAATTCTTTCACTGGAAGATGTCTGACTAAGTGTAGTCAGTAGGATTGTTTGTTTGAAAGAGCATGTCAAGGTTAGGTTCTTTCAAGTAGAAAACATACATATTTAAGAGTGAAACAAAATAGAAAGGCTTTATTTCAAACATGTCAAAAAATATGCCATGTATTAACATTCTTATCTCTAAGTCTTTGGGGTTTACAGATTCAGTGAATACTGTTTCTGCATTTAAATGGTTATTTTTCTATGCTGTGGCAAATTATGAGGTCCTGAGAAGTGTAAATTATAATTTTGCAGAGTCTTTCATTGAAACAAATGTTACCGAAAGCTGAAACTTATTTGCTACTGCCTTTAATAAAAAAGGTTAATTGTTTTTCTATTATTTTTCAAATATATCAGTTCGTTTATATATAAATGAGACTTTTTAGATTTTAAAATTAGACTTAATGTTAAAAAAAACTACCTTTTCTGTCTTGGCCAGTAATTTGTTCCCGTATGCAATAATTTTGGGGAAAAGGAAAGATTATTTACCATTACGCTCAAGTTCCATGCCCGTCAATAATGTTAAAAGGAGATGTAACTTTCTGAAAAGTCCAGCTGTTTCTTCTGTAATAGGAGACAGCTTAAGGAATCTAATATTGACCATAAATTCATAAAACTGCAGCAACTTAACTACCAAGTAGGCCACAACATTCTGCAGATACAGATACAAAACAAGGAACTATATTGTCATAAGTGTTTGTCTAAGCTAAAGGCAAAAGAGGCTGTGTGGCATTTAACCCAAACAATGATAGCACCCCAATTATATAACTTGTTCTTTTAAATGATCATTAAACAGATGTAGCACTCAGCAGAAGAATGCAATGCTATTGTTTTCAAAAGCTTTCACTTAGATTTTTTTTTGTAGATAGCTTACTATGTTTTGTCCATTATTGTGTTACAAAGGTAAAATTACAAGGTGATTCAATGAAGCCTACTCTCAGAATTAAAGTAATGAAAGCAAATGGGCTTACAGTCCTTTCAGTTACTGAGGGAATCATGGAGATCATTCCAGGCACTGAGGTAAGTCAGGATGCGGGGGCTACTGGGGGCATTAGGGGGATGGGATGCCAAGCAGGCTCAGTGTGATTAGGGACCCATGGGAGTATGGGAGGGTAGGTGGCATCTGTGGAAGCAGTTGGTGGAGATGGGGATACAGGTGACATGCACAGAGGAATGGTAGGGTCAGGTAGGGTTCATGGGGGGGCTGCCGGGGTCTGGGAGGGTTTGGTGGGATTGGCGGGGAGCAGTGGCATGAGCTTAGCCTTTGAAGGATCAATGATTTTGGCTGGCTGGCTGAATTTTCTCATGATTCTGCAAGTCAGGAAAAAGAAACAGCATTTTTAACAATCTTTATGTCAGTCAAATCCAATGGAAATTTCAAGAATCAAAAGCTGTTTCAATAGCCTGGTGCAGCTACCCCTACTGAATACCAAGGGGCTGCATTATTCTTTTGCATTCTAAAAGAAATGATGGCAAAAGTTTTTACAGTAAAAATCGTTAGGCAACCTAAATATAGGAATTGTTACCAACTCTCTCCTCTTAGAGAAAGAAGAAAGACTCCAAATTCCTGTCAATGCTACTTTTGTATAACCTGGGGGAGGAATTCTGCTGTGACAGCTGAAAAGTGTGTCTGTGTGATAAAGGTGCTTGCTGAAGGCTCTATGAAGATTAGACCAAATGTTTTTCTGTATTTGTTTAGATATTAAGCTACATGTTGTTGCTAAAAGCCTAATTAAATTCTAAGTGTCTCGGACGGCCAGAGCCGACTCGAGGTGATTTAGAAATTGCTTGTTCGTCAGGGCGGGCTGGTGAATGGAGAGGCAGACAAGGTTTAATGGTTGCAAAAACGTTTACTTACGCTGCTTGTAGTTGCGACGCAGATGGTCCGGTTGTCTGAACAACTATGTGAGTTGTTCCAGCTGGTGAGGCCCAAGCCATTTACTCCGAGCCGGCGGGAAAAGGGTACGTCTGGGATTGCGCTCGGCAACGGGAAGAAGGATCGATAGGTGATCAGTCTATCGATCAGCTAGCTGCAAGTCAGATCTCTTTAGAGGCACTCTGCAGCGTGCTCAAAGTTCTTCGACCTGGGTGGAAGTTGCACAAATTTTTAAACGGCTAGCAAGCCAATTACTAGCCGCCACGTGTGAATAATTTAGCACTGGCCAATAGCAGGACACAAATTTGCATTCGAATAGCGGGAACTCTTTGCACCGTGCATTTCTGTGCTGCAAAGAAGAAATGCACCCTGCAAATTGACGGGAACTCTCTTGCACCGAGGCTCTTTTGTGCAAGAGGCTCTCATGTGGCAAGGAAATTCCATC
>NW_005841990.1:2249567-2250487 GCF_000455745.1 Alligator sinensis
TGCCAAACTTTTCCTGCCTGAAACTGTGAAGAATCAAAAGCTCCAAGCTGGTGCTTGGTTCTATGGCACTTTTCTTTTGCACATATCTCACAGGCCTAAGCTACCTTTTCCCAATCACACCTGGCTCCGTATGAGGCCGGCTCCGTAATGGTTTGGGACCAATGTTGGTGGCAAACTTGTGGTCCTGGGTGACCCCAATTTTCGTGAAGCCACATGAGGAACGGATTTACTTCAGGACTGGAGGTAGATGTGATAGGCAAGACCATGTCGGTCCGGAGTGGATCTTCCAAAAGCTTATCACTGACCTCATGTACTGGATCAGTATCCGGGCAGTGGGACTTAGTGTGCCTAACCAACGGGAGGCACACAAATTTAGTTAACGTCTTCCAGATGTCTTGCCAATCATTCAAATTTTCGGAGGGAAAAGCTGTACCAGTAAGAATTTTATAAATGTACTGCAAATCAATTGCGATGATTGGAACGGGGAGCGTATCATCATGATGTGTTAGACAATGCTCCAGTACCTTAAGGAATCCTAATAATTCACATTTCTGGGACGAATTATCATCTGGGTCAGCCTGAAATATTTCCCTATCATTATGAGCTTTGCAATAATACCCATAGCCTCCGCCATGTCGGGAGGTTCCATCTGAAGCCATCCACGCTGGTGAAGAAGTTCCATACAGCATAGGGACCTTCTCCCCATCTTCTGGGCTTGGATCAGGCACCGTGTCTTCCAACCTCCAACAATGCCAATTATAATGATGGGTAAGCACTAGTGTATTCCAGGTCTTAGGCTCCCCTTGAAAATATGGGTCGATTTTTCCCGTGTCCAGCAAGGGTAACAATGTGGCACCAGGAGCGCGTAACGTCCCATGCCCCCTTGCTAACGGCTCCACCAGTTGTTCAACTCGGGGGGA
>NW_005841990.1:2253288-2253668 GCF_000455745.1 Alligator sinensis
TTTTCTGCCTTCCACGCCTTCACCCCAGCTAGGGATATGGTTGATGTTTCCTCCGGGGGCCGATAATAGACCCGGTCACTCCCCATTATGCATCTGAACTCCCCAAGGGATAGCTTAGTTCTCCATTCTTTCACTACTGCTTCTTCTCTCTTTATGGAGAAGTAGCCATCAATATTTCTTTCATCCCCTTCTACCGCCTGATGGTAAGCGATATGCGCCCATAGATCATTCGCATTCTCTACGCGGCGGGTCCTGATGCGCCAGAGGCAGTACCCGATCAAGTTTATCTCCATCACCGTGCCCTTAGATCCCATCCTCGTCGCTATGTCTCAGACGGCCAGAGCTGACTTGAGGTGATTTAGAAATTGCTTGTTCGTCCG
>NW_005841990.1:2253861-2258054 GCF_000455745.1 Alligator sinensis
GGAAGAAGGATCGATAGGTGATCAGTCTATCGATCAGCTAGCCACAAGTCAGATCTCTTTAGAGGCACTCTGCCGTGTGCTCAAAGTTCTTCGACCTGGGCAGAAGTCGCGCGAATTTTTAAACGGCTAGCAAGCCAATTACTAGCCGCCACGTGTGAATAATTTAGCACTGGCCAATAGCGGGACACAAATTTGCATTCAAATAGCGGGAACTCTTTGCACCATGCATTTCCTTGCTGCAAAGAAGAAATGCATCCTGCAAATTGGCGGGAACTCTCTTGCACCAAGGTTCTTCTGCTGCAACAGAAAACCTTTACTTTTGCAAGAGGCGCTCATGTGGCGGGAAAATTCCACCGTGCCAAGGCACCAAAATCACTGGGTTGTGACACTAAGATGTAGTGAGGCCTGGTATAAAGTCAGGCCTAGTAAATTTAGCAAAGCCTTGAAGTAGTAAGGCCCTGTGGCGTAGTTAAAATTACCTTATCAAAGGAACGCAAGGCTTGTACTGCTAATTGGTCAGTCTAAGGACAGTTGAAGTCAAAGGAATCTGAGTGGTTGTACATTATCAGAACCACTCAGAAGCTTTACATTGGCTGGAATATCTGGAAACCATTCAGAAGGAAGATCTAACTCTGTGAAAAGGATTAGTTAGCTGTTGCCTGGATCAGTGGGCCTGTGGACCTCAAGGAGCCCAAAAATGGTATTCCAGGGTCCTTCCCGGTACCCTTTGGACAGTGCTGTTCAGGGACACCTGACTTCGCTGAACTTTGTGGAAAGAGAAGCTTGCTGTATATCAGGCATCGGAGGGGACTGCCGGTAAGTTGCCGATGTGAATTGCTTTTGTCTGCCATTGTTTGTCTTGTTACTACACATAGTTGTGTTTTTGTTAAGTCAATAAATCTTTCTTACCTTTCTACCCCCGACCATACTCTCAATCCTGAACCCTCCACAGGCAGCTGGGACATTCTGCGCCAAGGGAAGAAGCAGCATAATTGCATCCTGACACCCAACCATATCCTGCTCTGAGTATCTTAATCATTGTGGCCTAGAAGAAAGTGCACAGTTTTCTAATATTCTCCAGGTTAGCTGCAGCGGACTGGTCAAAATCTAGTTCTTGGTAAGTGAAATTTCTCACAGCCCTACTACCCAGACCACATGATGACACATCTTTTATCGTCTTTTGGAAAGGCAGGGGTATCAAACTCTCCCTGGCCCTGGGTCAGAACTGGACCATGGGCTTTTCACAGGCCACATCTAGATGCAGTGGCAGTGACCACAGTGGTTAACATAGCCATCACTTGCCTCCCACTGCCAACACTGATCCCCAACAAGCTTCTGGCCCAGATTTCAGCGGTAGGCTCTGCCCCCACCTTCCCTACCCCCAAATTCCCAGGCTCTCTCTGACCCAGACAACACAACTCCACAAACTGGACCTTGATCATAAACCACACATTTGACACCCCTTCTCTAAGGGTAGGCCTACAATTCAATTCACTTACAGGAGTGTCATGCAGGCATAACTAGCATAGGCAAGTCAGATACCAGGAACAGCTGAAATGACACCAAACTCAACATGAGCTGCAAAACGTGCCTGAATAAGATGAATAAATTAGTGGTTAGCATTAGCTTTGGGTGAGTTAGTACAAGACCTTCTGCAAAAAAATGAGAGGCTAATTTAAGGTTGAGAGAAAAGGAAACAATCTTAAATAAAGGGGAAATTTGGAAAGGCAATACTGATTCTGACAGTTACTGGGAGAGGCACAACAGAAATCATATTGGAGTCTGTGAAGCTCAGCATTTGTCAGATGAGCTGTGCAGATAAGAAGTGAGTGCCTCAGCATTATAGCTGGTTTTAATGCATGTTTTCTATGTGTGTTATTCATAACAGCAGCTGAGGCACTATTTAACTATTACCCCAAGTCTTCTTTAATATCAAGTACATGACACTCAAGAGCTCCCAAATTTAATCCAGCTGTGTAATCTCATTACAAAGTTGACTCTGTGGTGACCTTTCAACAATAATATGGCACAAGGGTGTTAAATTTTCTTATTTATTTGTATTATGATAATGCCTAAATGTCCTTACCACCCTCTCCTTGGACTAAGCACTACACATGAATACAAAAGAATGTGTAGACTAAAGCAAGTCAGTAAGGCAGCACTCATGTGCTTAAATCCATTTCTGTTCAAACAATGGGTACTCAAGTAATATTTAAGTATGTGCTTAAATTTCACTAATTATGTTTAAAGGTAGACACATGCTATTCTTGTCTATGGATGCTTTTTAAAATTGGAACATATTTAGACAAAATTAAAGATAGAAGTACATACAACTGTCTATAGCTATGCCGTTTAATGTACTCTTCCCCTCATTGTCAGCTTTCTAATGTGATATTTTTAATAGAAGTTTTAATTTTCTAATGCACTAGGAGTAATTATCTTCATAGTGAACCATGTTGTCAACTGCACATATCTGATAATTAAGAACAGAGAGAGAATTAGTTAGCCATGTTAGTCTGAAGTCAGGTAGAGGGCAGAACAGGCTAGCATCTTAGAGATGAACTAATTCAGGGAGACATTAGCTTTCTCAAGCAACTGCCTACTTCATACAGTGCAATAACAGGTGCCAGTTTCCCCCACCTTCTGCCCATCCTTAACATTATTAATAAATGTTTTAGGATTAGGGGCACAGCATTTAATCAACATGATATGCTGGCATCATGCATTACTTGAAAGGTGATATAACAAGAAGTGTCATTTTCACCTTTGGAAAATGGAATTGAAATCTACAGAATATTAGCAGGGGTGGTTATTACAGAGAGTAAAGGATCACGGTGAGGATCCTTTGGGGTTTTTTTTGGGGGGTGTTAATAATTCTCTGTTGCTATTGTGTTGGTAATATGTGCGCAAAAAGGCAAATCTAACTTGCAAGAGATGTAAAAAGTTTCTCTAAAATAATGCTACATTCACAGATATTTATTGTGATAAGCAATAGGGGTGTGTGAAATGGGTCCTATTCAGTTCAGATTCAGCCTGAATCGGGGACAGTGATTTGATTCGGATCACTGTCCCCTGTTTGATTCGGCCGAATTTGAATCTGAAGATTCGATGCTGATTTAGAGAATCGGTGATTTGGCCATAGTCACAGCTTTAAATGTTGTTCTACATACCTCGAGGTACCAGGCACAGCTCATGAATGCTGCAATGCTGGGGCAGATGGAGCATTCCACAGGAGCATGGGGCAAGCGCATGCTCAGTGGTGAACCCAGAAGTGGACTGGAAGTACTTCTGGGCCTGCCACCAAGCATGCTGGGGGTCCCCCCCAAGACTCCTTGGCTCAGTGATCAGCCATGGGGGGACCTCAGGTGCCCCCCCCAGACCCAGGAGTCACCATGGCCAAGCCAGGGGGGGCACAGGAGGGCCCTGCTGCGTGATCTTCAGCAGACCCAGAAGTGGACCAGAAGTACTTCTGATCCACTTCTGGGTCTGCTGCCAAGCACACTCGGGACCCCACCATGCTCCTGTGGAACGCTCCATCACCCCAGCATCTCAGGATTCACAAGCTGCCTGGTACCTTGAGGTATGTAAAAAAACATTTAAAGCTGTACCTATTTCCAAATTGTAAAATCTTTCCAAATCTCTCTGAATCAATTTGAAATGTTCCTATTCAATTCGGAGAGAATAAGGGTCTCCTGATTCAATTCAGATTTGGCTGCCAAATCTCTGCCAAATCAAATCAGCAACTGAAGCTTTGCACAGCCCTAATAAGCAAGACTCCCATTAATTGTGTGTTTGACTATGTAATATAAATAGAGTCTTGGGGGATCTAGTGTTTTATCCTGAATGTGAAATATGGATGTACTGAGTTTGGGTCAATGTTTTACATTTGCCATGTCTATGTGTTTATATTAAACTGCATGCCAAAACCATACAACTCATTTTAGTTCATTTTTTATTAGGATTATTAGCACTGATACCTAGTTGGAAAAAAAATTCTCTTTGCAAGCTTTCAGGCATGAACACCCTTCTTCAGGCATAGGGAGAATCTGTTGGTATTTGTGTGCTCTCCTGGGTAGAATGGAAGTCAATATGCAAAATGCAGGTCTGTGAAAATGCAAATGCATGGCAGTGAGGATCTGAGGGAATGGGAGACAATAGGTAAGAGACAGGTAGGTGGGGGGGGGGAAGCAGGA
>NW_005841990.1:2258181-2262302 GCF_000455745.1 Alligator sinensis
AGAATGTAGCTGGTAAAATGCAGAAAGGTTCCTGGGGTTATCAGATGGCAGGCAAATTATAATGTGCCATAAATCCAATGTCTATATTTAGTCCATGATGTCTGATATCCAGTTGATTTATGAAGTGAAGTTCATAGGCTCATCTGTGAAAGGTATTTTGTAAATTCCATTTGAAGATTAGAACTGAGAGATTGGAGTGAGAGTGGTTGTCTTGTGAGAAGTGCGAACCCACAGGTAATTGGGTATTCTTGTCCTTGATAGATTTTCAATGTATGTTCATTCTGGTACACCATTGTTTGGTTTCTCCTACATATTTTCCAGTTAGTGCACTAGATTAGAAGTATAATGTTTCTGGAGGTGCAGGTGTAAGATCCAGGAATGGTGATGTTTCTGTTGTGGGATGTAGTTATTATGAGAGTGGTGGAGATGTGTTGTCAGGTTTTACATTTCTTGTCCTGGCATAGTCTGAATCCATTTGATATGAACTGAGAGGGGATGGACACATAGAACTCTTGTTGGCTTCACTGTAAGTTTAGGATGCTTGGCATTGCCTAGGAGAAATCATAGTAAAAGAAGGCTGATGTGCTAATAGAGGGGCATGTAATGGAGATGCTTCTTTCATTTTAAGATAGGGCACTAATGGATAACATATTAAAAAAGAAAAGGTTCATAGAATCATAGAAAATTAAGATTGGAAGGGACTTCACAAGGTCTAGGCCAATCCCCTGCTCAAAGCAGAACTATCCCCAAGTAGATCATCCCAGCCAAGCCTTTGTCTAGGTGGGTCTTAAACCTCCAAGGATGAAGATTCCACAACCTCTCTAGGTAACCTGTTCCAGCATTTTACTACCCTCTGCATGAAAACTTCCTTTGCTGCAACTTGAGACTATTTCTCCTTGTTCTCTGATCTGCCACCACTAAGAACAGTCTAGCTCCATCCTCTTTGAAAACACTATTCAGGTAGTTGAAGGCTGCTATTAAATCCCCTCTCAGTCTTCTCTTCTCCAGACTAAATAAGCCCAGATCCCTCAGGCTCTCCTCATAAATAATGCACCCCAGCCCACTAACCATTTTCATTGCCTTCCGTGGGACTCGCTACTATTTGTCTACATCCTTTCTATAATGGGAAGCCCAAAACTGGACACAGTACTCCACATGTGACCTCACTAGTGGTGAATACAAAGGAATAATCACTTCCCTTGCTCTGCTAGCAGCACTCCTACCAATACAGCCTAGTATGACATTAGCTTTCTTTGCAACAAGAGCACACTGATTGTCCACTGTAACCTCAAGGTTCTTTTCTGTAGAGCTGCTCTTTAGCTAGCCAGTCCCCAGCCTTTCCTGGTGCATGGTATTTCTGTCTTAAGTGCAGTACTTTGCACTTGTCCCTATTGAACTTCATGAAATGTCTTTGATCCAATCCTCCAATGTGTCTAGGTCTTTTTGAATCCTAACTCTGCTCTTAGCATATCTACTACTTCCCCTATTTAGTTAAAAGCAGATTGGAAAAAGATAAGAGAAATGTGACTGAATTTTCTGGACATTATATGTGGAGGAACAAAAAATTGGAGGGGGGGAGGGCAATGAGCGAGTGTGTGCATGCGCGCACAGCCTCTGAGGAGGGAAAATCTGCAGGGGAAAAGGCCTGGGGGTTGGGGGTGGGGCAGGGGTGAGAGGGAATGGGGCTGAGGCTGGGGCTGGGTTCAGGCAGAGAACAGGAGGGAGAGAAGCCGAGGTGGGCCCAGGATCAGGATTGGGATTGGGGCTGAGCCCCACTGTGTCCATGCAGCTGCCCCTTCCCCTGCACCCAGAGTTGTTGCCCAGTGCCCACCTTGTCAATGAATCTGCCAGCCCCCAGCCCCTAACCAGCCCTGGTCCCACCCCTGCATGCCCCAGGGGGGCCTGGAGCTGGGGGCCTGAGTGGGGCTGGCCTCAGCTGTGCTGCCAGGCCAGAGGGGACAGAGCCTCCGGGACCCCCACACCCACCCCACCCTGAGTCATTAATAATGATTATAATAACACCAATTCTGCTGCTGCTGGGGCAGGGCCTGCACAGCCAGGGCAGGATAGGGTGCAGGATGAAGCTGCAGCTTGTCTACAGAGTGTGGGAAAGGGGTTCCACTGCTGCACGCATCTCAGAAGCGCATTGTGGGTATGTGCCCCCAGATTTGCATGGGGCAGGCAGTCTGTTGCTGAAGGCTTCCCCTCTCATGCTCCTTCCCTCCACCTTGCCCCTTCCCCCCACAACAGACTTACCAGCCAGACACCCTCTCCATGCTGCCCAGCTACATATTGGATCGGTATTGGCCAATATGGCTCACTAAAAATCAGCCATTGGTATCGGTTCAACATCTCTATTGCTGCACCCCTAAATAATTTCAGTCAGCATATACATAGATAATTGATTTTGATTTTACAGTATTAATATTTGCTTGACATGTATGACAGACAAAGATATTTCAAATATAACATTATAGGAGATAATATATATAAAGATTTGTTAAAACTTTCTAAAACGTATAATATAAATGCATTAAAACAATTAAAAAGTTCATCAGTTTATAAATGAGCAAGGCATTTTCTTATTTTCCAATCAAACCGCTATTGATTCTATTAAAGGAAGGCAGTCTCATGGAAATCATAACTTGAGTGTCACCTACCCTGGTGTTCATGATGTACCACAGAACTTGGCCTTGTGCAAGACCATGATGCATGATGGGAAATATCTAACCAGGGTCTCTATGTCATAACAGATAATGGGAGAACTTTTAATCTATTGAGGACAGAGGTATATCAGATCTGAATCTGAATTTTATTGCAAGCTTATACCCATAAAACTTGGGTCAAGTTTAGAATTATGTTTTTGCTTGCATGCCCCTGTGCTTAAACAACTCTGCAGTTGCTTTGAGCTTGCTATAATATAGACAGGTATGATCTCTTTTCTTTATAATCAGAGGTCTCAATGTGTATATATGCTAAAATTTATAAAAAAAATTCTAAAAGCAATGAAACTCATAACTTTAGAATGTTCACTGTTCAATGTACATCTTCAGTGTTGTCAGTTCTCATCATTTTATTGTAGAATTGGAGATTTTGTGGTATTATTGCAGTGAGTGCTCCTGAAACCATCTGAATCTGTTTTCATTCTTTATGTTTCTAACCTTTCTGTTTGTAGAAAGAAGCTCGAACATATCAGTTAAGTGCATTCTAAAGATTAAAAAAAAATAGAAAAAGCCCCCTCATTCTTTTTAAACTTTGTAATTTTGGAGGAGGCAAATGTATAATGTTTTAAGACTTGGCCTTGATAATAGTTAATTGCACAAATACAGCTTTTTTTTTTTTTTTACTTAGACACCAATGCTTAAAGTGGTCTGAAAGAAGCTGGCATTGGAAATTATCACCATACCCACATCTGCCTCTTTCTCTCAGGGACAGCAGTTAAATGTTCCCCTAACCTTCAATTCTCAAACAACCCTGCCTTCTTAGTCATGCAGCATTTTCATTTCCCATTTCTCCCTCCCCTATTTTTTTCCAGTTCCCCCTCCCAGGCTTCAAGAGGATAGGGCATCCTCTTTCCCCTCCAGGTTGGGGAAGGGACAGCTCCAGTTCTTCACCATCTTGCCCCCTTCCTATCTGTTACAGAGAGAGAAAATAGCAGAAAGCAGAGGGAATCCTTGTTTAGAAGAGGGCTGGGGGAAAGATAGCAGAGTTTTTCTAAACTTTGGTTTCCTTTTGCTCCCTTTACTTAGTCCTGTCATGCCATTTGCACAGGAGAGCAGAGAAGACTCTTCTGTCACTCTTCTGAAACAGCCCTAATTGTCTGACCACTGCATTAGGTAAGATCCATAAGAAAGGCAGCTAGAGAGAGTGATTACCCCCAGAAAGAATGTGCACCTCTCAGAGAGACTTCTCATGATTCTCCTTTACTCATTTATTTATTAATTCTATCCCATCTTATCCACACAAACTAACAAACAACCCAAATAACACCCAAAATTGAGAACTCCAAATCTCCCCTTCCCCCAACTACCTCTTCCCTGACTAAACAGTCAACAAGGAAACACTCTTGCCAATCCCAAACATGTTTCCCAACTACAATTTACATCCAGCTATGAGAAACC
>NW_005841990.1:2262312-2266136 GCF_000455745.1 Alligator sinensis
ACTTCCCCCAATCCTTGCTTTCCCACTCCCATTTTCCTGCCTCAACCCTAAGAACAGTGCTGATGTGTAGGGGTGCACAGGGGTGCACATGCACCTCCCTGACAGGCTGCACTCCTTTCTTAGGCAATGAGTGGGGAGGGCAAATGGGAGCACCGGTGCCCTCCCTGCGAGCGCTGGCTGGGGAGTGGGAGCGCCAGATGCTGTGCTGTGGCCATTTCCAGGAGTGCTGCAGCTACTTCCAGGAGTGTCATGGCCACTTCCCGGCTGGCACGATCAGCTGCAGGGGAGCCCCGCTCCGGTCAGCAAGATTGGCTGCAGGGGGACCCCCCCCCCAGTTGCTGACTGGTTGCTGTGGGGGCATGTGCCTAAGGTGGCACCAGTTGTTCATGCCTCAGGAAATCCCTCCACCTATTTTCCCATACCCCCCTCTCTTGCAAAGGGGCTGTGGCTGTCACCCCCTACTTTAAACAAACACATTATTTTCAAAAGAACCCTTACAAAAACATAAAAGAAAAACCCTTGGTCATTACCAAAGAGCTGTCTTAAACATTGCCTTTCAGTGGTATCCTCTCAGGGAAGTCTGTTGATTTTATAGAGCCTGCAGACTAGCCTGGTGTTTCTCCCTCCATTTGGGCAGACAAGATGGTGGCTGAGCTGGACCCCAGCCTTTTCTCAGAAAGTGTGGGGAGGACAATGATGGGAGTAGGAACCTGAAGGAGAAGAATTTTTTTGCTTAGCAATAATATTAAATAAATAAAATTGGTATGCGCAAAGTTTTTTTTTTTCCTTTTGCACTACGCATTCATTTTATTCATACTCACTTCCCAGTTAAACTACTATACCTCCCTAGAGCATAATCACTCTTGTTGTGGCCTGGCTTCCACTACAGGCTCTCTCACTTTAGTTTACTCAACCCTTGTGACCGGAGCAGTCATTCCTTTCACTTCCACATGTGTCCAATAATGGAACCACAACCACCTCCCTCTATACTCTGTAGTTTTCTTTTATGCTTAACTGTGTTTAAAAAGACCTTTTCTTGTTTTACCATCATTTCCAAATGTAACAAAATTAATAAGGCCACCAACACAGCTTAGAGGATTTTTGCCCCCTGTTGAAACATAACTGAACTTCCAGTACTGAATGACTTACGTTTCAGTTCAAGTAACTTTCAATTATGAAAAGACTATGCAGAGGAAACAGAAAATTGAGACTGCTCCAGTCCTTTCTGACCCACTTCTCAAATAAGGGGCCAAATACTGAGGCGTTACTTATTAAAATGAAAAGGATCTTGGCTGAAACAAGGACCACAGACTGAATATGGTTGTGCACCATCCCTAACTGAACAGACCTCCTGGTCCTCACACAACTTGAAGGACTGTGAGCAAAATGACCAAATAATTTAGACTTCCAAATATTAAGTTTTATAGACAAAAAAAAAGGTCTTATTTTTGTGCTTAAGTGGTCATGTTATAAATCGTTTTATAAATTAAAATACTGAATTAATTCCTGAATTCTTCACTGAAGTAAATACTAATCTTTGGCCCTTTACTGAAGAGAGGAAAAAAAATCAGACAGGAAAAAAAAAAAGATTAAAGTATGAAATTTCAGTCCTCTACTTTTTCTCTTATTCCTCCTAAGAACTTACTTTTTTACACAGCAATAGAGAGATTTAAATGTTAACTTTGTACTAACTAACTTCTAGATTTTACAATTGATGGCACAGTGCTGACTAACTCACATATTGCATCATGTGGGGAAGGCTTGTAATTTGGTAATACAGAATTGGGTCTTGATCATACAGTTTTCTGAACACAGAGCTCTGCATAAGCATAGTGAATTATGGGGGCAGGGTCCATCCTTATAATAAGCAGTAGGCCTGTGTGAAGCAGCAAGTATTTGATTCAGATTCAGGTTTGGCCAATTTGAAGGGACAGTGATTCAGTTTGGTAATATGAGTCACTGTCTCAATTCAATTCAGCCAAAGCAGATTCGAAGATTCAGTACCAATTAGGAGATTCAGCGATAGACTGAACAGGCAGCAGTCCTCAACCATGCTGGACACAGTTGCCTCCATCTAGTAAGTCTGTTGTGGTGGGCGGAGGGGGGAGGGAAGGTGCATGGGTGGGGCAGATCAATGCCCCCTGGCACAAGCTGCCCCACTGGGGTGGGGGGGGCACAGGACTCAGGGAGGGGGACCCTCACCACTGCACACTGCCATGCACATGCCTAGGAGGGCATGGTAGTGCATGTGTGCCACCAGATCTGCACAGGGTGGGTTGGGTGGGGCTGCACTCCAGGTGGGCGGTGGAAGGTGCTGGGAGTGGGAGCTCTACCCTGACACTGCTTGGCCAGCTGCAGTGAAGGGGGGGGTGCAGGTGTGACTCATTCCAGGCAGAAGGCACTGGAAGCAGGGGCTGTGTCCTCCGGCCACTTGCCCAGTCAAAGCGGGAGGTGCGGGATGGTGCAGGTGCACTGCCTCAGACAAGTGGTGCGCAGCGGCAGAAGCTGCTCCAGCCTCCCTGCACCTCCCAGACAAGCCGTGGCTTTGCCCCACTGTGCCCCAGCTGGGTGAGCAGCAGCAGGGCATGGGGGTGGGAGCATACACCCAGACTGGGAAGGGGCCAGTGGCAGGGGCTATGGGCAATTTTAGGGTGGCTGCAGCCCCCATACCCCCGGTCCACTACGCTCTGTGGGACAGGCAGAGCCAGGACTGCACTCTAGGCTGCGGCTGTGGCTAACCACCCGGAGCACATCCCTGGCTCCACCCAGTCCACAGAGTGCAGCCCAGCAGTGGGCAGCGCGGGCTAGCTTCCCAGAGCACAGCCCAGCCCAGCCTGCCCCGTGCACATCCAGGGGCATGCTCCCATGCCTTCCCAGACTGGTGCTCCCATGCTTTCCCACACTGGTGGTATGTGGTGGTATGCAGTAGCGGGAGCCCCCCATCCCAAGTCCTGCACCCCCACTGCCCCAGGTGGGTAGCTTGTCCCAGCCCCAGCCCCAATCCCTTCCTCACTGTGGGGGCATTGATGTGCCCCCCCTCAAGGCCCCCCCCCTCTGCCCACCACAAGAAACTTGCCAGCTGGAGGCAGTTGTGTCCAGCATGGTTGAGGACTGCTGCCTGTTTAGTCTATGGCCAAATTTCCAAATTGGCACCGAATCTTTTCTGAATCAATTTGGAGGCTTTCAGTTGGATTTGGACCTTTTAACGGGTCACCCAATTAGATTTGGATTCGGAGATTCAGCCCCTGAATTGGGCCAAATCTCCTCTGAATCGAATCGGCTACCGAAGCGTCACACATCCCTAATATGTAGTTACATACTTCAGTCATTTCTAGTGACATTGTGTGCAGCAGATTTGGTGCCAGCTATGATACATGGCCTTTGCTTTAATGTATTTCTTATTTGAAGTCTATGTGCCATTAGCTATATACTATCCACCTTAATAGGAGTGCAGAAAAAAATAACATCCCTCTGAATATCTGGTGTCATCTACTTGTGTACCAGTTTACCCTGAAATTATATTCAGCCATGTTGTCATCATAGTTCCCTAGACTACAGCCATATTCAGTCTTCAACTTGCTGACTCTACACATTTGGACCTTGAATATGCAACTAGTCATATTATCTTGGGATAGTAATTAAAACATGGCATTTAACTTTCTTGGCAATAGACAGAGTTATAATCTGATGCCGATTTTGCTTGAGGACCTGTCCTTTATAGGAAATGTGATACCTGTATTAATAGTATTGAGGACCAACATAAACTGTTTGCCTAATTTAGTTCTCTGCATTGGTTTCCTTCCATCCTCCTTCCCCTGTCCCCT
>NW_005841990.1:2266167-2278454 GCF_000455745.1 Alligator sinensis
AAAACTTAAAACATTGTCTGTGCTGTTTGTGTAGAAGTGGTACTCCTGAGACATGTGGAAGTTTCTTCAGCAATGTTTGAAAAAACTGATGTACATAGGACCTAATCTAGTCTGAACTGGAGTCACCATAAGCACTTTCTGTGGCTTCACTGGATGTTGGAGCTAGCCTTTAATGAGTAGTTCCCAAGTTAAACCAAATTAAAGTTTTAATTATGCCTGCCTCAGTTCATGTATATCCTACTCCTGAATTTTCAGACTTTAGTTTATGTAAAATAATAAATTTAAAACAACTCCCAGATAATTAAACAACTTATTTCATTCAGATAATGAATAATATTATTGTTACCTTTTGACAATATAAGTATCCATTCAATACTAATGATGCAACAACATATGCTGTCTCAAAGGTTATCTGTAATTCATAACTTCTACCTATATAGATGAAAGTTTCCTCTTTATAATCCCCTCCCTTTAAAACTAGCTAATGGACTAGCCCATAATTGTATCCACTTCCTATTCCAGTAGGAGAGGAAGGAAATTTCCAAGTCCGATGGACGTCAATTGGGCTTCAACTTCTTCTGTTAAATGAATATGCATAGACAGCAGGAAAAACTCTTGCTGCCAAATGTGGACAGAAATCGTCAGCCTTCCTTTTTGTAATGGGCAGTCTAAAGGTCAAATGCATGAAAGGGTACAAATGATGACATTATGTCTGATGATTAATCTGTCTCTTGATTTGGGTCATAATATTGGAAGAAGCTAAAGCAGCCTGCATATCGATAATCACTGTTCCACATACCACACACACATATTCATGGAGCTATTAAGAATGTATTTCCTTGTGTATTACGAATGCAATAAAAACTGTTATAAAATCACTTAGCTAGACAGGTCTGGTAAGGCAGATCTGGAAAGCTGGGAAATTTATAAATGTTTTAGATCAATAGACACTTCAACCAGAATATAACTTTCCTTCCTTTTGTTCATTTGTTCTTTCATTCTTTTCGGAAATCTATTTTTTTTTTTTGTTTTGTTTCTTTACTATACTAAGTGTACTATGAAGTAAAGTTGGTGGTAAATTCACAAAATTCAAATGAGTGATCTGAGAAGCACTGGTGCTTTTCACTATGCAAACCAACACATCTGTGTATTATGGGTCTTTTAGAAGGAGTGTTTGCCTTTAACTCTTGTGTTTTAAAAAAATGGCCATATGACTCCCATTTCAGCCAAAGTAAGAGAGCTGAAAGGTCATCTAGCTTCAATATCTATCTTTAATATACTGTTCAGGTTTGTGAGTCTGCTTGATTTTTTTAAATAATCTATAAAGACAGTACTGCCTATAGGAAAAAAATAGTTGGGGAGGAGCAAGAAGTCTGGAAATGAACATTTCTCTGTTTTCTCTGATTTTTTTTTTCCCTCCATTTTTTTCATAGGAAAAAGAGGAGCATGAAGCCTTGGAAAAAGTAATCCCCAGTGAGAAAAGTTAAAATTTTTAAAGGGAGGTGTAAGGGAGGAGAGAACCTAATTTTTATATTTTTTAAAAATGTCATTGACTTTTAAGCTAGAGAGTAGTTAAGTATTGGAACAGATTATCTAGGTTGGTTATGGAATCTCCATCCTTGCAAGTTTTAAAGCATAGTCTAGGCAAGAATAGTCTAAACCCCTCTGAGCAGGGATCTCTTGAGGTCCCTTCTTGCCTTGTTATCCTGTGGTTTTATGATTGTCCCATCAAATGCTTTTTCAAGCATACAACATTTAGTTGTATTTCATTGTGGAAAAGCAAACAGAAGTGAACCATTTTGAAAGAAGTTAAAACTATTGATTTTATATTGAATATTTTGTTCATGTCTCCTGCCCCCTTTCAAAGCACCAACCATCTTGCTTACTAATGACTGCAGAATTTTCCAAGTAGGAAAATAAAGTGCTAAATAAACTGGATTCAGGTTAGAATGTAGAGCCCAAAAGCCAGTTATGTAACTAACTACTAACTCCCATTGAAATTAAATAAATACATGCATACAACAACAACAATAATATCAGCAGTTAGAATCCTAAATGCTTTGGGGGGATCCAGGGAGTTTGAGCATCTTACTTTCCTAAAGATTTCAATGTATTTCATTTTGCCACTTTTTCTCTTTACAGGTATCTTTCCAGTACCACTCGCTGAACCGGATTATGACAATGAGATATTAATTGAGTTAGTGATAATCTAATATTCTGCAGCCCTAGAATTCAAGGAGCTAAGCATTTCCTCCTCAGTTTTAATCTCCCAGTAAAGTTTTCTTGGCAACAGATTTTGTTTTTTTCTTTGTGAGAACTGGGTGTAATACAGTAGGTCTGGTCTTCATGATTTCAACACATTGCTGAATCATTAACCCTTTTAGCTGGTTAATTAAATAACCAACCAATTTGGTTTGGCCTTAGCACTTTACCAGTATTCATTAAAAAATGGGAGTATAGCACCTTGTCATTTCAAAATACCACTGTTGTTATTCTCTCTACTTACCTTAGTAGTTCTGGGTAGGGAAAATACAATTTATTTTTCTATACTTCTAAAGAATTATAAGATTTATTGAATGATGTAATGCTCCTAAATCCTACTTATTTTAATTAAACCTGTCCAAATGTTTACAAAAGTTATTTTTCAAGTTCTATTTAATTACATTTTCTCCCTTTAGACAATAATATTTGAATTGTTTTAATATCTGGCAGGAATATGCAATTGCAAACTCCTTACTAAATGTATAATATTCTTCCATTAATTTTTTACTCTAATTCCATATATTGTTCTGAGAAGAATGCATACTAAACAAGGAATATCTGGGAAAAAATATTTAGGGTTTGGATGGTCTTTTTGCCTGAGGGGAAAATAACCCTGGTAAAGTTATCTTAATGGAACTTTTCTAGATGTGTGTGAAAAAAAACAAAACACATAGCTTGCTTAGCATATGAAATAAGTTTTCACATTTATTTCAGTGAGCTTTGGATCTGGATAATTAAAAAGAAGAAAAAAAATCTGAAGGGCCTTCATGGATCTTTTTTTAAATCTAGAGCTCAAATCAATGCTTTACTAAATTTAAATTAATAACTGAGGCTGTTTTTACACATGCTCTGGGAGTGGGGGTGCAGGGGGAGGCACTTTAATTAGATTGGTTTTGAGATCTGCTTTAATTAAAGTGCCTAAAGCATCACATGTATCAGCATCCCTGCAGTGAAAAAATGGTGGCAGGTGCACTTTAACTAAAGCTTGTCAAACTAGTTTTATTTAAAGTGACCCCACTGCCATTTTTAAGTGTGGGGACACTAATGCATGAGATGCTGGAGTCTGCTGGAGCTCTGTAATTACTATACTCCAGCAGATGCGATTAATGAAGTCTGTTCCAACGCTCCTTGCTGCTTGTGTGTAGGTGCCCTGGAATTACAAAAGAAAATGTATTGACACTCTGCTCAAAATGTCTTGAATAGTAGTGAAGTTAAAAGTCTAGTAGAGAGATGGACTACTCATTCATATGAATGAGTGCTGCATGCTTGGTAGCAGGGGTTTAGGTTGTAGCCGTGTTGGTCTAAGGACCTAGGCAGACAAGATTCCTTGGGTGAATTTGATATCTTTTATTAGACCAACCCAAATAGTTGGAGAAAAGTTATTAAGCAAGCTTTCTGGTTCAAAAACCCTTCGTCAGGCTAAGGACGTTTCAGCAGCTGGTGTGTGCTCTTGGTAGTCATTTTAACATTCGGAATTTCAACTTGCCAGAGTTGCAAAGTCTTCTCTCCAAATCTGTGGAAAACAATTCAGTTTAGGCCTATATCTGAGCAGAATAGCTCAGTTCCATGGAGTTTAACTGGAAATGTGGGTGTTCTGGTCAAATTCTTCAGTATGTAGCTTTCTGCTTAGCAGAAGGGCAGTAATGTGCAAAACTAGCATGAGAAATATACATGGCTTAGAGAGTAGAGATTTAGATTAGTCATGTTTACAGATGTTCTCTGTGATTATTTTTCATTACGGTTCAGCGAATAGGGTAGAAATATTCACTCGCCTTCAACATTGCATTCTTATCTGGGATTTTTTTTCATGTTTGCATATTTTGCATCTCTATATATAGCGTTAGGATCATTTATAAATGTTATTATAGTATGCCTTATAAGATGGGTAATAAGATCACATACCTGGGAGCATAAAATAATCTTCTTAAGTGGGAAGATACTTAATACTGTTATTTCCACATTTATTTTCATTTTGACTTGGGATGAAAAAACAGCATTTTTTTGCAGAATGGAAAGTTTATTTTTTCCTTTTACAAATTTAAAAGACACATGTTTCATTTCCAAAATGAAATGTTTAGACATTCCCATCTTAAAGTGGCTTATTTTGGTTTTATATTATATTGCATAGGTCTGCTGCCAAAGTGCCTCTGGGACATGAAGGCTAGGTTCCTCAAAATTATGTTCTTTATGGACTGAGCTAAGCTCCCTTTCTTCATTAAACCTTTTGGAAGCACCACCTCAATTCAGTAACAGAAGAGCCAGCAATAGGAGATGTAGTCCTGCCAGTGAGCCTCAACCATTGAAGACACAGAGACATGAAGTAACTAGACCAGTGGTTCCCAATCTGTGGTATGGGTACCACCAGTGGTACACAGACAACCTGTTAGTGGTACATGTTAACAGATTTATTGTAGTTACTTTATATGACAAAAAAATTACTGGTGGTACTTAAGGTTGTAACATTTTAAGTTGGTGGTGCACAATCTGTCAGAGTTTGAGAACTGCTGAACTAAACTTCTCCCACAAGACACTGTAGGAACACTTTTGGATACAAACTAATGTTGCACTGTCCCCTCTATGTTCCCCCCACCCCTTAAAAAATGGTTTGAACTGACATGACTCAAAATGAATATTTTATCCCCCCTCCCACATAAACATCAAGATATTCTGCCAGAAGCTAAATTTTGCATATAGTGTGTGTGTACACACACACACACACACACACACACACACACACACACACACACACAGATTCACAGCTAGCTGTACTACACTATAGGGTTGCTTCTTTGGTTTACCTGCAAGTCACCGATACAGACAAAATATCAGATTTCATTGACCAAAGGTATGATCCAAATGTGGTAAATATCATATTTTGTTCTAAATATTGTGCTTACCTAATATCTCACCTACAAGAAACAAGATTTTTCTTCTTCTTTTGAAGAACTGCAAAACCAATAAATTGACTCCTGTCTTCTTGCCTCTCTTTTCTAATGCAAGAGCAAACTTGTTAATTTTGGTTTTATTGGCAAATAACTCTTCGGGCAACATTATTATGCCTTCCTAAAATTCCCTCATATACTTTGGTAAAGGAAGAAATAACTCTTTGTTCTAAACTAACACGCTGTATAAAATAGCTGCTAAATTCCATCTTCTAAGGCAAAGAAAGGTGTGTTTTGGTGCTCAGTATTTCTCTTCATCAACCTCAGTCCCAAATGGGCTGCTACCTAGTAAGCCTAAAATAAAGAAACAGAAAGTGGGTTAAATATATTAACCTTATGATACAGTTTTGCAAGAAGTATATCTCAGCTGGTTTGGAGAATCCAGCTCCTTTGTCCCAACTCAGTAGTTAAAAGCTTTAAGACTGTGCCTAGGTAGCAGGCTGCCATCTAGGGAACCTTTGGCACTCTACAAAGGCTATGCAGGCCTGTTTCCATACTCCAGCTCCCAGGGCACTGCCTTGTGTTCATCTGCCATGCCTTGATCTTGATACTAAATTTGGGAGGCTGCCCTCAGATTACTGGAGTGACATCCCAGGTGCCTTACTCTGCCTTGCTCACACCTCTGTCTTTGACCATCTGTAACTCTTTGTAAGTTATCTCAGTCCCACAGGGCCTCAGGCCACCTATCGTACAAAATCTCATCCCACTCCAGCTCGATTAAAGACACAACACCCTTCCCGGGAACCCACAGTGACCCCATATACCACTTAAAGCCACCCCATGCCTTACAAACAATGCAAAATCAGGAACAAAAACATAACTAACTTATCTTCCTCTTGGGACTCTCTCTTTCACAGTCCCCAGTATTGCCTCTTTCCAGTCCTGCAGGCAGCTCCTTCCCTGAACCTAGCATGCACCAGCCTAGCTGCTCAACTTAAGAGCCAGGCTTATGTGGCTCCTAGCTTTCACCCCTTCCAGTCAACTGTCCTTGCTCTCTTATAACAGGGCACAGGGTTTTTTTTATTACCTAGTTATTTAGTTTGCAGCTCTTCTCCTTGCAGCCCTCTATCCTGCATCTCTGCAACAGGCACTCTTCAGTTTGCCCAAGCTTCTAATGAAACCCACATTAAAAAACAAAACAAACAAACCTATAAATGTTGCTCAACAGCATTTCCTATAGATGAAATCACAAAAATTAGAGGAAAATGTCCGTTTAGCCAAAATTAACATCCTGACCAACCTCAGCTCACATCTCCTACCAACCAAGCATAATATCAAATCATGCTAAGATTCAGGATAGAAACTTCACAACAAATTTCTTTCCAATTGTAATCCACAGCCACCCACAATGCATACTTCCAGTGCCTCAAGAGCTAATCTGAAGTCCAATTTTTAGTTATGGGATGAAATCTACCTACTAGATAATACTCTGGACAAGTATGTATTTTTAGACCCTCACATAGTGTCATCCTTGATCTCCATCCATTTTCACTTCTTGTCACTCTTAAGATGAGTGAGTAAGGTAATATAAATATTCAGTGGGCACATTTACACCAGATACTAAAATTGCAGTAGACTAATTGTACTGAGCATTAGCATGTCATGGTGAAAGCCGTGCTACTGCACAGTAGATTAACCTACTGCACATTAGCGTCACACAAAAGATGTGCACTGGCACTACTATGTAGTAGTGCTGATTTACAGCACATTAAGTTAGCACCTATTGTTACAGGTACTAAATTAAACATGCTGTAATTACAGTGTACTAATGCACATATAGACATGCTCAGTAATGCTTCCATTTAATTAATGTTCTGTCCTAATTACATAAATAATTTCAGAAGTCATAAGCTTCAAGAAAGATTTCCATTGTAATACAACTATAATTAGTGACACCTTTAGGCAAATTCTACAAATTTTGCATGCCAGAGAGCTTTTGCAGGATTCATATGTAACTTCTCTGTCTCTGAATTTTTATCCACAGGTGATATTTGTTTACTAGTTTCCTTCTGTTTTTTTCACTATGAACCAGCTAGCATTTCTAATGTTTGGCAATTAGTATTTTAAAACATGGATTATTATAAGGCATATTGATGAAAACCAGTCTTAGGAAAAGACAGATAAAATAAATGGCTTAAATTTCCAATTTATTTCACTATTTCTTAAACTTTTTAGTCTTTCCACCAATATTGATATTATCAACTGAAAAGTGTTTTCCAATATAAGTAAAATTGTTAACAATTATTAGCGTTATAACAGAAGCTAATTAGCAAACACCCACATAAGGTGGCAAACTAGTTTTTAACCTGTTGACTTAGTTCGGAACTCCTCATTCTTTATTAGAGTTTCCCCAAAAGTGAATTACTGGAAAGCATGGAACATTTGTACTTGAACTGAATGTGAAAAAAAAAAAAGGTTTCCTGAAAAAATGGTTGTCCGACATCTTGACAGATGAAAGGAACCACAACAAAGGCAGTCAGTCATGCTTGGCAGTGGTGGGAAAAAAGCCCAATGTGCAACCAGCAAGCCTTCCCACAATGGCTACAAGTCCATTCATCAGATGGAGGTTGAAGCATACTGCTTCCTGGCTCCCCTTCAGGCTTCAGCCTGGGCTCACTGACTCTCAGCCTGGGCTCACAGCTGTCCATGGTGACTGCACCATCTTAGACCTAGCTTCTCCAGACTGAGTGGTTGTGGGCAGGGTTTTTACAGTTGTCAGTAGGAATGTTGAATTTCTTGAGACCTTGCTTGACCTTGTCGCTGTATCAGAGCTTTGGCTTTCCTCTGCATCATGGGCAGATCTTGAGTTGGCCATACAGCACAGCCTTCAGCAGACAATCTTGGGGCATGCACTCCACATGACCCAGACAGCGAAGCCTGAGAATGTCTAGCATAGTCTGCATAGACTGTAGGCCAGTCCCCTAAAGGATTTCATTGTTGGTAACCTGTTGGTCCCAAGTGACTTCAAGGATTTTTTTGAGACAGTGAAGGTGGAAACTGTTCAATCTCCACTCCTACTTGGAGTACATGACCCAGCTTTCACAGCCACAAAGGAGGGTACTGAGGACACAATACTGGTAGACAGACACCTTTGTGTTCAGGATTAATGGCTTGTTGTTCCAGACACGTGAGTAAGTTTGCCAAAGGTGACAGATGCTTAGCTGATTCTTACATCAAGTTCTTTATCAAGACTAAGTGAGCTGGCAAGAGTTGAGCCAAGATAGCAGACGTGGTCTACAATATCCAGAGCTTCATTATTAACATAGATTTTGGGTGGGATCATTGGCCATCTGTAGGGAGTACACAGGTTTACCCCCTGAGATTGGAGGTGCACCCCCTAACACAAACGCTTCTGGTGGTGCCTGCCAGCAGTTGCTGCTCCCCACCCCCCCCCACTGCCGTGGCCACCTGCGGGAGCTCCCCATTCACTGCTGCCACACCCCCACCACTGCGCAGTTGCCATGCCTGCCCCCCCCCCTCAGCCTCCAGAGGCACACGTCATTCATGGATGGGATGTTGGTTTCCTGTTCTGACCATTGATTAATCCTTCTTGACTTTACTAGGTTTAAAATGCCTTGGCTTGGATTGAAAATGTGATAGAAATATTTATATATTGGTGGGCACTAATCCGTTTTGTGTGTGTATATAAAAATTCTCAGACTATCCATATTATCAAGAGCTAGATAAGGGTGTGTATAGTTTCTCCTGGAAAAAAAATGCTTGTAGACTTACTTCTCTGATAGAAATGCCACAGTACCCTGAGACATCCCAGAGTGCATTGCTCTGACACTTCCACCTCCCCTCCACAGAGACAACTTGGCCAAACGTCATTGCTCTGCTAAGGACAGATCGAACCCCACCCCTTGTCAGCTGTTAGACCCTCTGCACAGCCCTCTGCACAGCCCCTGATCCAGAGTAGGCAGGGGAAACTAATTTGCCAGAACCTGATCTGATCCACCAGTCCTGAACTGGCCTGATCCTGTGCCCAGAGTTTTTGGACCCCCCTGAGCCAAGGACCCAAATGCCATCCTTGCCATTCCCAGAACCCTTTGACCAACCCCCTAGATGGACCTGGACTCTGTAGATCTCAACCCTGATGTTCCCCAATGCCTCCTGACCCACCCCCAACATAGACCCAGACTCTGTAAATCCCATGCCTGCCATTCCTGGAGATCCTGAATTAAACTCCTAGGAACCCATACCCTGCAGACCCCAGCCCTGCTATTCCTAGAGCCACATAAACTACCCCTACCATGGACTTGGACCCCAGAGACCTAACCCCTTCCAGTCTCTAAGCTCCCAGACCCATTTCAAATATGGACCTAGACAGGCCCACCCTGCCTCTGCCATTTCCACAGCCCCCAGAGTTCCTGCCTCCCCATCAACCTGGACCCTATCTCAAATGCTGATTTCAGTCTGAGGGGAGCAGGTGTGGCTGGTCTGACAATGATGGGGGCTGGATCTATGTAGTTTGGGTCTGGGGGGGCAGGGTCTGGCTCATCTGAGTTGAATCCAATTGAAAGCCTGGACAAACAACTTGGGAGGAGTATAAGAATACTGCTCAGGCATGCAGAGATGAAGTCAAGAAGGTCAACACGCAATTGGTGTTGCAACTAGCAAGGGGCATGAAGGGTAACAAAAGGGTTTTTACAAGTATGTTAGCAACAAGAGGAAGGTCAGGGAAAGTGTGGGTCCCTGACTGAATGAGGGAGGCAACTTAGTGACAGGCTAAAGTACTCAATGCCTTTTTTAGCTCAGTCTTCACAGGCAAAGTCAGATCCCAGAATACTGCACCTGGCAACACAGTTTGGGGAGAAGGTAAGCAGCCCTGAGCATTGAAAGAACAGATTAGGGACTATTTAGAAAAACTGGACTTGTACAAGGCCATGGGGCTAGATGCATCTGTGTGTGCTGAGGGAGTTGGCTGATGTGATTTCAGAGCTACTGGCTGTTATCTTTGAAAACTTGTGATGATCAGGGGAGGTCTCAGATTATTAGAAAAGGGCAAATCTAGTGCCCATTCTTAAGAAAGAAGAGGAGGATCCAGGGAACTACAGATCAGTCAACTTCACCTCAGTCTCTGGAAAAACCATGGAGTAGTTCCTCAAAAAATTCATTTATAAGCACTTGGAGAAGACAGTGAGGATTAGGAACAGTCGCCATGGATTCACCAAGGCCAACTCATGCCTGACCAAGCTGATTGCCTTCTATGATGAGATAACTGGCTCTGTGGATGTGGGGAAAGCAGTGAATATAATATACCTTGACTTTAGCTGTTTCCCACAGCATTCTTGCAAGCAAGCTGAGGAAGTATGGGTTGGATGAATGGACTGTAAAGTAGATAAAAAGTTGGCTGGATTGTTGGGCTCAATGAGTAGTAATCAGTGGGTCAATGTCTAGCTGGCCATCGGTATCAAGTGGAGTGCTCCAGGGGTTTGTCCTGGGGCTGGTTTTGTTCCATATCTTCATTAATGATCTAGAAGTTTGCAAATGACAGCAAGCTGTGGGAGTGTAGTACATACACTGGAGGGTAGGGCTAGGATTCAGAGTGACCTAGACAAATTGGAGGATTTGGGCCAAAAGGAATCTCGTGAGGTTCAACAAGGCCAAGTACAAAATCTTGCACTTAGAATCCTATGCACTGGTAGAAAAATCCTATGCACTGGTACAGGCTGGGGACTGACTGGCTAAGCAGCAGCTCTGCAGAAAAGGACCTGGGGGTTACAGTGGACAATAAGATGGATGTGGGTCAGCAGTTTGCCCTTCTTGACAAGAAGACTAAGAATATACTGGGCTGCATTAGTAGGAGCCTTGCCAGCAGATCGAGAGAAGTAATTATCTTGCTCTTTTCTGCACTGGTGAAGCCACATCTGGAGTACAGTGTCCAGTTTTCTGGCCCCCACTATAAACTACAACTTGGAGGTGGTCCAGTGGAAAGCAACAAAAATGGTTCAGGGACTGAGGCACATGACTTCTGAGGAGAGGCTCAGGGGACTGTGTTTATTTAGTTTGGAGAAGAGAAGAATAAGAGGGGATTTGATAGAAGCCTTTAACTACGTGAAGGGCAATTCCAAAGAGCATGGAGCTAGACTGTTCTCAGTGGTGACAGATGAACAAGGAGCAACGGTCTCAAGTGCAGCAAGGGAAGTTTAGATTGGATATTAGGAAAAACGCTTGCACTAGGAGGGTGGTGAAGCACTGGAACAAGTTACCTAGAGAGGTGGAATTGCCATCCTTGGAGGTTTTTACTGCCCAGCTTAGCAAAGCCCTGGCTGGAACGATCTAGTTGAGGATAGTCCTGCTTTGAGCAGGGGGTTGGACTAGGTGACCTCCTGAGCTCCCTTCAAACCCTAATTCTCTATGATTCTATGAATCACAGAGAACCCAAAGGCATAGACTCATGGAACTGGCAACTTTGAACCAGCAGTTCCCAACACCTGACTTGGCAGCACCCAACCCCAGCCCAGAAGCACTGATCCACCAGCACCAAATTTGGTTGCACCCCGCCTTGACCCACCAGCACCTGCCCCAACAATGCCTGAACCCAACCATACTCATGTGACCTGCACTGGAACTGGGTCTCTCAGTTGGTGCCAGAGGGGTAGATCCATTGTGGGTGCTGGAGGGAAAATTAACAGGCTTGAAAAGAGAGTGGATGTGCTCTGTCTCAAAGCCTGACTGCTGGAAGGGAGGCAAAAAAGGGAAAAGGGGGTGCCAGGGGCATGGTTCCCTGAGGCAGTCAATCCCAGTCAGCTTTGATCTGTGTCCTCAGATGCTATTGTCTGTCTCCAGGAAGACAAGGGAACTTGTAAAGCATGCTGGGATGCATGCACAGGGGCTCTGGCTGGGTAGTGGCAGTAGCACAAGCTGTCTGCAGAGCACCCAGCCAGGCTCTTTAACACTTGCACAGTGCTCCCCCAGTAAAGGTCCTTGGATCATGTAAACTCTTACATGCACCCTGATCCTCTTACATCTCAAAGTATAATATGTACATAAACTTGAGAGCACCTGTCAATATGCCAACGGTAGTTTTAGTTCTAGAAATTATGGCCTGTTTGTCACCCACCCCCCCCCCACAACCCA
>NW_005841990.1:2278485-2279660 GCF_000455745.1 Alligator sinensis
CACACAGTCTTTCTGGCCACCAAGGAGCTGGGCAGAAATATGCATGAGTAAAGAAACATGTTTTATTTGCCTTTTGCCAATTTTGTTAAACCAGAGAAAGACTCTCTTTTCTGGTGAAATTCTATGAGTGTTTGCTATAAATGAGAGGTGATTTTCATGAGTGAAAATTTAAACTTGCATGTGCCAAGTGCATATGTAGCATTTCTTCATAAATGTACGTAGTGAACAAGCGTCTTAACTGTGTAGTCAGCAATGTTCAGAAGCTCCCAGCAGAGAGAGCAAGAGAGCACGGGTCTTCAGGAAAACAACTTCTAAAGGATGCTGTGTTAGACATTTTTAAATAGTATATTTTTCATTTATTTCAGATGTGTTTTCCTTTTCCAAACAAAGTGACTTTGTTGCTTAATATTGGGGTGGAACAAAGAGAACAAAATAGGGAAATAAAAAAACAAAATCAAGAAGATAAGGTAGCAAAACAAGTGCTCCATTTTAAAAGATTCCCACCCCAAAGTTCCACTGTCACTAGCCTCTCACATCTTGAGAACTGCTATAGATCCTTTCAGACTTGTCATATGTATTACTGTTTAATGATTTTGTAATGTTCATAAGTCATGCAAACAGAATGTAGGCCACTAGTAATAGTCAGTGCACACTGTTATTTGCAATTGTTTTTTTTTCTTTTCCCCTAGTTTTCAGAACGTCGCAGTGGTTCTTTGCCAGCACGTAGCCTTGTCAGGGCCTGTTATGCACAACAGCTGGAATTTGATCTCATGGCCTTTGGAAGATAAGCAGAAAGTAAAATTGTTGTGCATCCCACGTGTCAACCTATTAAATACTTTATTTAAAGCTAACAGTCTCATTGGGAAATGGAAAAATTATTGTTATGAGCACTTTAGTCTGGTACTTAAGCTACAGTTAAGGCCCCATTTATGAAACTCACACAGCATTCTGCAGTACTAGGCCTCATAGTTACACTGAAGGAGAGCAAGGAAGAATCAGTTATGGAATAATTAAAATACCAGTACACAAGAAAAAAATATTTCTTTTGGCAAATACAGATATGTATTTCAAAGACGTAACGCTAGTCTGGCAAACTTAGGTCATGGACTTCAAGACCAAGACAAATCTCACTTACATTTTGACGAAATAACAATTTTGCTTATATATATATATAT
>NW_005841990.1:2279670-2286574 GCF_000455745.1 Alligator sinensis
TATATATATATATAAAGCATATTTTTGCTTGCTTTGTAGAGGGATGAGCTTGTAAGGCATGGCCACAGAAATTGCTCACTTTCTATTGTGAAAGATGCCAGGAAGGGCAAATGACAGGGATTTTATATGCTAACACTTCTAATCTGGCTCAATATACCTTGGTGTTTGAAGAAAATTGCCTTGACTTGATGCTTACCTAGACTACCTTGCCTAGACTAAAGCATACATCTAAGCATGTCCCCTGCATGCTGTATGTGAAAGGAAAACAATATTATTTTTTCTTGAAACAATTACTCCTATATTTCAGACATCTTTAAATGTGGCCATGAGAAACAATATTAGTATTATTGTTCTATACCATTTATTGCAGGCAAAGCACATTGGTATGGAAACTGTCCTGGCCAAGTATGACCTGTGAATAGCAATCCCCTATGACACCCATCTACCTGAGGTATTTTAAGGTATAAATCTAAGCATGTTCCCTGCATGGTAATTAAATGAAGGACTTGTGCTCTTGACTTATACAAAAACTTAGTCCATATTGTTTTAAAAGTAATTTGTTGCTATTACTAGGCTGATTTTTAGAAACAGATATTTTTCACATATATGATTCATGGTGAATTGATACAGAAAAAATGTCATGCTTAAAGAAGATGCTGTGTATTGGGATACCACTGCAAAATAGTCATGAAAAAAATCTTAACCCAGGCACAAAGTCTCCTAACCTACCCTTACCAGTTGGCAAAGCATACGAATAATTAAGTTGCCTGACAACATTACTTTCTGTTGGCATGGGTAGAAGTAGAATTTTGAAAATAGTATTTAGACGCTGTCCACAGTATCTATTCCTCCATTTACAGCAGCTATCATTGCTACTGCCTTTTTTCAAGGTTCAGAGCTAGTATTCAATCTAGAGAATTATGGCAGCCATAGGCAGCGAGGGAGCTGGTGCTGTAAATAATAACTGCACTACATGGAAGCAAGAGGGGGCAGGCTGTGACAGTGGACTGGCCCAGGAAGGGATTAGGGCTCAGCCCCACCTGTGCTTGCTTAATTGCCTCCCCAGGTGCTGGGAGTTGAAGTTTTGTTCAGGGAAGTGAGACCAGAGCATAGGTTGGCTTCCTTGGTTAGGGGATAAGAACTGAGGGAAGCAGCTGTAGAAAAGACATAGAGACAAGCTTAATTAGGAATAGATTGAGCAAAGGGTTTGACTACATGAACCTTATCCTGCTACAGAACTCATGAACTGGGTTCCAGAATTGAAACAAGATTATCCTTCTACGGACTCACTGGAGAAGGAGACGTGAACGTTTTTAAGGTGCAAAGCTCTTGAGAATTGAGTTGGACTGAAAACCCAGCCTTAGCTTGCCATGTTGCTGCTTGTTTTGTTGGACTACTCATTTACCCCTGGAAAAGAGGTAAGCGTTTTTGGTTAGAGGGTAAAATCATATAGAAGTACCATTATCTGCTTATCCAAGAGTGGAAGTTCCTGAAGCCAGGAGAGGGGAAACTGAGGTTTTGACTATTAAGTGCTAAAGTAGTACTATCACAGGGAGAAGGTTTTGTTGGGGCAGATGGATGGAGTAGCACTCTTCTCCCCAAAGCATAGAGAGGAAATTCTCAATCAGCTTTTAGTAAAAGCAGGGAATTGCCCTTTCATAGCTTTCTCCTCCTTAATGTAAGCTCCCAAATACTATTCTCAGCCTAATGAAGAAACTAGCTGTTTGTTTTTAAGAAGGAATACAAAAATATAAAACTCCTCAGGGGAATAGGAATTTTTTAAAAAGAGGTTAATATAGTAAAGGGTAAACTTCCAAGGAGTCAGAACCCAAGCTGATTGAGATGGGACCTGGTGAGAGATACCAAGACCCACTTCTTCACCCACCTCGAGTTATTGATTTCAGTAACAACAAAGGCTTTCTTTTGCTGATGAGCCCCTATGACTTAAGACCTTATAAAGGCAACCTTGTAAATCTGACCACTTAATAATCAGGTAGATTACACCTATATCAAATTTTTGCGTCATTTATGTGATTCTGTCCTGCCAAAAAGCTAGACCTCTAAATCCACGTTTGTACATATTCTCATTGGCATAGCTTTCCAAAAATATGTGCATGACCTTATCAAAAGTGGGTGAAATTTGCAAGCTATACTGGTTTATGAGGGAAAAAACATAGCTTTAAATGAGACAACTTCAGAATCGATGTGTGCAGTTGCTAGAGATTCTTCTAGTTTTGTCTGTGCTTCAGATTTGTCAGCTAAATTAGAGATGAAATATGACAGTTTGCATCCAGAAATATTATTTGATATTGTCTTGTGCTTTTGTTTCTAGAACAAGTGGATTTTTGTTTTTGGAAAGTCATCTAAAAATTACAGGAATAGCCATGTATTTGTAAGGAGAGCTATGTTTTATTTTTCTGAAAAATTACTACTACATTTCAAAGAACTCTAAAGGTCGCCATGAGTAATAATATTAGTATTATTGTTCTATAACATTAGCTGCAGGCAAAACATATTGGTATGGAAACTGTCTTGGCCAAGTGTGACCTATAAATAGTAATCCCCTATGACACCCATATACCTGAGGTATAAATCTAAGCATGTTCCCTGCATGCTAATTAAATGAGGAACATGCTGTCTTGACTGATACAAAACCTTAGTATATCTTGTTCAGATTGTATAAATATCATGATATAACCTTTATCTGCCACAATCAGAGAACAGATCAGTGGCATATTCTATGAATGTCATAAAATGCTGCTACTTCTGCAATGTATGAAAGCTGGGTAACATGAAGAGGGTTATTGTCAAATTGGAAGTGCACAAAAAATCTGCAGATCTGCTTATGCCTGAAGATGTGATACTGTGAATAAAGCTTTCTGTTCAAATTCTAAAATCTTTCAAAAATTGACATGCTAGGGTATAGCCCTCTTGCCTTATGCTTTCAGAGAAACTTTTGAGAGTGGATTTTTTTGGTCTCTTGTCTTCTAATGCAAACACAAATATGCCTCCTGATTTATTAAGAAGAAAATTACCACCAGTAACAGTCCTTTTTTATGTGAAATTCTTGCCTCCCTGATAGCTACCACAATTTAGAATTTGTGGTTGTAACTGTTACACAGAGTGATACAGTAAGGAACAGAGTTTAGCATCTTGATCATAAATGAGAGAGGTATCCTTGTGTTGAATCAATGAGGGAAGTGTAAGTGGTTTGGCCAAAAGCAGTAATAGGACAAATGAATTCAGCATGCTTGCAAGGAACATTTCAAAGGCCAGGTTAAATGTTACACACAAATCAGTCTAAGTGATTGGAAATCTATCTAAACCTGTAATTGTAAAAAAGCTTGGTTCACGTAGACCAGTCTAAGAATGGCAGAACCAGGCCTAAGATGGGCTTGGTTCAATGTGCACTCAAATCTAACCAATTTAGGGTAGACTGGTGAATCAAACTTCTGTACCAGATACCCTATTGATTTAAGTTAGATAGCTATCCTCCAGCATCCCAGTCTCCTCAGCTGGTCTGACCAAGCTCCCAGTGGGCGCTGCCCCCAAACTCTCCCAGAGGTGAGCCAGCACAGATCGTATATCCCCAGCCCTTCCTCCTGCCTCCAGCCATCTGTCAGCCACAGGCAAGCGGTGGGGGGAAGAAGGCAGGTGTCTTTTCCCTGCACAAGCCCTGGGACCTGGGCATCCATGTCCCTGGATCATGCCCCCAAAACACATCCCAAAGTACTATACAATATGAACCCACACACCTGACACTGAGCCCAGAAGAACCTCTGTGCTAAGGCACAGCCCCACAAAGCCCAACCATGGCTCCTATCCAGGGATCCCCATGCCCCTGTGCTCGGGCACATCCCCATGGAGCCTGACTCCTGCTCCTGTACACCACATCTTAAAGGGCACAGACAGGAGCCCTCCCACCTGGACCCAAACATGGATTTCCCTCCCCACCCCACCTCCAGCAGGAGCCTGTGCAGGCATATCAGGTGGTTCAGGATGACAGGGGGTACAGCATTGGGACTGGCCCTCCACAGAGGCATCCCTGTGACATCTACAGCTTGCCCACTACTGGCAGGTACACCAGCCATGGGCATCTGGGGTACTGTAAGACTCTTTTGGTCTGCAGCTACCAGTTCCTGGAGTACTAGAGTATTAGAGCAGTAGGGAGTGTCGGGGTGTGCTTTCCCATGCCTGGCAGCCAATCGAAGGTAGCTCAGGTGCTCAGCTGCATTCAACAGTCTCCAGCAGCCCAAGGAGTCCGCAGGGCATGCTGGGAGATGTGCAGGGGTACCCCCAACTTGTAGGCCTCAGCCAGCATAGGCAGCCTGCATGCCCTTCTACTAAAGGACACAGATGTATACTGTTTGCTGCTGATCTCACCTAGTCAGAAATGCTAGTTCAGTGAGAGTGAAATGTTCCTTGCAAGCATGTTGAATTCTAAGGCCAGGTTACACATTACACTCAAATCAGCCTAAGTGATTGGAAATTGATCTTAACTCGTAATTGTATAGAAACTGTACAGAAAACTGCACAATTTAGATTTATTCCACCTTGGGCTTTTTGAATGTCTGTTCTTAGACTAAGGAACTTAACAGAGCCTGGAAGGCTTCCATGGAAATGTGCTCGGTGACATACTGACTTGCTTGCCTGGTGAGATGTGATGTCTGCTACCGTAGAAGGAGAAATTTGCAGCTATAATTTGACCCAGATCTTTCATAGCTACCTGTCAGGAGAGGGGACAAGGAGGAAAGAGCGTTGTTTATCATTTTCTTCTTAGAAAACCCAAACTAAATGTTACTTCAGATATTGGCAACACAATTTCAAAATTCCTCCTTCTGTCTTTGCTGCAGCACTCTGGGCTGCAGGTAGGGAAGCAGGGGAAACTGCAGCTAAGTGACAGCATGGGGCCAGGGCCAGTGAGAGCACGGGGCCCGCACCCAGCAGGGCAGCAGAATCCCGCACCCAACAGGGCTGGAGGGGCTTTACCTAGGTGGGCCATGAGCAGAAATTATATAACTTACTAAGCTGGTATATCTGATAAGAAGTATCTTAGGGCAACAACAGATGGTGATATGGGGGTGGGAAAGTTTGAGTGTAGTGAAGGTGGGGGGCATGGAGTAGAGCCCACAGAGGAATGACATTATTGGAACAATGAGATCTGTAGACAACCCTGGCAGCTTCATTATGAATGGATTTGAGGGTGGCTGTATGGCAGACACCAAAGCCACAGGAAAAAAAAATATTGAAAATCATGGAAAATAAAATAAGTCTAAATAAACATAAGTAATCAGTATTTTATACATGACCCAGAGCTAATGCACTTATTAATTATTGCTAGCTGTACAGTAAATGATGTGGTGAAGCGCTGGTGACATTGTTAGTCACTACTAAGTTTTGCTCAGGCAGGTACTAGAAACCAAAGCCTCAACTGTCTTTCTGTAACCAGAGAATCAAAGCCTTAAATTTATTAACCTGAGGGGAAAAAAAATAACTTAGCTTTTCCCTTCAAAGTGAATGTAGAATATGTTTGAGCAGAGAACCTCTTCTAGTTTGAAAGACATGGGAAAATACAAGAAAGGGAGAGGAAAAGTGCAGCTGAGTATGAGATACACGAACAAGTACAAAGACCCAAGTGCAGGAGTGTGAGGATGAGGAAACAGTTAAATTACAGCAGTGTCCAGAGGGATCATCCAAGTCTCCACTGTTCTAGGAACAACACAGTGTCTTAAAGTAAAAACAATCTTGGCCCCAAATTCCTTGTAGTCTAAGGAAAACATTATGATTTCTTCCAGTAAGACTCTACATTTTCTGAATAAAGTATATCATTTCCCTGCCTAGTTGTTAGGTAGGTACTTTATTACTTCCTGAATGATTTGTCTATAACAATCATTGCCTCTCCCTACTGAAATTGCATGCAATGCACAGAGGCGTGCAATACTGGGTTATGACTTACAAATTAAAATATTCAAGTTCAGACATGATTCGCTTCCTCCACAGCTGCAAGTGAGATTTTCCATTAGCTCTTTCACTTTGAGTAGTGGCTTTAATATTCTTACCACACTATAAAAATCCCACCTTACAAAACAGAAAAATGATTGAAATTATGACAACAGTTCTTTGCAAAGGGAAGAAAAATAAGCGTCTGGGAGAACAGGATAAGAACATTTATCTTATGGAACTTGCAAGCAAAGATAAGTGATTAGAAATAGTAACTCATTTAGGAGGAGAGATGGCTCTTTAAATTCCAGTGATATGCATTTTAACTTAGTGACTTTCTTTTTAAGCAGATACACAAAATAGCAGAGGCTCATCTATCAAACAGTATATAGAAAACATAGAAACTTATTTGATATTATGAGTCAAGGATAGTCTGGAGAAGATATCTATACTTGTGTCTGAAGACCTTTATCCCAGGGGGGCAATGTTGAAGTCCCATGGATGTCCAAAGCCTTTATGCAGCTACTTTTCAAAGGACTAGGAGAGTAATCCCCTTTTCTGCAAATAGTTTGAAGGATTATAGCTCATCCACAGTCTTTACTCCTACAAAAGGTTGGCAGCAAGATCTAGCATCCATTGATATTTATGTAAGAACTAGCTAATTGCCCATCAAGAATGATGGATTTCAGGGAGTGATTACATTCCCCCCCCCGCCGCTTGCTTCCTGCTCACCCTTTGGAGCTGGCAACATAAAGACTCTCTCTGTCACCACCTCCTCCAGCCTCCAGCATGGGGGCTCCCTCCCCCCACCTGCCTTCACCTTGCAGCAGGGTTTCTCCCTGCATCCCCTCCCCTCCCCTCCCCTCTCCACCACCTCCCCCTCCCTGCCAATTGTTGTCAGGGCTGGGTAGTGGGGGGGGAGAGGGGTGCCATCACCCTGACCCCTGCCCCTCCCTGCTTCCCT
>NW_005841990.1:2286622-2291365 GCF_000455745.1 Alligator sinensis
CTCTGCCTGCCTGGCCCCAACAACAGCCACCACCATGACCCCCCAACCTGCTCCCCTCCTTCCCTCCCTGCCAGCTGTTCTGGTCAGCATTGGGGATGCGTGTCAGGGGGGCTGCCACCACTGTGACTGCCCCCTTTGCCCTCAGGCAGGGAGGCATGGGGAAGCCCTGCTGCTTGAGCTGCCAAGGCACGTTTAACACCACCACAAACTTCCCCAGCAGTGGCTCAAACTTGGGCCTGTGCAGCCTGGGCCCACACAACCAATCGCCACCCCCTTCCCCCCCCCCAGCAGTGCATGTGCAGTTGGCCAAAAGTATTACCGACAGACAGACACACAGGCAGGCAGACTAAGCCCTTTATTATATTAGAATTTCTAGATACTAACATGCAAGGTGAAATGATCTTTTTCACATGGCTTATATAAACATGCCCTCCAAATCAATATACTTGGAAGCAAGCACTTATCATGGGGGGACAATTATTGTGACTGGGGGGCTGCTTAATAAGTTTTAGTGAGTTGTCAAAGACCACAAGAGTAGCCCTGCCCCTCGACAGGTGCCCCACCCTCTGGTTTCCATCTCGGGACCAGAAGTCCTGCCCCTAACCCATAACCTTTGCCACCAGACTGCTCTCTCTCCTTGCCCCTGGAAGTCATCCTTTTGGGGCGGGGGAGGGGGAGGGGGAGGCGGGGTTGCCATCTTGGAACCAAAAAACAAAAGAAAAAAAATCACATCTAAAAATCAAAATAGCTATAAATTTTGATATTTGATTCTTGCATTTTTTATCATGGAAAATCAAAGCTCCCTGGCCCCCTTAACTCACAGAATGCAGATCTGGGCCCCTCAACCCCTCAGCCCTGCTCGTGTCCCCCTCCCCCAGGCCCCTGCTCCTCTAGCCCTGCCAGAGGGGGCCCCCAGCTGGCAGGGCTATGGGACCAGGGACCCAGATCCAGAGCCCCCTGCTTCAGTGCTTGAGCCCCTGCTGCTGCCTGTGGGAGGTGGCAGCTGCTGCAGTGGAGTGGAGCCTGAGTCCTCCCTCCCCCATGGGTGGCACAGCTGGAGTGGAGCCCATGGCGGGGTGGTGCAGGCTGCCTGCTGTGGGCTTGGGCTTCCTACCCTGCTGCCTCCTCCCG
This sequence comes from Alligator sinensis, assembly GCF_000455745.1. NCBI lineage: Eukaryota > Metazoa > Chordata > Crocodylia > Alligatoridae > Alligator > Alligator sinensis. The sequence goes on from NW_005841990.1 coordinate 2,287,754, forward strand.
AGGCTTCTGCAGCCCAGTGGCCAGGATCTGGTGCAACAGGGCAGAGCAGCACTATGCAGGGAAGCTCCTTGCCACTGAGGGCTCTGTGCTTCCTTGGCGATGCATCCTCTGCCTGCCCCACAGCAGCAAGGGGCACAACCCCATCCTGCCACCCTCATCATGCACATGGCACCCCCTACCTGACTGCCTCCTCCAGCTCTCCCCAGCTCCTTGCAGGCTGGAACTCTGCCAGCTTTCAGAGTGTTTGTGAAAGTGCAAAATCCATGTGTTTCTCCATTAAAATGAGAAATCAATGTTTTTCTCAAGTAAAAGGGAAAATCCAAGGTTTTGTCCAGTTTTTCCATGGAAATAGAAAAACCCAGATCCCTGATTATAAGTTAAGTTCTAACTTTCACCGTATAGTGACCCCTCCTTGTTAGGGAAAAGTTCAAGAAGCTGTGGGCATCTGTTGAGTCATCTGTCATTTAATAGTGGGCATGAGCTGTGAGGTTTGTACCTCAATTTTTTTTTTTTAATTTAGTGGCAACTGTGAATGCTGCCACTATAGTAGACCAGAATAATCTCATGTTCTGGCTTGCTTCACTATTCTAGCAATACAGAGGAGCTAGAAAACAAATAAATCTATGTAGCTAAAAACTCCTGCAGTATATCTCCTGAACATGTCCCATCCTGACCCAGTATAGACCTGACCCAGAGAATATTCCTGGTGAAAAGGGGTACAGTTGGAGTACACTGCTCTAGCAGTATGCAGCTGGCTGCAATCCCTTTATAGACTTCTTCCATCTGGCATAGGATGCAGTAAACTCTAGGGTGTTCTTGCTTATATCTAGGTACAGATTGTTCCTATTCCTGACAGCAATTGGAAACGATGTTTTACAGTAGGTTGTCGGAAGACATGAAATTCTGGCTCCTCTGAAAGTAATACAAAAACTTGCCTTACTTCACTAGGTCCAGAATTGCAGGCTGAGAGGTGTGAGAAGATAGTAGAAATACACATGTATTGATGGTATTTTAGTACTGATGTTAGCAGCTGTCTGATTATGCTTGTAAGTCTTATACTTTCCCTTCTGTACCAGGAAAAATTGTCAGTGGGACCCCTCAATTGCCAATGATTACTAACCCAGTTTTTCCCCTGCTCTAATAGAATCTGTACCCAAAGTCATACACAGAAAAAAACAGTGGGAACTCTGGTACTTGCTGTCATAGGAACAGTTTTGGTTACTTAAGGCCTTTAGAAAACGAAAACATCATAAACAGGAGTGTCATAGTTTTTCAGTATCACAGTTCAAACTAGATACGGCATATTTTGGTACTCTGTATTATCATGGTACCAAAGTCAACAGGACCGCTGCCTTTTCAAGTGTTCTATATCCTCATCTAAGTTAACCAATTTTCTAATCAGATGTTTGTCAAACAATGATGTTTTTGGCCATTTAAGTAGGCAAAGTGTCATAAAAATATAATGTTTAAAAGGAATAGCTCCTTTATAAGCAAAGATTTGTGGACATGAATGAGGGAGGTGATATTACCTAATTATTTGGTGTCTTACAGAAGCAAAGACTTCATTTTTTTTGTAAGGAGAAGAATTAATTTGTCTACTTAAAGTTTATGTGGAGGTAGAAAGGATGAAATACATTTAAAATGTATCAGTTTGAATAAATAGCTACTTTATTTATGATAAATAATAATGGCTATGTGAATGAGGCACTAAAAACCTGTCAATATGGTCAGTCAAACCTTCTTAACCTCACAATTTGTCTTGTAGAAATTAAAATGGCTAGGCTGCTACACAGTCCTTTTGCCTGAATATGTTTGTTTTCCCAGACTGATAGAAAAGGATTATGAAACAAGTTCTTCACAGAAACAGTTGAATGGCATGCAGGTGCTGGAGTGCATAGATTTAATAAAATAAAATGTATTTGTTATCAACACAAGACTTTTTTTGTATTAATTCCAAAATAAGAGGAGTCTAACTGTTGCATACAGAATATTATTTTGGGGTTAAAAAATCAACTTGCATAGAAACTCACTGAGAGAGAATAGCCTGTATTTTTGTTAGACTACCTTTGTCCAGCCTTGTCTGGAGTGTTATGACATCATTCTGATGTGATAATGACAGCCTTCCTTAAAAATGACTATTAGTCACATTATGAACTGGCAAACAATTATTCTATTTTACCTCACCTCTTTCCTGGGGAGGAAAAACACCTGCAAGTCTTTTGTATTATATCCTTTGCAGTAATGGCATTGCAACTTTCCTTAAGAAAGGAGTGTTATTTCCTCAGCCTTTCCTCAGGTAGAAGTAGCAGAACTTTTGGATCTGAATTTGCCTCAAATTCAGCATCCCTCAGCATCTGTGCTAGCCCAGTAGCTAGGCAGGTATTAATTGTCTCACTGTGCTTCCTACTTCAAGTGTCTGTAGAAAGATGCTGTGGTCTGCAGAGCAACACTGACTTTTATAACATGTATAGCTTTAATGATGAGAAAGTAAAGTGCACCAAATAGATCTATCAAGATGTAGCAAGACTAGAAGAAATTTAGCTTAGGAAGGTTGTATGGACAAAGAAGTAGTTGGTGCCACAGAGGCATCCTGTATGATCAATAATCATTCCATTCTCTTTTTTTTTTTTTTTCTGCTTTCCTCCTCATGTTACTTGGTGCCATACAGTGTAGTGTAACAGCCCTCCTCCCCCTAGTCAAATTGCTGATTCTGTTCTTCTTTTGATCTTTAGTAGGGCTGGAGTGTTGTTATAGCTGTGATTGGTTCGGAAAATATGCAAGAAGCTAAGGTGTCTTGGGGCTGAGAGATTATTTTTATTAAAATTTCCACCACTAAACATAATTCTAGGAGAGGGCTCAGTAGGAGAATTCAGCCCACAACCTCCCCCTTTTATTTGTATTTTCCTGAGGCTGGGGTGATCCTACTCTGGGGAACCATGGGCTGCTCCAACTCTCCTGTTCCCCTGCCCACTTCTTACTCTGGGACTCTGGTGCATGAGGAATTGGCAAGGAGCAGCTGGCAATTGCTCCTTACCTCCCTTCCTAATTTACAGGAGGGGTGGGAGCAACTTCCCCCTCTGCCAGACCGGGGCGATCCAGTTCTGTAGAAGGCTTAGGAGCCTCTTCCCACAGCTCCACTCTTCCTGGTCCTCATGACAAGTTAAGCCATAGCAAAGTGGACAAGTGTTCATTTTTCCAAGACCAGCTCTCTCTGGAGCAACTTCTAAGGGGATGGTGTTGGGTTATTTTTCTCCTAGAACTGCCATTTTTGGTCTGGGAGAAACAACATGAATATGAGTGGTTTCTGTTGGAAGAAACGCAATTCTCTTGGTAGAAACAGAATGTTCGTACTTCACCTTTGGAAAAAAACTTGGGTCAGACCTGGGCCGGACCTGAAGAAGGGCACTTCATTTTTAAAAGCTTTTGGGCCCCTCTACACATGCAGGTCAAGGGGTGATGGGATCTCATGTGCAATCCAGTTAATCACGTGTCCTACCATGCTACACATGCATGGCAGGAGGAGTGATTGTGAGATCCAGTGAGTGATCCCATCATGCCTTACTGCCGGTGCAGGGGAGCCTGAAACCAAGCCCCCCCCCCCCCCCCCCCCCC
>NW_005841990.1:2291375-2292390 GCF_000455745.1 Alligator sinensis
ACTGCCAAGAAGCAAGCTCCTTCAGCTGGGAGACCCCTTAGTCAACTGGTTTGCTCCAGTAAAGCTGATCCAGGTTTGCACCCCTCATTTTTATGTTGGCAAAAAACTAATTTTTTTAACTAAGTCCAAATTCCAATATCTTTATTTTCAAAATCTAAAGTTTCAGACACCTTCAGAATTAACCATAGAAGTGAAAATGCCATTCAGAAGTAGAAGTAAGGCTATTTTTGGTAATACATTTTATCAGACCCCATAGCTATTTTATCAGCTATATAATAGAGAATGATGTTAACTGAGGCCCCATCTGCACGTTGCACTTAATGTATGATTAACCAGTTAGTCAGATTTAAGTGGTGTACACCTGCAGGTGGGACACTAGTCAGCTGCAGTCTCCCAGCTGCAGGAATCCATAGAGAGCCCTGTCTCCCCTCCTGATTGGGAGACATGTCAGCTGATGGGGCTCCCAGGCTTGGGGGTGCACATAGGGCTTCCCCAGCTGGGAGCTCAGATCAGCTGCTAGGGCTCCCAGTCACACATGCCCCTTAGGCCTGTGCAAAGAGGCTAGTATTCACTTCGGATTTGTCCGATTTGGGGGACAGTGATTTGATTCAGTGATTCTAATCACTGTCCCAAATCAATTTAGCCTGATCTGATTCAGAGATTCAGCTACCACAGAATCAGCTAAATCTTTGAATTAAACAGGCTCTATCCCCTGCTCACTCTCCTAGCCCCATCAATGGCTGCATTGCCCAGCCCCAGCCTCCCGGCTCCTTAAAAAAACCAACAACCCGGCATTCACCAGCTGCTGCCAGGTGTGTGTGGGGGGGTGATCCCTGCTGCCCCCCACTGCCCCATGCGGAAGGGGGGGCTCTGCCATGAGCCCCCAGAGCCAACAACAGCTGCTGTAGCAGCCGGTGAGTGCAGGGCTTTTTCTTTTTTTTTGAGAACAGGGAGCTGGGGCTGGGAGAGCAGGTGATGAGGAGAGCTCATGGCAGAGCCCCCCATGCGGTGCAGG
>NW_005841990.1:2292413-2347860 GCF_000455745.1 Alligator sinensis
CAGCCGAGGAAGGGTCAGGGAGTGGGGACTTTTTTTTTTTTTTAAAAAGAACCAGGATTTGGGGCTGGGTGGAGCAGCCAAGGCAGGGAGGAGGCGGGGAGGGGCAAGTGCTCAGGGGGGCTGGGGGAGCTGGTGGGGGTGCCCCCATGGTTCCTTCCTCCTCCAGCTTCCCCACCCTGCCCCCTACTTAATGGCACGGAGTCCAGTTCCAGCTCTCTAAATCTCTGATGCTTTCTGAATTGATTTGGACCTTTTTATTGGTCTCCTGATTCATTTCAGATTTGGAGATTTGGCTGCCAAATCTCCTTTGACTCAAATCAGCACCCGAAGTTTCACACAGCCCTAATGTCCCTGGCTTCCTGTTCAATTAATAACGTGATAGGAAGCCGCTACAAAGTGATTACATGTTTTGTGTAATCATAATCACTTTGTAGCTTATTCAACTTTTTATCATGCCAGCAATTGACTGAAGGTGTGTCTGGGTGACCACTCAAGACCTGAATCACACCTTAAGTGTAATGTGTAGATGGAGGCCTCAGTTAACATCTCTCCCTTGTGTATAGTTGATCTGATAAAATGTATTGTCAAAAAAAAAAAAAAAGGCTTGCTTCTATTGATTGGCAAGGCCTTTTCTGTGGTTAACTCTGAATGAATCTGAAACTCTAGATTTTCTTCTTTTTGGAGGTGGGGGAGGGGGTTGGTGGAAAATATTGTTACCTCTCCAGTAAGGCCCTACCTACAGGAAAATCAAGAATTTGAGCTCTGCCATGATTTGTGAAACTCGAGTCCTTGCATATTTTCACCACAGTATGTCCAACTAGGCAGAACATAAGCGTTTGTGGCTAAAATGATATTATTAAGGGTTAAATATGATAACTAAAATGTTAATTGTTTGTTGGTCGTGTGTTAGCACAATTGAAGCTTCAAATACAGACAAGCCATGGTTATGACAGGTTCTTAATTATAAGAGATCATTGTTTAAAATAATCATATTGATTTTTTTATGACTTATTTTATAAGTATATTATTTAGACTAGGCAAAGCCAGTTTGCATAATTGCAAACCCATAGTTCAAAAAGTTAACAACAATGGATTGCAAATTTGATACCCTCATAATACTTTTTCGTAGCAAGACAGAAGAAAGAAAAAGAGTGAAAACAAAGTAAGGAGTAGGCAAAGCAAAGGGACAAAAATGATAAAGGCAGTATAGACAGGAAGAGGTTTTAACATAGGCACAAAGGCCAGCCTTAATTTTAATGCAAATGGGACTTCAAGCCTTAATGTATATAGCGCATATTTTTCTTTACTTGGAAAATACAAGTGGAGTTTCATTAAAAATGACTCTGCGTTGTGGGAGGACTCTCCAAGGCATTGAAAAACGATTTAAACTTTTTTTAAAACTAGTTTTTGTGAACACAAAAAATAAGGGATGTAAACCTGGATCACCTTTACTATTTCTCATGGATACTTAGTGCACTATGTTGTTGGCTTGATTTCTGCCCTGAATAACATCCTTCACCTTCTTGTTCTTGATGTGTCCCTGCATTTCCCATGGAAAATAAAAATAATACTTCTCAAAGCCTTTGTTCTCAGTTTTAAAACACTGAACAATAATTAGTACTATACTTTCAATGCATGGCTAGCTTTAACATTATGTAATTTCTCTCATTTTATGCTGGGTCATGTAGGAGCCATAATAGCCCTTGGGCAACATGGAAAGACATTCTTTTTCAAGGAGAATAATTACGGGCACTGTTTGATGTAGGAACTTAGGACCCCTCCAGTCAGTTGCCTGTTAAGCTACAGGCCACTTGTGTAAGACTTTGGTAAGTCTCCTTCCCCTTTTAGCCTTCAGTTCCTCATCTGTTAAATGAGGATGATGGTACTTCTGTACTTCACAAGTGTGACTGGGGAGAGAGGCACTAAATCAGGTGCTTGGTACTCTGGTAAAAAAAGTATCAAATACAAGTACCTAACACTTACAAAAGCACCCTTGAAGAGGGATAAGCAGCTTGCTTCTGTGCATGTGTGCTGCTTGTCCCTGTTCCATGATGGATGTTTCTTTTGGAATACAGGACATGTCTACAAGAGTTCACCTGGCATTGCTTTCACCTGTATGTAGGTTTTGTTCCTCTCCACCCCTTTATAGGGCTGTACAGGAGAGATGAGGCACTCTCTGAGCAATCGCTAGGCAAAATTTCCTTTTGCCAACTGATATTCAGTTGACCCCCCTTCCCATTTTGCCCCAGCTCCTCTGGGATAGAATATCTGCCAAAAATCAACATAGCAAAAAATCCTGGAAAGGGAATCAGCAGGAGAACGAATGAAGTTTTCTCATACATGTATTTAGGCCAATGAATTGCATTAAACTTCCTCTTTCACCTCTAGTCCCAGCACTCCCTTTCCCCAGGATAGTGTCAAGGTTGAATGAATTTTCCTGTGTTGGCCTCATTGTTTCAGAGACCTGTTTCTCACCTTTAAAAAGACTTTTCACTTCCTGCTCTGCACAGACACGCCTTCTGAAATAATTAGTGGAAGTCTCAACTCTTCAGCCTTAGTCTCATCACAACAAAAAGGTCTTGCAGGACATAGAGAAAATTAATGCATGTTTCCACTGCTTAAAGTTCAAAGGGTGGGATTCATTTAGACATGACAGCAGTTTGCCAGTGTTAACCAAAGTGGTCGCTGATCAAAATAACTGAGCAGTGCTGATGACAAATTAGTTTTCTTCTAGGAGATAATGTGTTTACATGTAGAAGAATAGAAATAACTTGACCTCAGACAAAATATTGACATTTTGAAACAGACATCCTGGAAAAAAGGAAATGTAAAAGGACATTACTTTTTTAACATATAGAGCTAGGCAGAATTGCCATTGTTTTAATCCATAAAATTCCATCAAATAACTTTTAAACACAAGTTCAAGTAAAGACTAAAGAAATGGATCAATCCATACAATTAGATGTGTGTGTGGGAAACAGTAGAAGATGCTACTTGAACAAAATCAATTTTTTTGGAATTATATAACCGGGGCCTACCTAACCATCTTTATTATGGAACTTAGTTTTTCCTCCCATAGTAACTATTTTGTTCTTTCACTGAAAGTTCAAAGCACCTGTGAAAATATATTTAATGAGTATGCAAAAACAATTTATTTTGATTGCTTTAAGCATGGAAGATCCAGGACTATATTATTATATACTCCCTTTTTTAATCTGAATGGGAACATCCAAGTATCACTATATTGTTCATTCTTTACTTGACTGCTAAAGAATCAGGCCAGAGTGATACCTTAGCCTCCCAGCATATCTGCTTCGAAATGCTGTAATTATAGCACATAGGAGCAGACTTAATTAACCGAGTCTGTTGGAGCGTTCTAATTAGCATGCTCCAGCCAGCCTCCACGTCTTGTGCATCAGCATCTCTGCACTTCAAAATGGTGGCAGGGGCACTTTTTTAACTAAAGCTCATTGAAAAAGCTTTAGTTAAAGCACCCCTAGTGCCATTTTGAAGCATAGGGACACTGACAGAATATGTAGCCCAATTCATACATGGAAAAAACAAGGAGAACTCTGGTACCTGCTGTTATAGGAGCAGTTTTGGCCTTTTGAAAAAGAAAACAGATCACAAACAGGAGTATAAAACAGGACACTGCCAGCACTTTAATTAGAACGGCTCTCAAAGCTACTCTAATTAAAGCACCAACCTCTCACTCCTGAGCATGTATTAAAATGCCCTTAGAGACTAACTAGTTCAGAGCTAACTGGTTAGCTTTCATAAGTGACAGTCTACTTCTTCAGATGCTATGAATGGACTGGCTATTAAATAGAAGAGAATTTAAATATAAAAGATAAGGGGAGGGGGCACTAACGATGAGTGAAAGTGGGTTGTATAGGTCGATAGTGATAAACAAGGCAGTTAACCCACTGACAGACACAGCTAGCATAAAAATCCATAGTCCCAGTCAGCCATGCTTACACAATCAGCCTGTGGATGACTTCTTGTTCCGCAGTTTTACATTCAGGTTGGTTTTTAAAGTTTTTTGTTTCTAAAAACAGCTACTCTGAGGTTAAAGTGCTCTGTCGTGGGTGTTTGTCTATTTCTGAAATTAATGTCAAATCAGTCTCCATTCATTTTCTTTCATGTAGAGATTACCCTACCTAATATAGACAGTGAAGGGACACTGTAAGCAGGTGATGCCATATATGGTGCTGGTAGAAGAGCAGGTGAAATGAACCTCAGAGGTTATCCACGTTGTTTGGTCCAGTGATGATTTAGTCTGTGTTGATGAGGGGCACAGCTTGCATCTCAGTCTGTTCTGAGACCTAGATGTTGGGGGGCGGGGGTGGCAGAAGTTGCAGGATGCAAGCCCCCTGTACTGCCTTGAGATGTCCATCATTTTTTAGGAGGAGTTGGAGGTTATGTGTCAAAAATATTTGAGCTGTAGGTGATGGTCAGAAGGATTCTGTTGTCCTTGTGATAGGGTTTCATAGGGGCTGGAAGGGACCTTACAGGTCATTCGGTCCAGCCTTCCTGCACATGGGCAGGAAAGACTGCTGGGATCAGATTACCCAAGCAAGATGGACGTCAAGACACTTTTTGAAGATCACCAGGGTAGATGACTGTACCACCTCTGGGGGGAGCCAGTTCCAAGTCCTTAGCACTCAACTTGTAAAGAAGTTTTTCCTTGTGTCTCGTCTGAAGCACTCCTAAGTCAGTTTGTGCCCATTATTTCTTGTCCTCCCCTGGAGGGCCTTGGTAAATAGATGCTCCCCCAGGCCCTGATGTATGCCCCTGATACACTTATAGATTGCCACCAAGTCCCCTCTGACTCTTCTTGCCAGGCTCTGATCTGAGTTATTATGGTTTTGGGAGTGTATTGTAAAAGTAGGCCATGTTGATTGCTTAAATGATACAAATAGTTCTATTTCAGTCGCCATAAGAACTCTGCTCATGTTTCATTTTGAATTGATAATAGAGAAAAGGAAAAAAAACAAACACTTTAAAGAAGATGTACTTTGGAAAGGTTATTCTTGCTTGGTATACTTCTAACCATGGCTTTATTTTGTACTAGAGTAGGGTGGCATAGGCAGATGAAAAGTAATGCATTAAGCTAAAAGTATTTTGTACGCAGCCTCTAAAATGTAAGAAGGCTTTATTCTAAACAGAATAATTGGATGATAACTAGCAATCGTATAATCTTTAGATATTTTTTTTTTTTAAGGAATAATATCCAGTTTTTAAAGCAAAATGTTTTCCCTGGTAGTGCTTTACCTGTCATCTAGGAAAGCATTTGCCAGATCAAGACAAGCAAGATTAAGCTCTATAATGAGATTTTCCTAAAACTCTGAGGACAAGTGGTTCTCCATATGCAGTATGCCCTTGGTTTTTTGGACAGCATTTCAGTTTCAGAGAGGTAAATTTGACAAAAAAAGGATTAATATCTTTCCTTCATTTCCCGTGTGTACTTCCTGATACAGACAAAGTGGGTACTTTGATAGAATAAACATTCCTTCCATTTCTTCTTCCCACTCCTGGAATATCTGTTTATATCATTTGGGAAGAAGAATAATAGCCTACAGTGCTTTTTGCCCCAAGTTTTTTTCCAAAGCAACCCCCTCCCCCCATTTATATATTTAACCTGCTGCAAATGTTAAATCCATAGGAAATAATAATAAAACACTATCCAAAGAAACAAAGAACATGGATTCAGAAAGTCTCCGTAGGAGAAAGCATAATATATTGTTTGACAAGTGTTTATTGTTCATTTTAAACTATAGGCCACTGCAGCATAATGTACAGTGATTACCCTTTAAAAACGATTCTCTTTGATAACTAAATGCTTTATCATTATTCCTCCTAAGCCTGCAGCAAACACCTAGACTCATTATTGAAGACAAAACATTAAAAACAATCCTCTTTTTAAACAGTATGTCCATAAATTTCGCATCTCATTTTTCTTTTGAAGTTAATGGGAGAGAAGCTATCGATAAATTTTAACTTGCACATGAAAATGATGAAAGTCACTTTGTTCACATAAAAATAAAGAGCATTCAAACTGTTATGGTTTTTAAGGACCAATCCATAATTCAACTGCTCTGTGTGAAAGCCAAAATGGCATTCATGGGCAGAGGATATAGTGCTGTCTTTTATGCAACTGCCCAGTATTACTAGCTCTAGTTTATGTAAATCTACTCATTGTTTTTTTTAATGAGTGGGAAGGATTTGAAAAAGTGAGAGTTAATGTTTAAAGATGCCATAGTTTCCTATAAAAATGTTGTTGGTTTCCTAGGAAGCAACACTGTCATCTCCCAAGTTTGCTTAACTCTATGCTTGGCTAATCCCCACAAAACTAAAGAAACTCAGTGGTGGGTTGCTAATGCAGAGATGTGTTTCCAGGGGCAGGAAGGGAGAGGATGCATAATGAATTGTCTTTCTGCTCCCCACCCCCCGGGTCAATGTACATTGCTGAGATGTTGCTGTAGTTGTTTGTGCTCTTAGGCTGTGTCCAGATGGGGGCAGTCATGCAATACGTGGCATATGCATACCACATGTTCAGCTGTTCTCCATGCTGCAAGGGAGCAGCATGGGGGTCAGGAGTGTTGACTCCTGGATATCCAGGGGTCAAAAAAACCCATGCAAAAAAAAAATTAAATTGGGTGATGTATGTTGCCACAAATAGGGTGGTGTATGCTGCCCAAAACTGGAATGTGGCTGGCTGAAGCTGCACTCCAGCTGCCAGCCAGGCTCCGATTCGCACAATGGCCATAGCAGGTAAAGCTTCTGGGAACCTCCCCCAAGCTAGTTGTCCCCAGACCAGGTAAAGCTTCTGGGGACCTCCCATATATCCCACTGCTAATTGTCCCTGGGGAAACAAATGTCCATGGTCATGTGGATACAGCCTTAGTGCCTGTATGTCTCTTATGTTGAAATAATGATTCATTTTGTCATGTGTTTTGCCACAAACATGCTTCGATTTGTACTGCTGTTCAAAGATAGGATTAATATATATGGATCCAGAGTTCATGGGGAATGGTAACAGTCAACTATCACTTGGGATGGGAAAATATCTGTGGTTCCCTAGTGACTGAGGAAGTTTACTCACACCCAGATTTCTAGAGGCCCTGCACCATCAGAACTAACTAGAAGAGGGCAGGGGGAAACTGAATTCAGAATCGTGTGAACATAAGATGAAGACTGATAAAATGGATGAAGTAATGAACTATGAAGGTACATTTTTTCTCATTTGCTATGAGATGTTTTCAATTCGATGTTCATTCTATATACCCGGCAAGGTCACAGATTACACAAATGATTAAACAGTTTCTTGACTTTGTTTTGATTATTATAGCCTCCCCTACCTATAGGAAAGAAAGCACATGGGAGTTCTCTCTCTCTTTCTTTGTCTCTTTCTTTTTTGGAAGTGCTGTATTTGATTGTGGTTGTAACTAGGCATGTTCATTTAAAACATTTTATCACATTTTGAAGATGACAGTATTAGTCAGGGGTGAGGTTTATGGACTTTAAAGGATCAGTTCAGTACTGGCCACTTCTAGAGGAAAGATAACAATGAGATGTGAGGGTACAAAAATCCCTTGACTTGAATGTAGTTTACCTCTTATAGGATATGTCTATCACAAAGAATCCAAAGGTATCTTCAAACTAGTGTGGCTTCTGGAATCATGAGGTTCAACATGGGCTGGAAAACATGGTCCAAATCCTGGGTAAATTCTCAGGTATTTAGGTCAGGCTAAGAAACATTATGTGGTAGGTAGACTGGTGTATTGATACCAAAACTAGCTATTTTTAAGGTTAGCTTTTGGTTAGGCTTACAGAAGTTGTAATCGCACCTTCACATCATAGTGTAGATGCCACTATAGAGCTATAATCCACTAAGCCCCAACACCCTTGATTAACTCAGTGGTTGTGCCATGTATGTTGCGGGTCCAGATGCAGAACTAGTGACACTGGTGTAGCCCCACCAGTTCTTCACTGCTGTATCTGAAAAACCCAGCTCTATAGGCCAGGTACAGACATTACACATTTACTGCTATCAGTGATTGGAAACCTGTCTATACTTAGAACACAAAAGTTCAACACACAGACTGGTTTAAAAATGGCAGAACCTAGGCTAAGATGTACCTCTCCTCCACCAAAGGGCTAATGTGTGTTCTGTTCACTACCAATCTAAACTATACTGCTTACAGAAAATGTATAACTTGGATCGATTCCTCCTTGGGCTTTCTGAATGTCTGAACCTAGCCTTAGTCACTGAAAGATGTGAGGCTCTGCTAATTGTATACATGTGTTTGGTGGTCACAGGCAGGGAATACAAAGAACAAAAGATTGTTTTTTCCATGGAGGAAGAGTCTTCTGAATGATCTCTAGATAGCCTCCTTGTATCTTGCTAATAATGTTAATTTTTGAAAAAAAAGATCAGTTGGCATGTTTTAATAGCTCTGTTTTAAAGCATGTTAACTTTCTGTTTCCAAAAACAGTTCACTAAGGAAAAGTATGGCTCTGACTGAAAGGTGTCCTAAAGGAAAGGACCACATCTTCTTTCCGTTTTGTGCCATACAGCACAGCCTGTAAGGAACAATGCAATATGTTGGATGTCATACTTGTGAAGCTTATCAGCACTGTGCAATGAGATGTGAGCTGGCATTTTGCAGCAGAATTTGAAGATTAGGTTATATTTTGCATATCTTGATGTGCATTTCACTAATTCACACATATATATAATATGGCAGGTGCTCGGTGGGTATTTTCATGCCATCCAGACTACTCATGCAAGTTACAACACTGGTTTTTCATTGTCCTTCTGTTTTCTTTTTTGAGTTCAATCTGGAGAGAGCAAGTAAATTTTCCTGGACCTTCTTCTGAGTGAAATTTCAAAGAATAATCCTCAAAAAGCTTGCTTGGATCATGAGAGAACCCCTCAAATATGGAAATCCCTCTTGGATTATTATGGTTATTTGAGCTCCAAAATAGAACCACAAAAACTGCAAAAGGACTTGCTTTTATTGTATAAATGTTTTTCTGGGCTCACTCAAGTTGATCAGAGTTGTAGGCTGGCTTTTATTTTGGACAAACAAGTTCACCATCAATAATAAATTAGTTGACTTTTTCATGTTTCCTTCACATTATACTTTTAAAATCTAAAACTCCCTTTGCCACTTCCTTTCATTTATTTAGAATAAATGTTGTAATGATTAGGCAAACTATGTCTAGTATTCTAAGGAATTTTTGTTTCTCTCATGTTGCTAGGAGGCAGTTCATTCTTACAGAACAAAAGCCAGAAGATCTTGCAGATGGATGCTTCCCACTGGAATATAATGTCTTCTAGTATCAGTCATTAATAAACAATTTGACCATTGGGACCAGTAAATATGAATACTGCAGGATTGTATTTCCAAGAATTAAAAAGAGTCTATGATGCTTCTGTCACAACCCAAAGGGTGTGATTTTTGTTTTTGTGTGCTTCGGCACTGCTAAATTGTCCCCGCTAAATTGCAGCTTCCTTGCACGGTGGAGTTTTCTGCTGCAAAAGAGAACCCCAGTGCAAGGGAGAATTTCCCGCCAATTTGAAGCTTTCTTTGCAGGGTGCAATTCTTTGTTGCAGCACAGAAATGCTCGTTGCAAAGAGTTCCCGCCATTTGTATGCTAATTCGAGTCCCATTATTGGCCAGTTCTAAATTATTCACACGTGGCGGCTAGTGATTGGCTTGCTAGCCGTATAAGAGGCTTGAGTGGTTTCCGCCCAAGTTGGAGGACTCCACGAACAAGGGAGGAGGAGACTTCACGCTGTGTGAAGATCTCTAAGCTCTGCGGATCCTTACAGACCCAGCGCATTTCAAGTAGGCAACAGAGGTCTGATCAACCTCTAGCCTCTCCCCATCGCTGATAGATTCCCAGACGTATCCCTTCCCACGCGCAAGAGAACCGGACCCACGGAGCCTAGCAAACTTCGTGTGGATGAGTGAACAGGAGGACCCATGGAGCCTAGCAAACTTCGTGTGAATCCTTGACCGATCTCAGAGCTCTTCTGCCCGGGTTCGAGTCCTGCAGGTTTACTTTCCCGTCGCCAAAACCCTTTGCGACGTACCCTCGTATTTTCATCTTCCCGTCGCCGGAACCCTTTGCGACGTACCCTCGTGCCCTGCAGGTTCGAATTTTGTTTTCTTTCCTGTCTGTAACCACAACTTAAGCAAGTTTTCAGCCTGCACCACTGCCATCTCGGTTTAAGTAAACAATCTTTTAAACTACCGATACGCGTCTGTGCCTAATTCCAGCTCGACGGCCTTCCCTCTCCGACCCGGCGTGCCCGGGCTGCTGGCCACAGCCTGCGTGCAGCGCGAAAAGGGCTCGGGTCGCTCCCGGCCCGCACAGCTTCATGTGTTGTTTGTTGATATCTTATGCGGGGTAAACTGGGTTCATGACTGTTTAGCATATCTTAAAATAGACTTATTATGCTACTTCATTTTCTTTGTTTAAAGCAGGGAGATCAAAGACACAGCCTGTCAAAAATGACATGCCTCCTCTTTGACAGATCGTATTTCCTGCCTACTTCTGCTGGTCCCATGTGGGGCCAGCCCCTACATGCCAGATTCAGCACCCATTCTGACCAGTCTGGGGCAGGCACTGCATACAGTGCAGTCTCAGGTTGGTCTGGCAGGGAAGCACTGGAACTGACATGCATCTCTTGAGGGGTTGGGGGGGCTGCATGGGTCCCCTGAATGCCAATATCTGGTGCTTCCTCTGGCCAGTCTGGGACTCGCACTCCATGCAACATCTGCCGCAAACCAGCTAGAGCGGGAGACCCATACTGCATGGAGTGAGGAATGTTCATGGGCTGAGTCAGGCCCATGAATAGGGCTGGCCCCCAACTGTTTATCCAGCCCATGAACTGGTGTCACACTGTGTATTTAGATGATATGACCACATGAGTTTTGACACTCCCAGTGTAAAGTACATATTTAAGGATGGCAATGCAAAAAAAAAAAATGAAATGGTTATAAATGTTAAACTTGTTGATGCTGTGCAAAATCTGTATTGCTTAATGACATTGCATCAAAGAGATACTTGATAACATTTAGGCCATTTTGGGGTGGGGGGGAAAGATTTCATTTTAACAATTTGTTTTCAGCTTAACTGCATTTTGGGTACTGCACATCTATGAATGGTTAGTGAGATCACAAATGCAACCCTCTAAAGGTAACTGTGCTTGGCTCAGAGGCTCCCTTTCCTAATATCCCATTAGGACTCCTGAAATTCCCTAAGATGTTCTAGTAAAAGCCCCTGGCTTGGAACTCTTAGGAAGATGAAGTCCTCTTGTCAGAGAGGGTCTTTTGACTTTGGAAATAGGAGTCTCCAAGGAATAACAACTAATAGTTCCCGAGTTGGCATGCAAGTTTCTTTACATGGCTGATCAATGCTTCATGGTGAAGGATGTGTAATTGTCTAGTATAAAAGGACTTCTGTAGTGTTCTGCTTAAAGGTTCCAGAGCGTAAACTCAACCATGCTACCATGGTTCTGGCAACACAAGGGGATTGCAGTAACTTCCTCTCCTACCTCCTCCATGTTTTTGTGCCATTTTTGCAAAGGGCTGATTTATAGAACTGGGGAGAATGAAGTTGTGCTTTCTGAGGAAGTTATGCTATTTTGGGCCTTGTTGCATGTTAAGCTTAGGCAGCCCTTGGAGCTCAACTCCTGGATTGTCCATACATTCACACCTGAAACTAGTTTTAAACACTCTTTAGGTGACTTGAAAATTACACCAATCAGCCTAGGTTTCTCTCTGACCTGTAGTCCCTAGTTTGTGTTACATTATCATATAGCCTAGAGTGGCTACACATTAAACACCTCACCCTTTCCCCGCTGGCCCAGATTGGGCCCACTGCCTTTCCCGCCCCCTCCCCCCACCCCCTTGCTTGCTTCTGGCTGCCTCCACTGTTTGTCCTTCGGGAGCAGGTAGGGAAGGGTTAACCTGCCTGCCAAGCCACCACCACTGTTCTCTGGGCTGGGCTCAAGCCAAGTGGTGGCAGTGGGGTGGTAAGTTAACCTTTCCCTGCTTGCTTCCCTGGCACAGACAGTACAGACCCTTGCTGAGCGGAACATGTGACTGCTCAAAACTTGACCTAGCTGAGCAGCATTTGAGCAGCTTGCATCGTAATGTGTAACAAGGCCCTTGTAGTCCTGCCTAACAAGCTACATAATATTTGGATGCTACTCTATTGCCCCAAAGTTATCAAAGAACCCATGGGATTTCCAAGCAGCATGCGTAGCCCTTTACATAGTGTAGGAGTAAGCCTTAATTTAAGTAGAAAGTATTTCTCAATTGTTACGTACTTCATCTTTGGAGCCTTCTGAGAAATCTTTTATTTTTTCCATGTATCTTAGGGTCGGAAGAGAGCATTAACTCCCCATCTGAGTTAAGTAATTGAGTTAAAATATAACATTTTCTGTATTTTTAATCTTAATTGCCAGTTTCAAGAATCTATACACTGAGCCCTGTTGGCCATGTCTTATTACAAACAGTAATTTCATAGAGATGCATTCCTATTGGCTAACAAGAGATCTGTGAAAATAGCTGTTTCACAATCTTAGTAAAGATGACACCCATGCCTTCTTTGAGGTACACTGGCACATTCCCAATCCCCTAAATAAATTCCACATTTTGGATCCACCTGTGTGTGGTTTGCTTCACAGTTTTTTCCTCAGTTTGTATGCACGCAATCTGTTTCTACGGAAAAGCCAAAAATGGGATCCAGAGAATGAGGCCCTATGAACCACAGGAGAAATTAGACTACATTCTTTGCACACAGACTCATCTATATCAAATCATATTTAAGCATTAGAAAGATTATTTTCTCCCATTACTTTCTGCAATTCAGTTCAAGAAATGAATGCAACTTTTTTAAAGTATCATTTTGCCTGGAGTTGCACATACTAAGACATATATGAAGATGACCTCAGGTTGCATGTAAGAGAAGAAAAACATATTTGTAGGTCAGGAAAATAGGTAGCAAGCACACATGCTATTTGTAAGCATTATTGTTACAGGTTCCTTAAAGGAACACTATAACAGCCCAAAACACTTGGATAAAAGTAAATAAAATTGTTCAAAAGTGATCATGTGGCAGGTAATAATTTATTCTTTGCCATAGTATGTTTCTACTTATTAACTGAGTCTACTGATTCAACAGCTGTTGACATTATTCAAGATCTCTTCTAACTGTAGGATTGTTATTTTCCAAAACGTTAGTATTTGAGAAAAGTCTTTATATGTGGGATTCTATAGGTTACTGTCTTGCTATATTATCTATTCACTTTTTAAAGACTCCATCAGGAGGTCCAACATTATTGTTGGACTGGCTACAGGTCAGATATGTTTTAATTGATAAATGAGGGAGGGGGAACTGGGAGGGGGGGAGAGAGAGACTGCTTACCATAGTCATTGTGAAACATGAGACCCTGCAGCAATGACTAGTGGTTCCTTCTACTACCACCAGACAGCCAGGAACAGCTGAAGAGACCCAGTTACGTGCAAGTACTTCTCATAGAATCATGGGTGACTGGTGCCACCTTAGTCAGTGGGGGACACATTCCCCCCCCCACCACCCAGCGACCAGTCAGTAACCTGGGAGGGTCCCCTTGTGACCAATCACACTGACCGGCACTCCCACCTGCCCTCCTCATCCCCGCCCCACCCCCCCCCGCCCATTGCCTGAGCAGGGAATGTGGCCTGTCAGGAGGTACACTGGCACTCTCACAGGGTGCATGTACACTCTCTATGTGTCACCAGTGATAGAAATCATAGAATGAATTTGCTGGATTAATGAGGCATTAGGGTTCTGGATTACCAAATGCTTATGCAACTGAAAGGTCAAAATGTACCGACCTTCAGGCAAGGATTTCTTACGTGTTTGAATAATTGTTTGAGTTCTTGGTATTGGTAAGTACCATATTTATCTTGAGAGCTTATCTATGTAGCTTGGCATTTAGCAGCCATGCAAATGGAACCTGCTGAAATCAGGTAATAATTTTCTTTGAAACTAAAAAGAATTGTCACCTGACTCCGTACAACCCCCCCATCAGTTTTCATATGCTTTGGCCTTAACTGACAATACACTTCTATCCATCTTACCCGCCCTTGTCTTCTGTGACATATTTTCATCTCCTACTTCTCCTCTTATTGTAATCATTTCTCATCCCCCTTTCAACATTTGGTTAGGGTTTTGTTGGACTTAAGTATTAACCTCCTTCCCTTGACCTTCATTTATAACTTATTTTTAAATAATCTTATCAATAGGAACACATTTAACTGTCTCTCCATGCTGACAACTCTGATATCTACTTCAGGTATTCTCAAAACTAAATCGGCCTGCATCTCCAATATATATGTCTAGAAGTTAGTTCAAGTTTAATGGGTCTAAAATAAAGCCTTTCCCTTCAAAGCTCTCTTGCATCCTTTATTGGTCACCAGGGACAAAGTGACCATGCTACTTGTAGCCTTGTAATCATTGACTGTTCTTCTTTAAGTTCTAATATGTCTTGCAATTTCCTTCTGCCTAACATCACTATCTGAAGAGAACCACAAGATAAAGAACTTATTACAGTCTGAACACTAACAACACTAATAAAATTGTATGGAAAGAATTATATTTTAACCAGTAGAAATAAGTTTCCCCAAGTAAAACTGGCAGTAACTATGTACATATACATGCACACAGAAATGAGAAATTTACTAATCTTGTTTACAGAAATGAAAAATCTAACTGCGGTTGACAGCTGGGGCTCTGTCAAGTTCTGTCTACAGCATTTAATTTATTATGATAGCTAAATATTGGGAATTTTGCATCTAAGTCTGTCATGAATCTAATTTCTACATGTATTACGTTACTTTGAATAAAACAATAGTATCTTTATTGGTAAAGACATGTGGGCAAAAGTTAAAAACAAACCAACATGGAAACAATTGCCATTCTAGTTGAATTAACACTGAATTCTTGCAAATTTAGTTTTAAATATTTGCATTTAGAAAATAGGCGTGAATAAACATTGCCTCAATTTCAAGCAGAAATGAGTTCTGCTTGAAGTATTTGCCTTTGAGAGGAGGTTTCCTCAGAAAATATTTTATTCTCTTACTACACAGTGCATTTTTTTTCTAAAAATTAAGTGACAGATAAGAAAACAAATACAATAACTAATGTACTTTTAAATAGTTTACTGCGATGTCAGAAGCTTTGTTTTGTTGACCAGCTAATGAAATGGAGGACTGTTGGTTTTAAGGGAGGGAGAGAGTTTGTATTATTTTTTGTTTGTTGCTTTTTTTCTGCCACTCCTCTCTGATAACATTTGGTATGGAAAGTAACATATAAAATATATTTTAAATAAATTAAAAACAAACTAGAAAAAACAGAGGTTTTCTAACACCTGGCTTCATGAAACTAACTCTGAGTATTTCTGACTTATCTTTACAAGGTTAATGCATCTGTTTTAATAATGAGGAAAGATGGCGTGCTTCTCGTTGTCTGGAAATTAGACGTGAAGATTAGCTCAATCGCAGGGCTTCTCTTTTATTCACTTTAAAAGAAATGGTTCCACTCAACTTAAGATATGTGAATAACTGAATCTAAAATCAAGAAAACAGACTGAAAATCTCTTTCAGCACTGCCATCCTTATGCTGCTGTAGGTGACCTAACAGAGCTCTCCCAATCCGTTTTCTGGAGGCAAAAATGTCCCCATACTCTGGGAGTCTGTCCATTGCTAGGCAAATGCAGAGAGAAACACAACATTTAAGGGCAGCACAACACTTCTAGCAAGTTTCTCACACAGGAATGAACACCTGAATGCTTCCCTTTACTTGACTCCTCTATAGCAAGGTCATGCTTCTCACACCTTTCATGGATCAAGGTCACCTCTGTCTAAAAAAGGAACAGAGCCTTTTCTTGCTGATCCATTCCTCCCATGGACTGTGCCCACAATCACACATGTGAATATTTATATGACAATTTAGGAGACTCAGTTGAGGTTGAGCTGCATTGTGCTGTACCAGCATCTCAAAAGAAACAACCCTAATGTATGTGGGTTTTTTGTTTCTCTCTTGCTTTCTCGCTCTGCCATGCACTTTCTCACTCTTTTTCTCTCGCACTCTCTTGCTCTCTCAATCTAAGAACCTAATATTTGTAAACTATTATGTGTAGGCTTAATTTAATAATCTTACTGAAGTCAGTGATAACTTATTTGTGAAAAGCTACCTGTGTGCACAGTAGTGTTGATGCAAAGTAGCCATGATAGTCCCGTAAAAGAAACTATCCACAACAATCCTTGTCTTTTGTATATTTCCTGGACTGGTTGAGATAGACTTAGACTTAGGCAAGCCTTCAATTGCAGAGAATACATTGCATTTGAAAACTTGTCCAAGTCTCTCCCAGCCAATGAAAACTATTGCTCACAAAATACCTTGCCTTTAAACTACATTCATTTTTATTTATTTTTTTTCAGTGTTTAAATCTAAGGGTGCATCCAGACATGCATAGACATTTGGTTCCCAGCGGACAAGAAGCAGTGGCACATTGTCCCCGGTGAATGCCATCCATGCTTTAGCACATAGCAAGTTACCCCAGGGGCAGTAGGGGAGGCTGAGGCTAGTACTGTGCTGGCCCCAGCAGCCTTATCTGGGGTCCTAGGGGCCTCCCAGGGCTGCAGCCACTGCAATGCTGCTGGGTGGAGCCTGGCCGACACAGCTCCAGGTGGCCCAGCTCCACTGTTCAGCAGCACCCCCCCCCCAACTTATTTAATTTTTTTTGTGGGGGGATATCCAGGGGTCAACCTCCCCCCCCCCCGAGCAGTGCATGCTCCAGCAGTGTGCCCTTGCAGTGCACAGAACTCCGGACTATGTGGCATTGCAACCATGTTTGCAGTGCCATATACTGCACGACTGTGCTTGTCTGGACGTGCCCTAAGTGGCCAAACAGACAATGATTAGGAAAAAGGAGGCTTTATACTCATTCTAGATTATCACCTGGGGAGGAATGTTAAAGAAAGTTGAGCAGAACCAAGGTTTGAACCCAGGTCTTTTGAGACCCAGTTCAGTCCATAAGTTGAAAGACTATTCTTCCTCTTGCTTCTTTGTATGTGTGTCACTGCACACACGACTTTTTCAGTAACTCCAAGATGTGACCTTAGTCTGTTATATAAATTATAAATATTTTGTTTCTGGTAGAATTCCTTCTAGCTTACATTGCTGGCAATATGCAGTTTGTTTAGTTGTATTCTTAATTCATGAGCTAGTACCCATGATTTGTTTCATATTTATTGTGTAGCTTTAGCTGGGTGGAAAAAGAAGGATTATGTAACAAAGCTGGGATGCAAAGTGGTGTTGATTACACAATAAATAGTGGCTTGCTTCACTGAGTACAGTTGTTTTTTCCTTTAACCCTAGAGTCCAGAGAGAAACACCTGCTTGTGAAGTGTTGTTGGCTCATATTTTTCCAACACTTTATATAGGGTTAGGGAAATTAAGGGTTTAGAGTCCTGTCATAACCCAGCTGAATGAATGGTATTAATTAAAACTGCTTTTTCTGTTTTTGTCTATTGCTTTCTGTTCATGCTTGCCAACTCTGGTCCAGTTGAGCACAATCTAAGATAAACAATTACACTCAAGTCACATTTTGTCCATGGCTGCTCTTGCTTCATCACTGTTTGACTAAAACAAGTTATGGACGAACTGTTTCCAGATTTCTGCTCTCATCATTCCTGAGATTTACATCTGCGTAGATGAAATGAAATGTCCCCTTTGAATACTGTGCCTAAAGACAAAAAGGGGAAGTGCTTTCAGTTCTTCCTCCTTTCACCCAGTGGGCACCTTTCAACAATCAACAATTACTTCCTGGCATCTAACCACAGTATTTGACTTTACTGTTGTATGTATTTAACACTCTGAGTAGCAAATACCACAAACTAAATTACCACAGGAGGGAATTATTTTTTTGTGCCATTCACAATATTGTGTTGCCAGGTTAGGGCACAGTGAAGCTCCAAGTGTGTTTTTAAAAAAACTAAACCAAACCAAAACAAGAAACACCTTAACCAGTCATGCAAGTAATTACATGGATTAACTGAGGGGTCTGGTAATAGACTGGGGAATAATATCTAGAATATCTATATTTGCTCCCAAAGCAAATGGAAGGGATGGATGTTTCACTTTCTTTCAGAAATGATATTTTCGGACTGATTTCTTCTGAATGGAATAGTAGCAGGGGTCCAGAGGGAAAATGGAATAAGAACCTAACTGACCTGCATATGAGGAATGAAAAATGCAATTCTTCATAAAGGTCTACCCTCTCCTTCCAATTCTTCCTTTGGGCTCTCGCACCATGCAGCAGGTAATGAAAAAGGAACAAAACGGCACTACCAAGTCAACTTTTTACAAATGTTTTGCATATTAATTATGAATATGGTTGCATATACCCATTTCTCATAAAGAAAACTTCACTGTTTGAACAGTCTACTGATTAACTGATAACCCATGAGTATTTTAAGTTGTGCTTGCAAGTATGGGATTCATGAGCTTCAGACTTTAGTCACTTGTTTCTCTAGCTGGTTCACCAAAAAGAATAAAAAAAAAAAAAGATATTTCCTGGTGTGCTATTTCCCACCCCCCCCTATAAATAATTAAAATGATTTTGTGATTTGAGTTAAATATACATGTCCCAACTTATAAACTATGGTAATTGAAATACTAGGTAATGACCCAAATATTGGTATAAGTCTAAGCATGGAAGTATAGGGGCTGAGGATTTTCTCTTAATGAATGTTCATTCAATTTATTAAGGTAAAGTTTATATTTCATAAAACTGGAACAAAGAGTTGTTATCTTAAACAAATACTTGTGGGGAAAGGATGATTTATATTAATTAAGAGACTAAAATATATATTCCTGAGGAGAAATTGAAACGCTTGTGGATTTTTGCACCACAATACTGAAGAAGTAAAGCACAGAGCCAGGGCACACAGCATTCTGGGTAAATATCATGAACTCAGATTTTTAGAGAGAGTGTTTGCATTGGATAAGATGAAGCTGCTGAATCACAAGAACTTCTAGCATTGGTGTACGCTATTCATATAGCACAATGTTGAGCAAATTGCTGCGGCTAGTTTCTGATTGTGTAAGATATAGCTGTAAAATTTACCAGTGCTTTCACATGTCTATCATGTGGGTGCAAGAATGGAAGGAGTTTGGCAAGTTTGCCAGAGTATTCAATAAGAATGACCTAGGAACTAATAGTGCTTTTTTGTTAATGCTGCAAATACACAATACTCTGAAGCCATACTTCACATTTCAAGAATGTTTCCCTCTAATCCTTCATAAGCTCTTTTGAGAAGAGAGCTTATGGGTTTGGCCTGTAATTTCTTACATGTTTAGGTTCCAGTTTCTTAATAACTTCATTGAAAAATGTGGGGAGGGGAAAGAAAAGCGTATGCCATCAGGGCAACCAAAGTATCACAAAACAGAAAACCACGAGAAAATGAAGAGGGCTTCGGGGTGGAGGTAATGTGGACAGTACTGGGTAAATGACAGATTTGGTCTACCACCTGGTGGTCTTGCAGCACACATGAAGTATTTAGAGAAATGGGACCCCTGAAGGAATATGACATTTTCTTCCAGGTCCTCTAGGAGCAAAGTCTGGCCTAAACATTGTGAGGAATATCTCCTTGATACGTCAGAACAAATGCCTCCTGATGACTCTTATATTTAATGAATGGTTATGTTAAGTCCTGAATAAATCCTTCCAAAGCCTCCAAGTAGAATAGAAATGGGACTGAATCATTGCTGATATTTGCAGATACTTGGGGTCTTCAGAAAGAGAGAAATTTCATGGTGGGGAGGGGAGGAAAGATTTTTCTCTACAGGAACTGATGCACAAGTGTTGATGGTCTTCTCTTGGTTCCACACTTTGTAGGCAGAAAAGACCAATCTCAAAGTATTGACCCTTAAAGTAATACATACTTATGTTTAAAATGAATTTCAAAGATTTGTGTTTTAGCTTTGAGAGACAGAAGAATAGGGCTATATTTCATAAAAGTATGTGCTTTTTTCAATAAATCTCCTGCAGAATTACTACATTCCAAGTATCCCAAACTATCTGTTCCTCAGTAACTTGTGAGTTCTCAGTTGTGGTCTGTAAATGTTTGCTTTAGCTCTGTTATTTATATGACTTGCCTTGGTCTGTATGGATTTTTTTTTTCTTATTGGATAACACAGTAAAAAAAAATGAACTCTTTGGAGTTGCTTATGCTGTTGCTTTTGGTTTTGCCAGAAAAAAACTTTTCTAATCACTTTCTCCCCCACAACTTGGTATTGTCCGCAAACTTGACCAATGAGCTCTTCACCCCCATGTCCAAATCATTGATAAAGATGTTGAAAAGCACTGAACCAAGCACAGACCCCTGAGGGACACCACTGGCCACTTTGCACCAGGATGATACAGATCCGGTCATTAGAACTCTGGGTCCTACCCCACAGCCAGCTTCCTACCCACCTAACTGTTGAGCAGTTAAGCTCACAATCCTCCAATTTTTCCACGAGAACATCATGGGATAGCAGATCAAAAGCCTTTTGGAAGTCTAGATATTCAATGTTGACCTCTTCTCTCTTATCCAGGTGATGAGTTGCTTGGTCATAGAAGGAAATGAGATTGGTAAAACAAGACCTGCCCACGATGAAGCCATGCTGGCTATCGTTCTTAATCCTACCTTCTGTGAGCATATCGTACATAGACTCTCTGATGAATTTTTCCAGCAATTTCCCTGGGATAGAAGTTAAGCTAATTGGCCTATAGTTGCCTGGGTCCTCTCTCCTGCCCTTCTTGAAGATGGGTACAACATTGGCCCTCTTTCATTTTTCAAGGACCGTCCCTAAGTGCCACAAGTTTTGTAAAAGTTTTGCCAGAGTCCCATGATGACTTCAGCACTCCTGGATGAAGTTCATCTGGTCCTGCTGACACTGTTAATCCTTGGGAATACTGTTGTTGCTGTTTTCAGTTACATTCAGTATGAATGGCCATCCTTCTGCTGTCTTCAAATCTTGTTCACTTGGCTTGCTGAGACTGCAATCCTTACTGTGGAATGAGGACCTTTATGTGATTGCTGGCATTTTTTCTGCTTCAGTGCTAGACTTCTGCAAATGGTCTGCCTTGGACTTTTTCTTGAGGCTTCAGTTAATAGTAGTCAGCTTTCCTGCCTTTTTAAGAAAGATATGCTGATTAGAGTTGTGGGGAGCGGGGATTAGCTCCTGTATTTTCTCTCCCCAGAACAGGGAAAGAGATGCAATATAACATGCAAAACATTGCACTTTAATAATAGATTTCTTGCTATTTGTCCTCCTCTGAACTCAGTGTGTTACAAACCTGAGTTTTTTGTCCCCCTAGTCATAGAAGCAGAAGTAAGTCTTGATGGTTTCACTTAAATAGCTCCTTCTTATCTAGTATGGATATAGTCTTCTTGGGTTTTTTTCTGCCATATTTATTCTCAACGCTGAAATGTACCCGTGTGGGCTCACAATATTAGTCAGTCTAATGATTTTCCTTTGGGAAATGGCCTCCCACATGCATAGAGCTTGCAGACCCTCATTGCACTCTCTTGAATAGGATACAGATGGCTGGTCAGCTCATCTGACTGGCATGTAGAAACAGTTTATGCCATGGCTGTGCTTCCTCTAGGTTTGATATGTACTCTTGCCCCTCAGCTGGGGAATAGGTAGAGATTTTCCTCTGCCCTTCCTTAAGTCATAGGCACTATAACTCTGCTTACTTTTATATTTGTCATGTTGCTGAGGATGAAAGAGAAAACCACCTAAACTTTGTTTGCATTCTGAAGCACAAGGAAGACTTGTCACAATGCAGCTTAAAATTTTAGTTACTTAAAGGTACTTCTTCAGAGATGTAAAAAAGACATTTTTATGAGAAGAAAAGCAAGATAGCAGGTGGGCAATCGCAGCACTCATGCAACATCTCTTTATGTTGGTTGAATTAGCTGGTGTGTTGGACAGTAATTTCTAAGGCCTTTACAGTCTGAAGATGAGGCAACAATTTTCTCATTTTTCTAACATAGTTAGAATTAACTTATTTTTGTTTGTCAAGATCTTTTAAATCTCAGACTACGGAGAATTCTGAGTACTTCTGCATATTTTCTACATGCTGCAATAATAGTTATTACAACAAGTGGTTTGCTGAATTTTTCAAAATTAAAAACACTTTGGTGATTTCATTTTTCCCATCTGAGATTTCATCATGCATAACAATGTAATGACATGGAATTTTTGTTTGAACTGCAAAATAAATGGCAAACAAATTTATCCAATTTTTAGGCTACAATATTTCTGTTGAAAAAATAAAGATTATAGATTATCTTGCTGCGATCCTATGATCCCTGCTGACTTCCTGCCCATAGGACAGGGGGCTGGACTCGATGATCCTCCAGGGTCCCTTCCAGCCCAAATGTCTATGCAATAGAAAAACTAAGTCATGCAAATATATTTTAAGCTTAACAGCTGTAAAACTAGAAACAGAAGCTAAGAACAACCCTTGCTATATTCACACTCTTGTCCTCTACTCTTCTACCCCAAAATACATACAACTTAATCACTATCTCTTTCTGCCTTTCTAAATCTCTCAGTGTACATAGCTAGATCAGACCTGTAGATTTTCTTTTTTCCATCTATTTTTAGCATTGCTTCCGCCCTGAGAACAAGTAATATTTTGTTGCCATGACTTTCTCCTTCCCTTTCAAGTGAGAACTCAAAGAATAATAGGTTCCTATGAAGTAAGATCTTATTGCTTGCTGTGTTTCCCCACCCACAGTGGCCTCCCATCTTCCCTTCATCCACTTCCATGCCTTGTGACTAAAACAAATGCCAAACACAACATAAACACTGTACCCACTTATATCTAGGATAGTCTGCACAGAGCTACTTCTCCCTTCAGGATCTGGGCCATTCTGCCTCCTCAGCCTAGGACAGTGGTTCTCAACTGGGATACAATGGCACTGCATTCCAGGGTGCCATGAGGTCTTTTCAGGGGTGGTGCCGAGCCAGAACCACTACATAAGTCAAGTGGATCTCTTTGGAACGCCTTTGTTTCCAAGAGGGGCATGCTGAGCAGACTGGAAAGCAGTTGCAGAAGGATCCCTTCTTCCACAGCCTTTCCCAGTCTACCCAGCATGTCCCCTTTCGAAATAGTTCTGCCTTGCCACAGCTGGGTGACCAGGCCAGGAACTCCAGTGCTATGGGAAGGGTATCAGAATGAAAGGGGAAAGTGGTGCCAGAATTATAAGAATGGTCTGTGCTCAGCACAGGCTCAGCAAGAGATTGAGCTCCAGCCATAAAAACAAAAACATTAAAAAAATCAGTAAAAATGTAACATACACTAAATGTAGGATATAGTTAAAATGGTAAAATAGAAGTCCCTTGGTGCACTGAATTCCAAAATCCCATAGAGCTAACTTGCAAGCTTCCTTTTTTTTTTTTTCCAATGGAAATCTGTGTGCCTTTTGCTGTGAGAGAGAGAAATAGCAGGTACAACCTGTCCCATTCATAACACATGAAGAAATATAATACAGTGCTGGGGACATACTCGGCTAAGTGTATCCAAGAACTGGTCACAATAGTTATAATGGAAATAATGTATACTGTAGCTCTTAATTTGCCAGAACATTGTGCTCCTTCTCTGAAAAACTCATCTGGGAGTTTTAGATTTTTCAAGAATATGCATTGAAATGTTTCATAGGTTTTATTTTGAAAGGATATTTCATATGTTTAAGACTCGAACTGTCTTGAGACAAGAGCCAACGTGCAGTTGGTTTACAGTAACAAATTGCCTAAAGAAGCAAGTGACACTAGAGTAACATCTGTCACTTTTTCATACACAACTAACATCCAGCTGATGGCAAAAGAAGAGAACAGATTAAATCACCTTAGTGTTACCTGTTTACTTTTCCTAAATGATAAAAAATCCTGAAAAACTAAGAGGAAATTGTGCGCATGAATTCATACCCAGCTAATAAAATGTGTCTTAACACTTACGGGGAATATTGTTTCCTGTAACACTTTTTTCCAACGTTATGAAGTATACAGATGTTCTCAGATACAACTGTATATGTATTTTTCTGTGAACCTCTGGTCTTTCAAAAATCAGTTTAGCAAGCAGATTCCTGGCTACAGGATAAGGAAATTAATTTGGTTAGGATCATATATTGTATAGCACTGTCTTTAAAACTTGCCACAATTTTTACTGGGATAAATGTATATAAATATGAGTAGATCTAGGACTATCCACTTCACACTAGGTAGCACACCTTAAAAAACTTCTCAAGCTGCAACAAGTAAAATAATCATCCAGGTAAAATAATCATCCAGTTGCATAAAATGCATATAACACCTAACTTGTATTTGGCTTATAGGTTCCTTGCAGACATGAAATAAAAATGGTGCCATACTTGCACACATCCAGAAGAGGCATCACATTAGTTGGACCCAGCTTTCCCAAATGTCTGTATAGACTGGGCACTGTAGTGGAGCTTTTTGGTGCTTTTATCTAATAGGTGATTGAATCAGCCTAACGTAAGTGCCAAAAAGCCCCACTGATCTATACAAACACTGTGAAGCCAGGTTGAAGTAAAACGCTGCTGCTTCCAGTAAAATGCATCCTTTTTTTTAATTTTCCCCCACATTTGTCAGTGCCCATAAAATCTAATTTTTCTAAAAAGAAAAAATCATGGAAACCTGAGGAAAAAAAAAAAGGAGTTCTCTATTTAGCTGATTGAATTGCATATGGTTATTTTGATGGCTAATAGCTAGGTAACTGAAATCCAGAGCAGTTGCCACATACAAATGATGATTACTTATTACTCCCAGGCCAGATTTCACCTACTGGTCACTTGAACAAGTGGAAGCTAGGAGAGTTTTCATACTTGATGTACCAAAATGAAGTGGCCAAATATTTAAGTACTCCCCAGTTGTGAGTACTGAGTTCTACCATTCAAGGCCTCCAGGGTTCTTCTAAGATATAAATAGTTACAATGTCTTTGACCTCACTACTCAACATTACATTTTTACCAATATAAGTGATTGGAAACCAGCATATACCCATAACAGAACAGAAGTTCAGCACACACAAACTGGTTTAAAAATGGTAAAACCTGTTCTAAGATTCCCTCCCCCCACACACCAAAGGACCCATGTGTTTTCTGTTCGCTACCGATCTAAACTTCGCTGCTTACAAAAAACTGAGTAACTTTGATTCTGCCTCAAGCTTTTTGAATGTCTGTACTTTAACTCAAAAATCATTCAGTATGCAGGAATAGCAGGCAAACAATGAGTCCAAAAGGAAAGATTTCTGTGTGGTTTAAGATACCATAATGTAATTTTGAATCCTTGTGAATAGATAATACAAAAAAGAGAATCCTTGTTACTGATCTGAGAGCATAAAGGAAAACCTGCTGCCATTTTTCTCAAATATAAGCATTGCTCATTGGCTGAACAACTTGGATATCTAATGGTTTTTAATAGGTGTGTGCTTTGTTACAAATAAGACTGCCCACTGATGATATGGATTAAAATTTGCCATCTTTGTAGACAGGCTGGATTATTAAGATTCTTTATAAACAGTATCAGGGCATGGCACATGAGGCCATTTTGCTCAGCACACTACATCCAGCCCGGGCTCTGGGCAGCTGCTGCCCAGCCATGGAGCTTGGGCTACTTGCAGTAGGCATCAGGGAGGCTGCAAGCCCTACTGTGAACTTCCTAGGCTCCATGTCAGGCAGCAGCTGCCCAGAGTCTGGGGTGGATATGGCATGAAGTTGCAAAGCTGCAAGCAGCTACAGACTCCAGACTCCAGCTGTGAATCTCCAGATGCCAGCTGGGGTCTGGAGTTCTGGCCCACTACATTGCTGCGTGAACTTCAAGGACCACTGCAAGGAAGGGGCCAGAGCTGGCCTCTGCTGCCAGGGGCTGCATGCCCACAAAGCAAGGAATCCAGGAGGAGGGCAGAGAGGGGAGGCAAGAATGGCAAATCCCCTCCCACCAGGCTTGGCTGCAAAGGGCAGCTTGAGCTTCATGAAAGCAGCAGCCCTATGCAGGAGGGCTCTGGCCAGGTGGCTCTGAACCCTGCCATCCCTGTTCATGTCTCCTTCCACAGAAATCATCCACATGATGGCCAAAGCAGCTGCACCCTGGAGCCGTACCCTGGACCTGATTCAGGCACTTGGGCATGGGAGGAGGATCTCCACTGGGACCATCTGGGGCAGTCACACCTGTGGTATCACCCCCACCTGCAAGCATTTTCCTCTGGCCCAGAAGCCTGATCGTTGTTCCCAGGAGAAGGCGCCACCTCCCTTGGAAGGGAAAGCGCCACCTCCCAGTTTGCAGTTTGTGGACCTGAATCTCTTCAGCCTCAACAAGAGAAGGCTAAGAGGCAAACTTGTGGCTGTCTACAAACTCATCGGGGAGCAGGCCAGCAGGGAATAGGGGATACTCTGTTTACCAGGGTGCCCCTCGGGGTTACCAGAAATAATGGCCACAAACTGAAGGAGAATAGATTTAGATCGGACATACGGAAGAAGTTCTTTACAGTGAGGGTTGCCAAAATATGGAATGGACTTACAAGAGAGGTGGTGCTTTCCCCTACCCTGGAGGTGTTCAAGAGGAGATTGGACAGGCATCTGGCTGGGGTTACTTAACCCCAGTGCTCTTTCCTGCCTGGAGCAGGGGGTCGGACCCGATGATCTACCGGTCCCTTCCGACTCTAGAAATCTAGGAATCTATGAGCTATACATTTATGTAGTTTAAGTCTGTCACCCACTTTTTGGGGGGCTAGAAAGACACTGCATTGGTTGCAGAGAACCCTAGAGCTTATGCCTACTTCTCACTGAAATCAAGAACAGGTTGGGGGGGGGGTGTGTGTGTGTGTAGGCTGAAGGATTCAGTACCTTGTTATGGAAGAAACTACATTAGCAATAACCTAGGACTTGAGAGCAATTCATGATGTTTGGAGCTAATTCTAACTAGATAAACCTATAGCAACCATTTGTGTAAAGATTCCCATTCAGCAATGGGATTTCACAGAATGGCCATAGAAAACACAAATCCAATGTGTGGGAGTTGAATTGTATAACTGAGGGTCTCAGAAACTTTCTTTCCCCATTCAATTCTGGTGCTAAATAGGATTTTTGTGAAGTACTTGCCCCATGACTCTAGGGTATCCTGACTTTGGTCCTTGTGTATGCCTTGGATATACAGATAAAGGATACTGTAAAGTGTTTGCAGATTTATCAGATCTGAGGTTTTGAGTTTAGTTGTATTAGAGGTAGCGGGTGGCTGGGAAAGACAGAGGCTGGCTTGGACCCATTGTGTGTGTGTATGTGGTTCCAATTACAGAAGCATGCTTAGGGTATATGGTTAGTTAGGGAATGTGCATGTTTAGAATGCAGGCTGTTTTCTAAAAGTGCTAGGTACAAATTCCAAACTTGGAAGACTTGCCAGTTAGTTTGACAGTTCAGGCTGCTTTTAATGTAGGTTCATAGTAAAATGTGTAGTTTTTTAGTTAATTGTAGGCATAAAAATAATCATTTTAGATGTGTTGTTGAAAATATTCATTTTAACCATTCTGGATTATATCAGATTCTTTAAACTTTAAAGTATATCTATTGGGCAGATTTGACATAAAGCTGATGGCAGTCCCCTTTTTGTACCTTACTCTCATGGGTTTATACACAATACAGTGCCTGCTTCTTTCTTCCTAACTTACTATCTTTTTTCATATCAAGGAATATCTTTTTGTCTATAAGGTAAAGCCACTGGATTCAGTAGAGTAACCATACAGCAAGGTATGAATCAACCTGAGAGAGGATGGTAAACTAGAGATTCAAGTTTCAATTATCTACATTCAATTCAAAAGTTAACATTTAGAGAGTTCAAGTTAACAGCCAGTTCAGCCAGCACCTTGCAACTGAAAAATATCCGTGTCCAATTCTAAACTCTTTTTACTCATAAATGTTATTGAGACCAGTAGGGTTTTTCTGGAGTCTGAGGTGCAAAGTATCCCTTTTATTACAGTCTTCATGAAATTCAGCTACAGAAAAGGCTGTGTATGAGCAGTTAGTACCTTGCCTGTATTTGGATAAAATGATGGAATTCTATTTCTCTTTTTACTGTGGAGATGCTTGTAAAAACATAATAACATGCTATATTAAAAGAAATTATAAAATGGGGAAAATCACAATTGTATTCCTCAGGTTTCTGGGATAAGAAAATGTTCTTTTGTTCTGGTTACCACACCATGGCATTTGTAGCACATGAAATTATGCCACTTTTTTTATTAAAAAAAGAGAATACTAGAGAATGATATTCCTTCCTTGTGCACAAAATTTCAATTAAAATCTGTTTCAATTGAGATTAACTGTGCTTCACTGACAGTTTTACTGTGCCAAAAATAAATGTGTCGAAGCAATGAAAATAGTCACTGCAGATTACTAATAAGCGCTGATTCAGCTAATTGACAGCTTTCCTTCTGATAGAAGTTTGCTTTAGTTAAAAACTAAATAGACTTGCACAGTATTGTGTGATTAAAGGTAGCACACTGTTAGGGATTTTCTTATAAACCCTTAGTTTTCTATAGCTATAACTTGGGGGTCCACAGGGGCTCAGGCTTTAGACAAAGGTTTAGTTTACAGAAGCAGCATATGAGCTTCATCTATCCTGAACAACAGCAGCTTCCCATCCTCCATTGAGTCCTTAGTGTGTGTGGCAGTAACCAGGAGCCTGAATATGCAATGATATTTTCAGGATATAAAACTCACATGAAATAGCTATGTGCTAGCTTGGTTTGGGGTTTTATTCTGTAAGCACTACATATTTTCAGCTGCTTCTGAAAATCTGTGCTTTTCAACAAAAAAATGGCTAAAGCTTGGGGAACTTGGCAACTTGGCTTCACAAATATTTCCTGGGTTTCCATGAGTCTGAGTTTGTATCTTTAAAATTCATTGCATATCAAAACCATGTAAAAATGACTTTGGCATTAGTCTGGTTCAAAATTCATGAATCAGTCCAAGTGCACTTGAAATAAATTCCAGGAACAGACCAAAAACTTAAAAAGCTTGTCTTAATTGTTTTTAAGATTCAAAACAAAAGTTGATAAGGTTTTTGTGGGCTAGGGTTTCATCCTGAACACTTCATACCAAAAAAATAAAAAAAGACAGAAGGGAAATCTTAAACTTTTAGGAGTCATTGCAAACAACTGAGGACAACAATATTTAAACCAATACCTATAGCCGATTTTTAAGGAGGCATATTGGCTAATACCAATCTTATTTCCAATACAGCATGGACAGTGGCATGTAGCTGGTAAGTCTGTTATGGTGGAAGGGGAGGGGGGAAGGATGAGGTGTAGGGGGCTGATCAAGGCCCTTGCAGTGAGGGAGTGTGGCTAGGTCTAGGGCAGGGACTGCCCATCTGGGGTGGGGCAGGCATGGGACAAAACTGCAGCTCATCTGGGGGGGCGTGGGGAGGGTGGAGCAGCTTCCGCTGCTGGCTGCACCCCAGAAGGGCACCGAGGGGGAGTGCCCCCTGGATCTGTGTGTGATGGGCTGCTGCTGCGGGCTGGGGCTAGGGCCAGGGCTGCATGGGTCTCTTCCCAGCGGGAGCTGGGGCAGGCAGCAGTGGCATTGCTGGGAGGGGGTTATGGGTGGGGCTGAAACCACCCCAAAATTCACTGTAGAGTCCTCCAACCCCCCTCCCAGCACCACTGCCTGCCCTGCTCTGAGCACAGCTCAGCCCAGCCTCCACCGGGAAGAGCCCACAGCTGCAGCCCACCCAGGCCTGTGCTGATCCGGAGTCCCATGCCCCCAACAATGCCCTCCCAGGGTGCGCACAGTGGTGGGAGCCGCCCCCACCCCACACCTTCCAGATGAGCCATGGCTCCATCATGTGCCTGCCCCTCCCTAACTGGGCAGTGCCTGCCCCAGCCCCACTCCCTTCCTCACTGTGGGGGGCCTTGATCTGCCCCACCCCTTCCACCACAATAGACTTACCAGCTGCACACAGCTCTCTATGCTGCCGGGCTGTGCTCCTCGCCACCTATGTGCAGTGCTGCAGCTGCGTGTATGCACAGGCATTTATCAGCCACATCAGACCAATTTATGATGCAGACAATTTTATTTATAACGATGCCAATCCTATATTGAACTGATGTATCAGTGCACCTCTAGTTAGGAGTATAGACTGCTATCCAATCACTTACACCAGTAAAAGTGTAATGTCTGTACCTGGTCTAAGTCGCTGGGGGCTACACTGGTGGGAGCTATGGGGCCCCTAGACAACACAGCACCTGAGCTCTCCCCCACCCCCACCCACTGTATCTTATGCATTGAGCGTGTCTGTCTCCCTACTCTTGGATTAGAGTATCTAGATTAGTCTAAGCACTTTATTTTAAAGGAAAATAAAGCAATATAAGAAATGGGATACCCCAGGTTAAAAATCAAACCTGTAGTAGCTTCCATGTACATATAATATACAAAAGAATACTTTTGCCTCTGGCACAGGCTAACTTTCACCCGAAGATCTCAAAAGTATTGTATGAATATTATACTTAAATGCACCTCTGACAGACTCCTTTGGGAGTGTTAGATGTTCATGGCTCAGGGAATCAGAATACTTACTGGATTTGGTTAGGGTGCGAGGGAGTGCAAGTGTTTTGTTGTTTCTATCCTTGATAAAGTCAAGGCAATTATGATGATTACATGACATGATAGACCCAAGACCAAGGGTTTTCCCCATCCTCTCTTTTCTGTCTCCAGTGCCATAGGCCTCATACAGATGCTGCTCTCCCAGGAGAAACCACAGATATACAGATGTTCAGACTTTTTCTCCCAGGATAACAATGATTGCTCCAGGAGAAAAATAATCTGGGAACAATCACAGTTAACCCACTCTGAAGAGAGTTTCTCCTGGGAGAGTGAATTTCTGTATGTGCCATGGCTTCTCTAGGAAGAGAATGTAGTCTTCCAGAATCCCTACCTCCCCCCAGGGACACAATGTATTACTCACTGAACTCTGCTGCTCTAGCAGGAAGAAGAACATGCCCTCTTCACAATCCCTAGGCTGACCATAGGTCAGCAAATCAGGGTTGCCCTATGCACTCCTGCCATCTGCCACCAGGTAGATTAAGAAAGCCTACAGCTTGCTGAATTGTGTGCGCAGGGGCACTCTTGCCCCCAGGCTGCACAGTATCAGCACTGCAAGATCTCTACTCTTCAGGGTACATGCAACTCTGGGTAAGTTTCTCCACTGGGAGAGAAAACCTGAGAGGATTCTCCCAGATCATTTGAATGTGTGTACACAGCCATAGTCTCTAACAAGTTTATTCCTAACCTTCCTGGACTTCTACTTGGAACCAAACTCAAAGTATGTTGCCTCAGAATCTTAAAATGACAGTAGATGCCAAGGATATTTGCTGAGGTGTGTCACTTCCACAGGTGTTGGGAGAACATGCTGTTCTTATGGTGGAGTTAATTTCATACTGCTGCGTCACTTTTCTATTTTGCATAGTTTCCTGTAAAAGGGCGCGGGGGGGTGGGGGGGAGGGGGAGAAAAATATGCAGCTGATTTAAAAGTTAAATTGATTTAAATTCAGACCCAGTACTTTATTTTTGCCTGTGGTGATTTCAGCCAGAAGCTAGAGTTTGCTTATGTACAAACTCTTTCTATAGTTTGAATACTGTGTTGCAGTGTTAAAACTATGTGCTAAAAGTTCAAAGTTTGGCAAACAAGCTCCTCCTAACGCTCCAGGACTTCCCCTACCAAAATAAACAGTGAGCCTGAAATATGGCCATTAATTGCACCACCAAGTTTTGGAGAGCGTCCAAGTGCTATAAGTAAGGAAGCCAAGGTATTCCCATAATGTCATTGCTGCATCGTTGTAATCTTTTCTGTATTTGAAGTTCTTTTTGATGGCTAAGACGGAAGCTTGAGAGTCAGACTGGCAGGGGAAGGGTTTGAAAAGGGAAAGTGTTCCTTGATAAACACTTGCACTTAAATATCACGACACAAATATTTTCCTGGGTAATTAAATATTGGTTAACCCAAATGTAGGCATGTGCAAGCAGCCAAATTTTGGTTTGGAGAGTGCTGACTTAGTGTCTGCGCTTGCTCAGCTCCCTTTCTCATAAGTATTTTCACATAACTACTTTCTTATTCATATTTACACCATACACAGAATTTTAAAACTAGTCATGGCAAAGTACTAGAAAATGTTCTTTAAAAAATGGGGCCATAGTTATGGTATAGCCAGGATGGTCCAGGAGATATGTGAAAAGCAAGTTTTTTGTTTGGTCATATCTTTCATGGGACCATCTGTATAGTTGGGAGAGACGTTGGGTAAGTATGGTATTTTGTGCCTGGAAACTTATCCAACATCTCTGTCAGTTATACAGTAGGTCCTCTGAAAGATATTACCAAACGAACCTTGCTTCTCTCTCTCTAAAATGGATGCTCCTGTACATACAAAGGCTTACATGATTTCATAGAATCATATAATTTTATGTGAGTTTATGTGATTTAATTTGTTTTGGGGTTTCTTGTGTGTTTTTTTTTTTTTCTTGTTTATGTTGATGATATTACACATCTTGATACGGGAAGTCATCTTTTTGATTGGAGCTAACAAGATCCAGTGCTTTTAGGCTAACTGAAACCTCTTCTCCTAATACTACCACTATGGGAAGAAGATACAAATACTGATTTCAGATGTACACTTACTGACTATGATTTGATTTATGAAGAGCGGGAGATACAACCTTCTGTGTCATTCTTCTCTCTCTTCTGCTCCCACTTTTTAATTTTATACTTTGGATAAATGAAAAGTATGAAAACAGCTATTTTGTACTGAACACCACCTTCCTTCACCCCACAGCCACATTACTCCTAGTTTTTGTGTCTTGGTAGCATTGGTATGATGTTGTAGCAATGATGGTATAGGAAAAATGAGATGCTGAGATTTGGGGATGTTGTAGCTATGATCTATGAACTGTATAGCTGTGGGGACCGTAAGCTTTTGGGTGCCATTGTACCCTTCCTCAGCTATTTTGTGTCCCTTCCAACTATATAACTGTTTCAATTAAATATAATCACCCACAAAAATCCTCACCTCCATTATGTACTAGTACTAATTTTAGCTTACATTAATGACTGTCACAATGGCAGTAATGTAAACTAAATGTTGTAAACAGGTTCATGATATAAAAGGTGGAACTGGCAATTACTTCTGAAGTCTATATTCCAACTTTTCCAGGAGTTGTAATGGTGCTAGTAGAACTGAATGAATAATTGACAACAAATTGTTGCATCTACCAACTTCATCCTCTCTCCTTGTGGGATGTCTTTCTGCATACTTGCATGTAGATCAGGCTTCCTACAGGCAAAGATTCCAGTGAGGTCTCAAACTGACTAATACCTAAAGCATTAGAAGAAGATAGATTGGTTTATTCTGGTTGTCCAGATTCAGTTAATTATCCTTTTTTCAAAGGGAATAATTAAAGCTAGATTAGTGGTAAAAGAAAATTTTGGTAGGTCAATACCTCTTGAAGATTGCCTTGAGTTCTGTTACCAAGAAGTATCAGACAATATTTTATCTTGAGTTAATAAGATCTGGCATTAGTTCTTATGAGTCAGACTGAATAGTTCAAGATTATATATTTAATATTCATTTAGTTCTTAGGCAAAGGTGCTGGAATGGAATTGTTGCTTCACAGAAAAGATATTGCAACAGTAGAGGTTGTTCTAAGCTACCCCACTAATGTGTCTCCTATCTTGGAAGAACTGACTCTAAAGATAAAAAGAAAGATGGTTTAATATTGTGGTATTCTCTTCTGACTGCCCTTGTTTTGCTCTTCAGGATACTGACTCTGACTGCCAGTCATGAGCCAGTGACATCAGAATAAACAGTCTGTAACCCAGGTGGCAGACCAATAGTTGCCACCCCTGCCCAATATCAGCGGTGGTGTGGTGAGAGTGGGGCAGGGCTTCCGGTCAGCACCAATTTACTTTCCAGCCAGCCTCTGCGCCCCATAGAGCAGGCCGTGGTCCCAAGAAGGTTTAACACTTAACTGGTTTAACTATTTACACTTTATTTACAAAACAAGAATAATAGGAAAGGTTATTTACAAGTGAACTTAAATGGCATAACCAGAATCACAAAACAAACCAGAATGCATTAGTCAACCCTTGACTCAAGAACCACAGGTAGGGTAACTGGCAGCTTTCAGCCACTGCTGAGATGCTACCACAAGGAAGCAAGGTGGTCACTCCCTGCAGCTTCAACGGGCTTCTCAATAAGTGACAGACTGCAATGGGTTAAGCTCTTCTGGTCTGCAGCAATCAAATTGTATCAAACCCCAACCCCCCAAAGAGGCTGAAGTGTGACCCTTCGTGGCAACCAAAAAGGCGAGCAACAAAGTAGGCTCCTGCAGCAATCAGCATGACCCAAACACAAAGCTCAGGGACTTCATCCGATGACAATCAGCTGCAGAATAAGGGACAGGACTGAGTCCCCTCTGGGGCAGTCAGTGGCAGAAGATCAGCAGCACAGGCAGCTCCCAGGGGTTGTTGCTCTAAACCCTTGCTCCAGATGACTGGCTGGGCACCCCACATGCCTTGTGGCTCACCAATCCCCCTCTGAGCGCTGGCCTGGGCCTTGAGCTCCCAGGGACCCTTGTCCTGATGCTCTACTGCTCCTCAGGAGCCCAATGCCTTGCCTGCTGCTGTCCCACTTCCCCAGGGAAGGTGAGGGGTTTCCTCAACTCACCGGACCAGCTCCCTTCTCTGGATAAGGATGCCGCCTGTACTCCTGGCCACTGCTTCTTCTCTGCAGTGGAGTGGGGGACTGACTGCCACCCCTAGCCTCCGGGACACCTGACATATCCAGCACACTGCAAAGGGGCCTTGGGGCATCAGCTCTCTGCCCCAAGCCCTGGCCGCTGCTCCATCTGCTGCAGGGCTGGAGGCACAGCCAACTGCTGCTGCCTTCTTCTCCCAGGGCCTTTGAGGCTCTTCAGAGGGGTCTCTCTGCTCCCTCTGCTGGGTCACCTTACCCCAGTTCTTCTTAGGCCTCCTGCATCATTCCCTGGAGTCACTATCAGCAGCCCCCATGCCAGTTCGACTGCTGCTTTTATCCCCTCCGGCAGTCCCTCCCTAGCTTGCAAACCGGCCAACCAGGGCTCAGGGTGACTGGCCCCCCCCTCCAGCCACCCCTGCTGCCATTTTCCAGCATGAGGATGCTGATGCATGTGATGCTCTGGATGCTTTAATTATAGCGGCTTTCAGAGCCACTCTAATTAAAGTGTCCCCTCCCCCAGTCCTAAAGCATGTGTACTGGGGCTGTATGAAACAGCACCATTCCATTTCAACTTGCATTTTGAGGTTATGATGGAACAGCATTTTGTTTTGAATTTCATTTTGATTCGAAACTGCTGTTCTGTTTTGTTTCATCAAAACAGTGACACTGTTTTGACGTTTCGCACATAGGCTATAATGGGGAAGCTCGAAACAGCCTTTCTCATCCGGGAGGCAGATCAAGGGGCTGCAACCCCAGGAGGGCTGCGGGGGCTGTGCCAGTCCTTCCGGGGTTGCAGGCCCCAGATCTGCCTGCCAGATGAGGGAGGGAAGCTGGGTGCTGCTGCCTGGGACCAGGGAGGTAGGGAAGGGAACTGAGCCTGGGCTCAGTTCCCCTCCGCAG
Source organism: Alligator sinensis (assembly GCF_000455745.1). Lineage (NCBI taxonomy): Eukaryota > Metazoa > Chordata > Crocodylia > Alligatoridae > Alligator > Alligator sinensis. The sequence goes on from NW_005841990.1 coordinate 2,328,202, forward strand.
CACTGGGATCGATTGGGTTGGGGAATGCAATTGAGCCCAGTTGCTCAGTTCACCTTCCCAGCACTACAATTGGGCTGGGCAAGGCAACTTATCCCAGCAGAGCTGAGTTCTCCTCCCCACTGCTATGATGGGGCTGGGGAAAGGAACTCCACCCGGCTGGGCTGAGTTGCCTTCCCCAGCCCAATGGGTTGCAGGCCCCAGATCTGCCTGCCAGATGAGGGAGGGAAGCTGGGTGCTGCTGCCTGGGACCAGGGAGGTAGGGAAGGGAACTGAGCCTGGGCTCAGTTCCCCTCCGCAGCACTGGGATCGATTGGGTTGGGGAATGCAATTGAGCCCAGTTGCTCAGTTCACCTTCCCAGCACTACAATTGGGCTGGGCAAGGCAACTTATCCCAGCAGAGCTGAGTTCTCCTCCCCACTGCTATGATGGGGCTGGGGAAAGGAACTCCACCCGGCTGGGCTGAGTTGCCTTCCCCAGCCCAATGGCAGCACCCAGGAGGGGAACTGAGCCCGGGCTCAGTTCCCTTCCCCTGCACTGCAATCGGCTTCCTGCAGCCCTGCCGCGGGAGGTGAGGAGCACCAGGGCTGCACTCCCCGCCTGGGCTGAGCCACTTGGGGCTGCAGAGCCACTGGGAGCACAGCCCTGGTTTCCCCTCTCTCCCACCACCTGGCTGCTGGCTGCTTCAAAATTTGAAATGTTTTGAAACTTTCAAAATGTTTTGACTAGCCTCATTTTGTTTTGAGGCTGTTTCAAAGCCCTTCGTTTCATTTCAATTTTGCTGTTTTGAGCTCGAAATGAGTTGAAACTGTGTCAAAATGAAACAGCCTGTGAAATTTCACACAGCTCTAATGTGTATAAATGCCCAAAAGATATTTGTTTTATATATAAAATGGAGATCCCAGTTTTGTCTAGCAAGTGCGTTATTCCAACTCCTCTCATTTCAAAGTGGCACATAGGAAGCCATAATAACAGCTACACTGAGAAAGATACTTTAATAAGGAAATACAACCGTGAGTGTCCTTACATGTCTCTTTCTTTCAGTTTATTTTGGAATGTAAAGCTGAAAATACAATGTTGCAACTGCTACTTTAGTGGTTTGTTGTCAAAGAAAACAAATATAATTGGGTCAGGTATTACTTACAACGTATAATTTGCTGAATTTCTGAGTCTTGCATGTTTTTGAACATAGAATTACTATTTTGACTATGGGAAGAGAGGTTGTTTGGCATAGTGTATAAGGCAAAGTATTTTAATGTTTTTAAATGCAAAAATAGGTCAGTAGGACAAAACACTACAAACCAAATTAGTGGATATGAACTAAAGGAGACCATGACCTTTTTTATTCTACACAGTCTTATCTGTATTGTGGAATGAGGATTTTGGTTCTATCCAAAAGTACCAACGTGAAATATTCTCTTCTCTGTATGACTCTGTTTTAATTACAGGGGTTGGGTGGGTGTAACAGGGAGCCTGAGGTTCCTGTTACTTTGAGAGAAGCCACAGCAGGTATGTTGGAGCACAGGTTGAAGGGTTGGGTAGAGACAGTGGATTCTGGGCTAGCTGCAGGGAAGTAGGCAACCAGGAGCACATTGGCTACAAGTGCCTATTGTGGGCCTAACTGCCTAGCAATAGGACAACAGGGTAGTGCCATGGTTAGGCAGCGCCCATTGGGCCAGAGAAGCAGCAGTAAGCTGCTCTGGAGGCTGAGATGACACTCCTGCAGCTGGTCAGGGTAGCACCTGGCCAGAATGGGAGAAGCACAGGGGATATAAGCCTAGACCCCTGAGGCAGAGGAACAATGCAACACTGAACTCTGCAAGAAGAGCCCTTGCCAGCTTAGACTGGTGAGGAGTGAGAGTTGTAGGACTCCAGTGGACACCCTAGGGTGCATCCTGTTACAGTGGGGTAACACGCTTCACTTTTTCAATGTTCTATGTACTCTCAAGATTGTCTGTATGGAGCAGTCTTCTTCCCAAACCATGTCCTTAATTCAAAACGCTTTAGAAGAAATTGTCTCATTTGGCCATTGTTTCTGTTAAGTTCAGTTGGACTTTTAGTATTTATGCATGGATATTTCTGAGATAAAAGAGCATACAAGCCCAGGACAGTGGTTGTCAAAAGCCCTTCCAGGCCAACTAACTTTTTACTTAGGTTACAGACTTGCCATTGAAGTATTTTTTTTTAAATGCTAGATGGAAGAACTATTGGTTTGTACCTCAGGGTCATGGTGCCCCTTGGGGCTGAGCAAGTCTAAATATTAAAACGAAAGCCTGGCTTTTCAAGGGTATGCAAGAAAGCAGATACTGCTATATTTAGCCTTCAGAGGAAGTAGCATATAAATTGAATTTCTTTCAGACATTACTTAGAGGAACTGTTTGATTAGCAGAACTTAAACCTATTTTCCTGTTTGTCCTTCTAACAGCATACTTTTTGCTATTGCAAACAACATGGTTCTTAGCATATCTACATAAGACTATTGCTATACTTCCCTAATAAGAGACAGTGAAGTAGATGCTTGAAGTAGATGCTGGGTTTAATATCATGGTATGACAAAGATTGGGGAAATCTTGATGGAGGTTCAAAATCCTGAGAGAAATTTTGCATCTCTACTGGACTAGATATGAGTTGCATATGCTGGTGCAATTTGTATCACTTTATTTGGAATTCTGAGAAGGGTAGTTTTATGCCAAGGTTCATGTGATTTACTGTTTAACTTGCATTACAAAAAAGCTGTAACCTGAGCAAAACTTACAATAGGGTAAGGATTCTTTTATTTTATTTTTAATTTTGCAAGAAAATCTACAATTTTTAAATGTTTCCTATTCTGACAAAAAAAACCCATCAATGCAAATGTCAGAAATATCGCTTTGAGTCATCTGGTCCATTTTGTTCCTAGATTGACCTTTTAAAAAAATGTTATAAAAATGAAAATTGAAAAATCCTGTTCAAAAATGAACATTTTGACAAACTTAACAGCTCTAACCAAAACCTTTTTTTTTTTTTTCCTAATGTGTTTTATGGCTTTTTTGTTAACTAGCAAGACTCCATGTTTGTTTCTTCATTTTTGCCATGAATTTAAGCACTTATTCACAAAGAGCTCATCAGAAGAGTTAATATCTTTACTGAAGATTGTAGAGCTAATTGGATTAACTAAATGAACAGTGGTTCTCATTGTTAGAAATCGGTTGTTTTTCCTGATTTCCAAAATATGAAAGGGGAAAAGTCTAGGAAAAACAAAAAATGACCAGTTGTCTTAATGTCTCAGACTGTTGTGTTTTGCTTGTGATATTTTTCCCGCTGTCCAAATTTTAGCATTGTTTTCATTGCCATTATCTTGCTTTTACTATACTTCATGTATTACTGTGCACAAAGTATACAAATTATGTTTGCCACCTACTGAAGCCTTGGACTGTTGACTGATTAAATTTCATTTCAACTCTTTTGGTGAATGTTCTTTCTGTTATGGAATGCCTCCTCTTATGATCTCTCTTTCTCTCTCTGTCTCATGCCTATGCACACATGCCCACCCACAAATTATAGCAGCACTTTCAGTCACTATGGAAACATTACTAACTGGATAGGATTGTTTAAGGCTAAGGCTAATGGAATGTGGCAAAGCCATAAAAAAAAACAATAACCCTTTACTGACTGGTAAATCTGGTAATTCCATTTTTTAAACTAAAACCCGTAAATTTAGAAACTGTGTCAGATTCTCAGCTGGTGGGAGATCAGGTAAACTGGTAAATGAACAGCTGTTAGTCAAATTGTGATGACATACCTCTTGACTGAAAACTGGGTAACTGAGTTGAATTCCACAGTAAGTTTTATCAAAAGTACATTAGACTTCCAAAGCAAATGGAATTAAAAGAAGATTAACATTTAGAATGCTAAGACTGTCCTGGCTGCCAGCCAAATTAATGCTCTTCAAGGAAGGCAAACACTTTTGACTTAAGAAAGAGCTGGCTTGAAACTTCACTGAAAATTCAAAATTCATGCCCTGTTTTTCCTGAAGTTTAGATCATTTTTATTCCCAATATTTGCCATGGTCACATTTCTCTGTGCTTTTTGGCTTCTGTTCAATGCTTAACTGCTGAAATGTCCTAAGAATAGCAATTCTAGTTAGATCAGAAATGCTACAAGAAACAGAAGACTTTTAAAAATTATTTTTACTTCCTATTTGTAGGCCTGTTTTATAGAACCATGACATTTGAATATGGTTTGAATGAAGTATCTGCAGTTCTTGGTCTTTCGAAAGGTTCTCTAAACACTTTAAGCTTGTTAGGTTTTGTTTTAATTTGCATCTAACAATGGATGGACAAAGACATTTTCCCAACTCTTTGTTTCTTAAGCATTTCACATTTAATAATTAAAGCTTGATAACAGCTTGAATATAGTAAAGGCAGTCAGTGGTGGCCTTAGGGTTGATGGGGCGCCAGGAAAGAATCATTTGGGTCCCCTTAGAGGCTTAATTCTGATGACCTATAAGCAAGTCAGACACTTTCAATTTCAATTTCAATTTCACTTTGCCCTATCCATGAAACTGCAGTGAAAGTATCTTAATACAACTTTGATAATACAAATATTTAGTGTAATTAATTTTTATTTTTATAAAGTTTGGGTCCCCAGGTGGTCACCCGGTTTGCCCTCCCCTAAAGCCACTACTAAAGCAATATATCTGAATAAGGCCGAAATGGGAGAACACTGAAGTGCTGGGCCAGAAGGAAAGCATGTTCAATCCTGTATTCCTCTTTTTCACAGGATGGAGTACAGGCCATATACTCAATTCTTAATCACATTTCTTTGTGATGATAAGCCACCAAATGCCTTTCATTCAGGAAACAAGCAGTATGGCTGTGCGAAATTTCACTGTCCATTTCATTTCGACACTTTTTCAACTTATTTTGAGGTCAAAACAGCAAAATAGAAGTGAAAAAAAAAGGCCATTGAAATAGCCTCAAAACAAAATGAGGCTGGTTGAAACATTTCAAAAGTTGAAATGTTTTGACCATAGTGGTAGGAAAGGGAAGTCAGTCCAGCTGGGCTGACTTCCCATCCCCGGTGCCAGATTCAGCAGGGGGTGGGAAGTCGACCCAGTTGGGTTGACTTCCCATCCCCCACACTAGATTGTGCCTGGAGTGGGTGTCAGCCCAGCTGGGCTGACTCTCCATCTCCAGTGCTAGATCGTGCTGGGGGTGGAAGTCAGCCCAGCTGACTTTTATTTTAGAACACTAAAATAAAAATTTCTTCAGCAGTAAGCTGAGCCTGTAGTTTATTTGCTTGCTGTGAACTTGGGATTCATGAAAGATGAGCGATGATTGGTGACACTAATTTATACAGGATATTTTTTTGCCACTGAAATGTGTCATGACATCTTGTTAGACACAACATGATATTTGGAGACTATTCAATAACTTAAAACAAAACCTGACTGAATATAGCAGGCATTCTAGGTCACACAAGAAGCAAAGTTCTACTAGGTGGATTCTATTACAGGCTGAGGCATCCATGAGAAAAGACGACATCCAGTTGTGGAATAGGAACATTTTATTCAAATTTTGTAGCTCTGTGAGGAGTTGAAGCTTCTTTGGAGAATAGTTCTTAGATAAGATCCTTCCTAATTGTGTTTTATTAACAGATGCAAGGAAGCTCATGAACTAAGAGCATTTTTTTCTTTTCTTGTTTTGCTGACTAACTGAAGGTGTCATCAATGAATGCCACAATGGTATTTTGCCATTTTTAATGGTGGGTATTTTTCAACATCTCATCTATTTCTATCACAGGAATATACTAGACACAATACAAATCCTATTTACAGGCCTAATATGTGCCATTGACTTTGACTTTGGAAGTTTGTGTACTGCGGTGAGACAATGCATCTCAATGTAGGTTTACTGGGAATACCTCATTTTTTATGAGGCACCTGTAAATTATTGCCTCTGAAGGTTTGTGTATTTTGCATATTACAGGCCTCTGAAGGTCTGTAATTAGTTCTGAGAGAGATGTGAAAGGTTCAGATTTCTACTGAAGCCACCTTGCAGATTAATTATGAAAATTTATTAAGTCAACCAGCATGCTTTGAACTTTCTTTTTTCATAGAAATAATTAAAAGCTAATGATATTTCACTAGCCACCATTGTCCCCCTCCTTTGTAGGACGTTAAAGTATTATGCCTTGTGATTGTATCCAGGTTGACCCTATAGTTTTACTAATAGGTTAGACATTGTATTCATATAAGATGGTTTGGACAGAAATGATCCTGCCTCTGGCAGGAAGTTGGACTAGATGTCCCTTCCAATCCCATAATTCTAGCCCATCCAGAAAAAAAAATGTGAGTAAACAAATGTATTTGGCAAAAATATACTTCAGGTAAAACTGGTTATTGGAAGAGCAGTTCAAGAGTAGAAAAGGTAAGATTTCCCTTTCCCCCCCTGTCTCTACTTGCAAAAGTTATTTACGAATCTGTCTGAGTTAATATTTTAAATCTACAAGATAAAATCCTCTGTAAAATTAACAAATTAAAAAAACCCCCAGATTTCTGTCCAGTTTCTGGTTCTGCTTTTTAATTTTTTTTAATTCTTTTTTGTATTTAATCTTCATTCAAAGTTTGAACATAAAGGGTTGGGTTTTTTTATGTTTGTGTTAAGCCATTAGTTTTTCATGGAATAAAATGTAAACCTATGCTCCATTAGGCATCTCATCAAAACTATCAGCTCAACAACTCCTGCAACTTGAGCAAATCAAGGTCCAGGGTTCCATTTAAAAAAACAACAACAAACCCAATTCCACATTGTGCTGAGCACTTCCTGCATGATTTTGAGGGTCTTCATCGCTCACTAAATTTCATAAGATCTTAGGGCTTGCAGAGCATGTCCATACGAGCATATTACAGGAAACAGTCCCTTGATGAAGAGGAAGACCATCAAGAGATGTGGGTAGAACTGATTCATTACAAGATTTCCCGCAGCTTAACCCCATCAACAGGACCACCTAACAATGCAGATACTGCCTTTAGATTATGAAAATATTTGGGATAGTTTCTTTAGCTCCATTCTCAAAACAGATGCCAGCTAGTTTGACATGTAGAAACCACATCATCTCATTCCAAGACCTCTGTGAGGTCTATATTCAACGGAATATTTCTTTCTGTTCTCTTTGAAGTGTGCGGGCCGGGAGCGACCCGAGCCCTTTTCCGCGCTGCACGCGGGCTGTGGCCAGCAGCCCGGGCACGCCGGGTCGGAGAGGGAAGGCCGTCGAGCTGGAATTAGGCACAAACACGTATCGGTAATTTTAAAGATTGTTTACTTACACCGAGATGGCAGTGGTGTAGGCTGGAAAACTTGATTGAGTTGCGGTTACAGACAGACAACACAGACGGTCTCGTGGAGGTTGCTAGGCTCCATGGTGCAGAGCTCCGGATGCTCTGGGTGAACAAGCCACCAAAATGAGAATCGTAGATACGTCTTATAAAAGTCGCGCTCGAAGATGGGAAGAGGTGGGCGATGGATCAGGCCGCCAGGCTCCTCTGGATCTCACACAGGGTTTCTATTACCCTGCCGTGTACCCAGAGTCCCCACAAGATGGATGTGGAGTCCTCTTCGGCTTGGGCGGAAACTGCTCAAGTCTCTTATACGGCTAACAGGCCAATCGCTAGCCACCACGTGGGAATAATTTAGCACTAGCCACTCACGGGGAATGAATTTGCACACCGGTGGCGGGAACTCTTTTGCACCGTGCATTCCTCTTGCAACATGAGCAATGCACCCTGAAAAAGAAGCTGCAGAAAAGGCGGGAAACTCATCCCTGCACCGGGGTTTTCCTCTGCAACAGGAAACACTCCCGTGCAATGCTCTGCAACTTGGCAGGGATAATTCTGGTGCCGAAGCACACACAAAATCATGCCTTTGGGTCATGACATGAAGTAGAATGATTTATGGCTTTTTTTAGGAACACTTTTAGAATTATTGTTCAATGACACATGCATGATGGTATCTGACTTGTCTTCTGACTTATTTCTGCAGTAGAAATGTTTCAAAAGCTGCATACATTTGTGTACAGGCAATACATTCACAGGTAAATCATAATGATGTGTTATCCTTTAACTCTGCTGTCTTCTGATATAATTTTAATTTTTGAATGTTATTAAATGATAAATCCTTTAGCTTATGTCAAAACTGGAGGGGGGGAGGAGGGGGTTGCAGTTTCAAAAAATTGGTATTTTGTTCTGTTTCATGCCAAAAATAATTAGATCAGGCATTACTTTTACTGAAGTCAATGGAATTATATGTACGTTACACCCATATAATAGGAAAATAAGGTCCATAATCTTTAGTCTTCTCTTCTCCTGGCCACTTTAAAATGGGATTTGAGCTGAAGCTATTTAATGAATATGAGAACATCTCCTGTTTCTTGTTTCTGGTGTCTTTCAGTTACTGTATTCACTTTATAATTAATGAATGTAACATGTGAAGTACTGGGAAAGCAAGGTAGATGAATGTGACTTGGAGTTGGTCAGAAAACATGGGTCTTTTTCTGCTGAAAACTTTCAAAGAGCAAATCTGTTGGGTAAAAGTAGGCTCATTCTGCTTTATTGCTTGTTTGTAAACACTTATTTGGGTTTTAAACAACATGTTTTAGGCTGCCCATATAAAAAGTCTTGGATAAAGTTCTTGCTGTTTCTACTAGACCATGGTGGAATAATGCATACATGCCAATGAAATACTCTAAATAATATGATGATTGATATAAGAGAGGAGGGTAACAGCCATAAGAAGTAACAGAAATGTTGTTTCATGAACACAGTGATAGAAAATACTGCTGACAATCTCAGTGATATACACTGGTGAATTACCCTTAACAAGGGATGGCAACCTATGACTCCGGGATCCAACCTGGGCCACCAATGGATTTAGCCTCCAGAGGTGAGGGACTTTAGCACTAGGCCTGTGTGAGTAGGCAGCTATTCACTCCGGCTTCAGATCCAGCCGCTTCAGATGCCAGGGATCCGATCCAGACCTCCAGACTGGGTTTCCACTTTGATCTGACTGAAGTGGTTCTGAAGTTTTGGAACCACCTCAGAGATCTAGCCATAGGGTATAATGGAGAATGAATGAGATATCAATAACTTTATTTTTTGTCTGATTTGGCTGAAACGTGTAGAGATGGTAGCATCTGCTAAGAGTGTGAAGCCTGCCAAGTTTCAAGAGGATTAGTGCAGGGGTTTAGGAGGAACTGCACCTTCCACTTTGATCTGACTGAAGTGGTTCTGAAGTTTTGGAACCACCTCAGAGATCTAGCCATAGGGTATAATGGAGAATGAATGAGATATCAATAACTTTATTTTTTGTCTGATTTGGCTGAAACGTGTAGAGATGGTAGCATCTGCTAAGAGTGTGAAGCCTGCCAAGTTTCAAGAGGATTAGTGCAGGGGTTTAGGAGGAACTGCACCTGAAATTCTTGAAAGCAAAACTCATGTCACATATATGTGTTACAACACAGGGAGGTGAAAACTGCAGGAATGGTAGCCTCTGGAGAGGCCACAAAGCCTACCGAGTTTCAAGAAGATCAGTGCAGGGGTTTGGGGGGAACTGCACCACAAGCTGCTGACAGGCAAAACTTGTGACATGGGTGTCACCGTGTGTGTTAAGGCGCAGCAGGGTGAAAGCTTCAGGGATGATAGCCTCTGCTGTGGCCACAAAGCCTGCCAGCTATCGAGGAGATCAGTGCAGGGCTTCTGGGTTCTGGGGCCCTGCACCTCTAGCTGCTGACAGATAAAACTCATGACATGGGTGCTTGTGCAACTAACTGTCTGTGTCTTGGGACAGTTAATTACCTGTATTTATTCTTTCCTCTCCTTAGTGTGGGGTTTTATAGGTGTTAATTGTTGCTAATTAACTGACTATATTAGCTAGCAATTGTGTATTGAGCTGGTCCCTCAGTGAATCATTATTAATTGGTAACTGGTAACAGTAGCTTAGCAGCCAGGCCTGCAGTAGTTCCCCCCAAGACAGACAGTCAGTTGTGCAAGCACCCATGTCACAAGTTTTACCTGTCAGCAGCTAGGGGTGCAGGGCCCCAGAACCCAGAAGCCCTGCACACCACTCCTCCACAGCTGTCACGCTTCATGGCCACAGCAGGGGCTACTATCCCTGCAGCTTTCACCTTGCTGTCTCTTAACATACACAGTGTCACCTATGTCACGAGTTTTGCCTGTCAGCAGCTTGAGGTGCGGTTCCCCCCAAATCCCTTTACCTATCTTCTTGTAACTTGGCAGGCTTCATGGCCTCAGTAGGGGCCACCACTCCTACAGTTTTCACCCCCCTGTGTTGTAACACATAGATGTGACACAAGCTTTGCTTTCCAAGAATTTGGGGCGCAGTTCCCCCTGAACCCCTGCACTGACCTTCTTGAAACTTGGCAGACTTCCTGCTCTCATCAGAGGCTACTACCCCTGCAAATTTCATCCAAATCAGACAAAAACAACAACGTTATAGATATTTCATTGATTCCCCATTATACCCTATGGCTGGATCTCTGAAGCAGCTCTAAAGCTTTTCTGAAGTGGTTTGGAGCTTCTGAACTGCTTCAGAAAGCCTACAGAAGCCAGTGCTTCAATCCAGGCATGCTGCTTTGGACACCAAAGTGTCCAAAGCTTCTCCGGATCTGAAACACAGTAGAAGCCTTGCACAGCCCTATTTAGCACTATTTGGTGGCAGGGGGCTTTGCCTGGGCTGTGGCTGGGTGACGGAGAAATGATAGCAACAGTTAGGTCTTTGCCTAGCTGCCTTCAGATCCAAACTGGGTCATTTTGGCTTGCCACCAGAAAACATTGCCAACCATTGTAGTTAAGATATTGCTGATTACCCCTTATACACGCTTATAGGATTATAGCAAAAAAATCTAAGGTGTATGGAATGCAGCTTTTGGGTCTTGCTGTCTTAATCAGCTATTGTAGGCAACAGTGATTTCTGCACTGTAAAGTTCTTGACAAAGCTTTTGACAAATGAAACTCAGCCTCTTTTAAATTACATTTGTTTTAAATCAACTTGCTTTCTGTTAATGATTTGTGTTGCTTAAAAGGTTATTTTTATGTTTCTTTAATCCATTTTACATTTAAGATGCTTTTTGAAAATAAATTGGAGATTAGATGAGACCTTTGAGCTGGCAGAGCTATGTGGTTTTTTATTACTACTTTGAGTTTTCATTAATTTAAGATTAACAAGAAACTATTATTGAAGAAAGAATATCTTTGGCATCCCTAAACAAATAGCAGTTGCTATTTGGCTCACCAAAAACTTGCATAGAAATGTTCAATGATTGTCAAAACAAATTAAGTAACCTTCCCAATTATTACCCTGTATCAATCAGAAAGTTGTTGACTTGAATGCAGTTTAGAGATATATTCTTCTAAAGGCAAACGGGGTGGTTAATGGGAGAAAATCCTGAAGCCCTGGCCCTGCCTATCATACTTCTTATGTAATATTGATCGAGATGACTAAAGTAAAATTCACCAAGCTTTGGAGTGTACAAATGAGATGCTTCTGTTGCTTAAGACATCCAATAAAACCTGTCTGCTGGTGGGTGGAATGAAGTGGATCTCTGCACTCTCTAGAGTTACGTAAGAGGTAAAGGAGTAATGTAGAGGACTGCTGAAAGGGAGATGCTGAATCAACATTGAAGTGATCAATTGCTACTTTCATAACTTCCATTTTTTGGCATTGTCTGAAGAGACTCCCAGACTGTAGAATTCACCTTAACCTCAGTATAATGCAACCTGAGTTTATTAACCTGTCTGAGCTGCCTGGGCTATCTAGTCTGAGCAGAGCCAGCATTAGCGGTGAGTGGTGTGGGTGCCCCAGGTGCCCTGGTCAGGAGGGCACCAGTGGTGTGGTACATCTCTGTAGGCAGAGATGGGGGTGGAACCGCAAGGTGCAGCTCTGGTATTCCCTATTTAGGCAGCTTAATTACATGACAGATGATTGTTAACACTTGTAAAGTAAAGAACAATGGGTCATTAATGGACCATTAACTCCCTTAGCTGCCTGAATTGTAATACACACCAGAGCTGCACCTCCTCCCGATTCACCCAGGGTACTATTTTTCCTAAGGCTGGGTCTGATTCTGAGCAACAGGATGACCAGGGAAAACTTTGCTGAGTTAGGAACATTAATTTGTGCTTTTCTTTTCTTTTGAAATATTGGAATGCTGAGAAGTCATCTTATAAACAGAGCCATGTGTCCATGATTTATATGCAAGTGAGATAAAGAGCTAGTTTTGCTTTAATCATAGCAGAAAACAATTGATTTGTTTAGTGTTGCTAAGGTAGCAATCATCTGATTATTCACGTAAAGGGGAAACAGTGCAGAAGCACGTGGTTCAGCTATTTATTGACATATGCCTCATGTTACAAATTATATCTTTTGAACTTTAGGAGGATCTGCTGGTAAATCCATTTAGCTTGCAGCAGGAAGGCCTATGATAACTGTTCAAACAATATTGGTTTACTTAAAATACAATAACATCATTACCTACGTTGCCAAGGTCTTGTTATAAAGTACTTAGAAGTGAGAGATGACATCACTACAGTTCAGTTTGAAGATTTACACCTCATCTACTGAATCACTCTGGAATGGGAAATGTGTCTTTATATAAAGCTCTCATTTCAAGTACACTTCACTTGTTTCTTCCTAGTACAAGGTGGAAGTCACTTTATAGAGTTGTTCAGTGTTGATCATCTTGGTTTCTTGCTATAGCACCTCAGTCTGCAATTCAATTCTTTCCACAGCACTTCATCATAGAGATTTTATCATATAATGGCATGAGTGGGTGCATAAGGCGATCGGTACTGCTGGGTGTGAATCTAGGAAATAATCCAATGTTTTGGACTTCTGGGGCTGTTGTAGTTAAACTTATGGAATTGGAGGAGGGGGGGACAGAGAACTGAATCACTGATTTAATATTTATAGTGCATATTGTTTTGTTCTTTCAATTCACATATAGCTTTGATATGTAATAAGAGGCTTGTTACCATTTGACTTGCTGATGAGGATACATGACATAAGATGGTATTCTGAGAACCACTTCCTCCTAGTGGTAGTTTTTCCAAAAATCCAAACAAATTTTTCTCCTTTAAAGTGTTAGTAGAGAAGCTGTAGGTATGGAAAAAAAACTAATTTCTCACCTCTCACAACATTCACTAATGAAGAAGGTCGAGACACTTATGGGATCTGGAGGATTCTTAAGTCATTGCTTACATTTTAAGAATTTTTGAACAGCTTGAGAGAGAGATTTTCTTTGATTAAATGGCAATATAATGGAACAAGTAATATTTCTCAACAGGACTAACTTGCATTTCTTCTTCCAACACAATGACGACTATCTAACAAATAATGTTAGCTAGAACCATATTAGCCTTGTGTTACTCTTTATGAGCAAATGATTACACCCATTTACACTTCTGCTGTTTTATGTGCTTTTAAAATCTGAGTTATGAAATAATACTAAGGGTGCTGACAGAAGTGATGGTTTGTTGCACAACCAGGCCCTTGAATCTCTGTACAGCCATACAAGTACAGAAATGCATGGCTACAGTGTGGGTTTAAAAATGCCCGATCATGCTACAGGCTGAACACTGGTTCAGATGAAGGCACTCCAAAGTGGAATGCCTTCATTAACATCTGCTAGTGTGTGCCAGGAGAAGAGCTGGCCTTACACAGCCATGCTCCTGGTGCTGTCTTCAGAATGGGAGGGGAGGGAGTTCCATCAGGGGTTTGCCCAGCCTGTGCTGGACAGTGGGGCAGGTGGATTGGAGTCCCCTCCTGAGGTATGGAGGCTGCAATCAGTCCACCCCACTCTCTAGTGCAGGCTGGGACAACTCCAGACCAAGCTCTCTCTGCCCCCCTCCCCGCTCCCATTCTGAAGATGGCACCAGAGCTGGGGAGGAAGAGGGACAGGGCTAGGAGATTCGCTGCAGACACACAGCCACTTTAAACTGCAGCTCAATTCCCCTGGATCCAACAGCGAATGTCTGTTGGGTCCAGAGAATCACCATTACTAATTGCAGTTCCTGCAAAGTGCCATGAGTTACAGCAGGGAGCTGCACATCTGCCAACACCCATAATGTTACAACAGCCAGACTGCCACTGCATCCCATCTCCTCTGCTGCAATACTAACAAACAGAACTGGCTAATTTTTATGGGGTTTACTAAAAAAAAAACCCCCCAAAAACCCCCCACAGGGTTCTACAGCTGGCAAAAAGTGGGTCTTGGCTTTCATGAACCCCAAAGGCTCATTGTAAGGAGAACTGTAGTAGAGCAGGCAGTGAAGTTTAATTCTAAAAGAAGGAAAAGGATTGGTGATTTCTTACTCCTAAAAAAGAATGTTGCATTTATTCCTTTTTGTAAGTTCCACACACAGTTGCACATTAATCTGTGCTCTTGGCAGATTTTAAACTGCTTTTCAATTGCAGGACATCAGCAACTTGGAGTAGGTAGGGTTTTCATGAGGTACAGCACACTGTTGATAGAATAAAATTGGACTAAGTTACCCAAGCTGAGAAGAACCTTAAGAGATTCAGGATCAGTTTGAGTTGGTGTTTGGACAGGGTCTGATTAAGTGAACCACTGCTTGTAACCTGGTTTATGAATTGCTATTGCTTACATATTCATTAGGGTTCTTCAAAATTTGACCAGGTGTTTCATTTTGAAGTTGTTGTGATGAGTTTTGAGCTCGAAACATCAAAATCAAACAAAAAGCTTCAAAACAGTTTTTTGAAACTAAACGAGAGCACTCTATGTTTGAAAATTTTTTAAACATTTCGAGTTTCAAAGCCGGGCTTGCTTGGCTTCAGTGCCGATCCCAGTTGGCAGCAGCAGCCTGCTGTCATCCCACACACAGATCTGGGGGCCTGCACCCCTAGGGAGGAGTCTAGTACAGCCCTCCCAGGGAGCTCAGGCCTCCAGATCTATGCATGGGATGACAGCATACTGTCCCTGCTGGCTTAGGCCAGTGGCAGCAGCAATTTTCCTGGCACTTGGCATGTGCTGTGCCCAGCACCAGTCCCAGCCAGCAGTAGCAGCCTCCTGTTATCTTGCATGGAGATCTGGGGGCCAGCACCCACAGGAGGACTCTGGCAGAGCCCCACAGCCCTCCTGGGGCTGTGGGTCCCCAGATCTGCACGTGAGATGACATGAGGCTGCTGCTGCCACCTGGGACCGGGGCTAGGTGCAGACTGTGCCTGGTGCCGGGAAGATTGCTGCTGCCGCTGCCCCAGGCGGCAGCAGCAACCTGCTGTCATCCCGCACATGTATTTGGGGGCCTGCACCCCCAGAAGGGCTGAAGGTCTGTGCCAGGATCCTTCCAGGGGCGCGGGCCCTTGGATCTGTGTGTGGGCTGATAGGAGGCTGCTGCTGCTGGCAAGTGATACTAGTTTTCCTTTCAACTGTTGGAGATGCTGTTTCACAGAAACCTCTGCATCTATCTCCTTGAAACTTGGCAGACTTCATGCCCTCAGAAGGGGCTACCATTCCTGCAAGTTTCATCTAAATCAGGCATGAAATGACAATTTTTTAGACACTTTCATGATTTCCTATTATAGCCTACGAGTGAAACATCGAAACGCATCAAAAGAGTAAAACAGTTTTGATGCAATGTAACAGAGCAGTGCTTCGAAATTAAACAAAACACTGTCCCTTCAAAATGGCAAAACGAAAATCAAAATAAAATGGCGTTGTTTCATGCAGCCCTATTATTCATCATACATATTTTGTTTCTCTCTCTGCTGAAGGGAAAATAGCTAGTTAACATAAGGATGGAGATTTTGTTTCCTATCAAAAACACGTGATGCAGTAGAGCTGCTGCTTCTTCAACTAAAGACTGACAGCAAAAGTAGATTGCAAGTTCAGATGCTTGAGAGGGGGTGGAAGGTGGGGGTGAGGGAGAAGAAACCACCAAACTGAAGAAAAGCAAAAATATTTTTCTTCTGTAGTCTGCATTTCTCATGCTAAAGCATCCCAGGCTTCTGGCCAGTTACATTAATCATTTTCCAATGTCACAATGATGCTAGAAACACAAAATTACAGTAAAACAAACATTCTTAGATGAATTAGATTACCGTGGATACTTTACAAACACAGGATGTTGGCCAGTAGGAAAAAGCCAGCAAAGCCATCAGAAATTCCACCCAACTTATAAACTGGGAAGAGCAGTGTGGTAAAGAGAATATAGCTAAACTAAACAGATATTTTGGCAGTGAAATTAGAGCATAGATATTAGGTATGGAAAGGAAATAAATCCTAATTCCCTTTTTAAATACATATGTGTCAATCAGGACCAGCTCTTCTGGTACATCTGCACAGCAAGCAAATATATGGTCTTAGTGAGGGTAGACCCAACTGAATTACCATAAATGCAGTTAGCATGGCTAGCAATAATAGGGAAGATGCAGCGACACATACTTTAGTGCTAGTTAGCAACAGCAGTATCTACCCAGTACAGCTGGCAGGCTTGTATAGGTCGTACCATTCAATGGCACCCACATCTTCACCTAAACTTATCACCCCTGATAACTTCAGTCAAGCTGGTAGCATTACATGGTCTGGTTGCTCACTTTGTAAGCTCATGGTGGGCTGCATAGATGTGCTTCTTGCACTGTATTGGCAGCGCCAGCCTCCTGTCATCCCACATGCAGGTTCAGGGGAGAATAGTAAAAGAGCAGAGGTAGGTATGCATCTGTATCTCAACTACCTCTCAGTACCTCTCAGTATTGGTGTGTGATTCATTTTCATAGTGGCATACTTGTTAGGAGCTGGAAGGAACCTTACAACTGTTTTATTGGACATTAACACACGAACACCAGTAGGAGAATTCTTTTCATGAAACAACCAACTTCCCTCTGACTTCAATCCTCATGTTCAAAGGAAATCTACAAAACACCTTCAGAAAACACTCCAGTGGACAGAAAATCACTACCTTGGTGGACAATATAAAACATGCAGTACAGGCAGGCAATAGTTTTTAAGGTTCAACCAGTTACTAAACGTCCCTGCCCTCAACAGGAAAAAATGACCTTTTCCTTTTTGACTGGCCATGCTGTTCCACTAATTAGATAATTAGTTTACCTATCCTACTGGCTCTTCTTTTGTAGCATTTCACAGCTCTTATGACTGTTCTTATTTACATATATAATAATACATTGTTTTATCTTCTATTTAGTTCAAGCTGTGTCTGCTTCCATTCTGGGTGCAGATAGGAGTAAGAATTTTCACCTGATTTGGCCACAGGACGCTATCGATAGCTGTGACCAAACACAAATACGTGGCCGCAGATTACTTCAAAATGGCCAATAGAGTGAAAATCTGAACCTTCATTACATGAGGGGTCAGATGTAGATGTTTCAAAACAGAGCATCTTCTGTAACTTGTCTGCACTGCCTCCCAGTTTGTCAGTTTTCAGAGTGGGAGGGAGGGAAAGGGAGTGGACAGAGTTCACTCCGGGGTTTTCAGCCCCTGCTGGAGGGTGGTGGGTGCGTTGGAGCCGTCAAATTCTCTCACCCCATCCTCCTGTGCTGGCTGGGGAACCCCTAGAATAAGCTCCCTCTGCTCCCTTTCCCCCTCTCCTATTTTGAAAGCAACATGGGCTTGCAGAGTGGAGGTGCCATTGTTAGGGGAAACCAGCTCACAGCTAGATTCCTCTTCCCCCCTAGAACCAACAGTGAGCTTTTGTTTGATCTGGGGGATCATTGTGACTCAGAACACTTCCTGCAAAGCATTCTCAGTTACAGCAAGGACCTGCACTTCTATCTGCACCCTCTAAGACCTGAGGAAGAGCAGAGTATGTCCAAAATCTTCTCTAACTTTCTTCTTCCAACTATATGGGTTATAACAAAAAAAACTCCCTGTGGCAGAGCACCTTTGGTGCCTGCAAGACCAAGGGTAAGGGGTGAGACCAAGCAGCAGAGTACCCTGAAGGTTGCTGCACTCCCCAATCAGAAGTCGCATGGCCAGCAGGGAATTGCCTGATTGGGGAAGAGGGCTCTGCTGCTAGCAATAAGAGCAGGCCTGAGGAAGGGAGCCAACAGTTTGCTAGCTGCAGCTGTAGGGAGAACATTGCCTGGCTGGTGCTCCTGCTCACAACATTTTGGAGGTACAGGGCAGGAGCTATGAGGATGGCTGGAGGCTCCTGGTCCTGGAAAATGACTGAAAACTACACCCTACTAGGGTAGGATGGTGTGGTGGGCTACCTGGTCCCAGAAAATGCCACACCTGTTGCTTCCCTAGTAAAAGGTGAGTATGAGGTGCCTTATAGCGTCAGCCCCTACAACCTGGTGGGTAACCCAGTAGTAGGGACAGAAAGGGGACAGGCACATTTACGAGCACCTGAGCCCCATGGGTATAAGACCCCAATGGCCCCAGTGAGTAGGGTGGAAACAGCCTCAGTGAAGGGGTGTAGCAAAAGAAGTAGGCCGTGCAGAGTAGGGTGTGCGGGTGACCTGAAGGACTGCGCTGAATGGGTGCAGAGCAGGGTTTGTGTAGACAGGCTGGAAGGGCTGCAGGAGTGGCCTGAAGAACTGTGCACAGGCCAGCCCCAAAGAGTTCAGGGAGCAGTTTATGGACTCATTGAGGGGGTATAGTGGCCAAGGTTAGTCTCTGGGTGCCTGAGGCCAAGGTTGGGCCTGAGGCCAAATGCAGCTCAGCAAAGGAGTTAGGGGAATAATAATGGTGAGTGTGGGCCTCTGACCTAGTATTGAATTTGGATGCCATCTGCGAGGTATGGGGATGGCCAGAGCTGGGTATAATGCCCTAGGCATCGAAGCACTTAATGGACAGCCTCCTATATTTTTATATTGGTTTTAAAATAGCAAGACGTGGCAGCTGAGACATGGCAGACTGCCCTAGACAGGTGGGCAGGCTGACTTTGGGACCAGCCTTGTGATGGCCCCCTGTTGCACTCCCCAAAAAATCATCGTCTATTATAAGAATGCATAAAAAACTGTTCTGTTTTCTCACAGAGCACTGAGGTGCCCTGCTCCTAGAGGGCAGAAACTGCCAGAGGAAAAGCTCTGGCAGTGCATAGGGAGCCCTAGCGGGGAATAGGAGCCCACCTGTGGGTTGCCAGGGCAACTGGAGGGAGCAGATGACCCACCCCTGCCAGCGGTCAGCTCCCCCCCCCTGCCAGCAGTCAGCTGCCTGTAGGAGGCAGAGGCTGGCTGTTATAAAGCCCAGGGCTGAGGCCAGGCTGGCAGTTCCCTGCCAGCAGCCAGAGAGGCAGGAGCTCCTGGAGTAGGGATGCGAGAAGCAGCGAGACCCACAGGTACTGCTGGAGCAGAGTTTTATAGATGGCAGCTCCGGAGGCTTGAGCAATGAGTTAAGTTGTGGCCAAGAGGTTTGTGTTTGTTTTGTGGTTGTTTATCACAGCAGTGGTTTGGGTGAGGCTATAAGGGGTTGGAGGAGGCCTCATTGGGGACTTACAATGAAGTGTGAGGACCCCAGCACCAGAGCAGGCGCAGTATCTTCATAAAGGGACCCACAGTGGTGTGGGGGCCCCGGCGCCAGTGAGGGTGCAGCTTATGGGGTGCTTAGACCCCAGCCCCAGAAAGGGGGCATTTGAGAAGCCCCAGTGCGGATGTAGCAAGCCCCAGGTGGGGCACTATTGAGAAGCCCCAG
>NW_005841990.1:2347989-2358453 GCF_000455745.1 Alligator sinensis
GAGAAGCCCAGGTGTGGGCGCGGAGAGCCCCAGGAAGGGGGCAATATTTGAGAAGCCCAAGTGTGGGCACAACGAGCCCCAGAGAGGGGGCAGTATTGAGAGAACCCTGAGAGAGGGCGACAGCGCAGAGAAAGCCCTGAGAGAGGGCGACAGTGTACGTAGAAAGAGAGAGATAGAGACAGACCAACATCGATTCCATCTGCGAGGCTTGGGGCGTGGTATCAGGGGTGGTTGGAGCCACACATAGCCCATAAGGCTAGGGTGCCCCAAAGCACCCATTTGCAGGAGAAGACCCACAAGGAGTCCAGGAAAACCACGGGGTCTGAGTCAACATAGAGACGTGTCCGAGAGGGCATAAGGCAGCCTCCCAACCTTATCTAACAGCAAAGATGTGGTGGGCGAGAAACAGAGGGTGCCCTTGGGCCAACTTGACACGGAGAGGGGGCCTTAAGGAGATCATGGCCCTCCTCCAGGACCCCGCCGTGACATGTTTGTTAGTTATATCTTTGGGTTAGAGCTGTCTGGCTTAGTAGATGTTGAGGGCCACCTATAATATATTAATATGGTCTTCTTGGTTTTCCTGAGCTGTATGAATACAGGATCTGAAATAAAGTGATGACAAAATTACTTGTGGGCCCTTTTGCATGCCAAAAATTTGATGGGGGGAGTGAGTGGAATGACAGAATTTTAAGCTGTTTCTTCTCCGGTCTGGTATACCAGTTGGGGGCATGGCTAGAAGACACCAGGATCCTGGATTTGTTTCTCCCAAGGCCCCAATTTTTCAGGTGGGAGCGTAATCTGAGAAGGCATTGTGAAGATCCCAGAATGCTTAGGGTAGCAGCACAGAGGACTGGGACCTGTCTTTTTAGCACCTACAACAATGGAGCTTAAACAATAATTTATTAAAAACATAGTTTCCCCTTCTTCATAAAAAGGTACATGAAACTGACTATGAAAGAATATCAGAAAAAAGAAACAAGCATAAAATAACATCCTTTGAGGGAACCAAACTACAAAAACTCAGAACCATAAATCAGACTACTGTTTATGGAGTCAAAAATGCTGACTAGGGTTATTTGCAAGGGTGATGTAACATTTTGTAGTATCAGGAGGCTGCTTAAGGCAGAACCATGCTAAGAACAAACAGAACTGGAAAGATAGTGCCTACATGGTTAGTTGAAATTAGTAAAATAAAATTTTAGTATGGCTATAAATACTTAAGCGTTTCTGTTATTTTATCATCTTTTGATGGCAGAAGGGTGAAAAGAGGGTGTGGGGGAAAGTGCATGTCTGAGGTGTTCATCAAATACTTTAAATCTAGTAAAAGAATATTTAGAGCTGGTGAACCTAAACTGAAAAAAGCTGAATTACCTTATCTAGTCTGATAGCTAATATTGACTCCAGTGTACAACCCAAACAGCTTACTGTGCCTGAGGGAGATCCTTGGGGAATGAAGAGGTGCAATCATAGCTGTATGCAGGCAGGATTACTGCTGATAATCAATTCTTCTGGTGTCTCTATGCTCAAGGTATTGCTAAAGCATAGTGTTGTATCTAGTGACACCCTTGATTCAACCTGCCTCCAGTCCCACCAAATTGTTGTGCTGCTTCAAGAGGTCTTGGAGAGCTCCCTCAATAGGCAGTACCGTGCAACAGAATGAACCTATATTGGCTCTGCTGGGATATTCCACACCAACAGATTATGTGCTCTGTAAAATTGAGGATTTTTTTCTTCCTTTCCCTCTCCTATCATGTTTCTTGCTCTTGATATCTTTCCCTTTACTATCTATCTCACTTTTTATGGAATTATTCATTAAAAAGGGGGGGGGGGAGCTTATCTTTCTTCCTGCCTCTCTTTCTTCCTGTTATTTCTCCATGGCTATCTTCTTCCCTATATATCTTATTTCTGTGATCATTTCTATTTTTGATAGAACCATTATGACTAGCCTAGTCACTTAGAGTTTAGAAGCATTCTCTAAAAGCATTTTAAAGTCCCTACAGGGCTAAAAATAGCCAAATTTACAAGATGATATGCCCAGGAGCCATGTTAGATGCTAGAAATGTAGAATCTTTTTGCAATTCAGTTGTTATTTTTCCAGACAATTAATTTGATCTAAGAAGGGGTTCATTATCTCCAGAACTGCAGTTTGAACAAGTATGTATTTGAACCATACCAGCCTGATTCTTTTCAACTGCAATAGATTGTATATGTATTTTTGTGTTATCCAAGTTCACCCTAAAAAAGTTCACTTCAATGCATGTACTTCAAAGCCCTGTTCAAAGTTATATTATCACCTGAGACTCATTTCAGTGGGGAAAATGAGGTGATGGAAATGAAAGCAATTGATAAAATGATTTTGCTGTTTGAGGAAGTGCTGCCATTATATTTCTGCCTTTCATTTCATCCTTCTTATGGCTATATATAGCTAATAAAGCTGTGCACATTCCTTGAAAACTTCAGATTCCAATATAGGGTTCATCAGTATAATTTATTTAACTTCATTTGTAGTGGATTGCATACACTTCTTCTCTGTTTCCAGAGTGATCTGGAATAAACCAGTAAATAAACTGGAATATAAACTTTCATGGAATTCTTCCAGTGTCACCTAATCTCACATCTAAGCAATGCGAAACTACAAGGTCTGAAAGCTTCCTTGATAGAAAACTATAAATTGGCTCTCATTCAACTAGAACTAAGAACATTTGGTTGTAAACTTTTTCTGAGGGGCAAAAGTCCCTATTCTTGCAAGAAGTATCAGACTTTCAGTGCTCATGTGCTGAAGAAACTATTTTATTTTGTTTTATTTTAGAGATTGAAAGGGCTGAATCATCTTTTAATTTGGTATTTTGATACCAGGAAGCTTATAGGCTTCATTGTGCTTTCTGTGTTGTTATTACAAACATAAAGTAATTCTTGTGGCTAAGTACAGACATTCAGAGAGGTTCATCGGATTCAATATGGCCACCCAACATAAACTCATCCTGGTGCCAACACTTGCAGACACTGTCTTAGTGACCAGACATCAATCTAACCCTGTAACTGGACAGAAGTTCCATATAAACAAGCAGGTCTAAAAAATGTGGAAGCCAGTTTTAGATAATCTGGGATCGATATAGTATTGTAGATATCACTCAGTTTTAGGTCAAACCAGGGCATGGACTGTACAATTTCCCTGTGCAGCCCTGGGGCTGGGAGAACCTAACTGCGAATCCCAGCCGTGGGGCTGTGCTTTGCAATACCCTCTTTTCCCCCCCCCACCCCAACTGCATACTGGTCTACTTTTTGTCCCCAAGCCCCTTACCTCACTGCTCCCAGACCAGCCAGTCCCCCTAAACCCTATCCTGCAAGCTGCTCCAGGTGCTGCCACTGCTGGAGCTGAGCAAGTCTGGTGTGGGGGAGGGGCAGGAGGGATGGTAGTGTAGGTTTGCCAGGAGGTTGTTGGTGGGAGGGGGGCTAAAAATAGCCCCTGGTCCCTGCAAGCCCTACTGCAGACCCTGTCAGTCTCCTTGATCCTGCCAAACTCTCCTGGACCCCAGCAATCTCCTGTGGATTGCATCTGCCTCTCTGATCCCCCAGTCACTTCCACAAATAATGCCTGCCCTTTACCCCACCCACAGATTTTTTTCTGCCCCACCACCTCCAGCAGACCCTCAATCCTTGCCATCCTGCTTGACTGCACCCCGTCGCTCATCTCCCATGTTAGCCCCCCCCCTCCCCCCATCTTGAAGTACCTGATATTGGGTAGCTATTTTCAACCAATTTAACCTCCCCTCAGCACTTCCAAATGTCTGTACTTAACCTGAGACTTCACTGGAGTGAATCTACATTTTAAGTATAGAAAGATGATAGAATATCATGAGCTATTATGTTTGAAACCTATTGCTTACCTCACTCTAGTATTAAGTACTTGGATTGTACCAGCTTAGTTTTCTTGTGCCATGGGGTGCCGTTAGGAACAAAATTCTAATGCAGCTGGTATGTACAGATAATATTAAAAAATTATCCTGTTTTAAATGAATACTGGCTCCATTGTTGTTTGATTAGTTTAATGCAAATAGTGATAGAAAGCAAGTTGTTGTTCATTCATTTTTATATTCAGGAGTACTTAATTTTTCAATTACAAAGTGATCTATAGGGGAAAAAGTATTTGTTTTATCAACTTTTCTATTGTGTGTTACTTGATTTGGACAATTATCAGTCCAGTGCAAAATCAAATTGACAGACAATATGGTGGTATTTTGGCTACAAACGCTAACTAGCATCCATATGTATAATGCATCAATTCAGCAGGTTATTCACATAAGTAAAATGATGTAAACTTTTAAAATGCAGTTTGTCAGACATATTGAGGCAATCTTCAAAATTTCTTGTGAACCAAGTTTGTTCAGCAGCCTGTTGTTTTTGGGGTTTTTTTCCTACAAAAAGGAGGTATTTGGGTCTGTCAGCAATTTTTTCTAGTCCTTAAATGCTTTCCAGAATAAAAGATAATAAATACATACTCATGCTGATTGTTAGGTCTAGAGTCAGATAACACTTCAAGAACTCTTATTACATCATTTTGTGGTTTAAAGCTTGAAATGTAACATATATGTTGTGGTTTGCCTTTTGTTTTTGCAATATACACCCTTGTGAATTATGAACTCTTTGTACTTTAGGATTACCTTGGTTACCATGAAACTTTCAGCAAACAAAACCTCATTATCAGCCATAAGGCACATTCTGTTAGTTCAGTTAACAGCATGACATCAGTTGTACTACTTTTTAACTATCTGTTTATTGTAGGGGAAGACTGAGTAGTATGAACACGCTCTCGTATATGCTCAGACCCTTTGACTTGGTTGCAATGGAAACGGGTCTTAGCATACATGTGATTAAAGCTCTGTAAAGCAAATTTAAGCAGTGGTCTACAATGTGTTTTGCATGCGACTACAATCGGGACATTAGCCAAGGGATTCTTGTGGGATATTGATAGCAGACTTGCCAAATGAAAGAACACTGAACCTTTCTGAGCCAAGGCAGGAGGACTAAAATTGTTTCAGATTTAATATATTTTGTGTATAGTTTCAGAACTCAACACCTAACTTTCCTTTTTAAGACTTTGTAAGTAATTCTTAAGTATTTTTACTGCCACCTGCTCTCCTTTATTTTAAATCACTATTAGATATTGCTGTCTTGTCTAAATAGGCATGCTGGTTTGCTTGGACTGGAGGTAGTGAGACAAGTATTTCTACCAAATCCAAATCGACCTCGACTCTACAGGATCTCCTAGCTTTGATCTTTAAATAAGGATGATACACAGCATCTCCCTTTTCTTCACGATGTCCAACAGTTTAGAAACAAATGGAGGGGGTCTGTGAAGGTGGATGGGTGAATGTATGTGTGAAAAAATGCTTGTTCATGGTTTCTTAGTTTGTACAATCCTAATTTCAAGATTGCCAGAGTATTTATGCCCTCATAAACTAGAAGAAGCTTATAAAGAAAACTGAGGAAAGACCTGCAACTTCTGTGTTTGGGTCTGTGGCTCAAGGATTGGACTCTTCTTAAGTCACCTCAAGACCCATCAATGACATCAAATTGCTGATGACAGATGCCAGTAAATCACTCGGATGAATCAGCAATGAATCCCATTTCCTTTGTTTTTATTAATTTCTACCCTACATCACTGTAGACCATTTAAAGGGACACCTTGAGAGGCTGGACACCTTTAAATCAGCTGGCCTGGACAGTTTACACCCCAGGGTACTTAAAGAGCTGACAAGCATCATAGCTCAGCCACTGGCATGGATCTTTTGAGAACTCATGGTGCTCAGGTGAAGTGGCCGAAGATTGGAAGAAAGTTAATGTGGTACCTGTTTTCAAGAAGGGGAGGAAAGTAGACCCAGGGAACTACAGGCCTATCAGCCTGACCTCTACCTTGGGGAAGATCTTGGAAAAAAATCATCAAAGAGACCAGTCTTGACAAACTGGCTGATGGCAACATCCTGAGGGATAGCCAGCATGGGTTTGTTGCGGGTAGGTCTTGACTGACCAATCTCATCTCCTTCTACAACCAGGTGACATATCCCCTTGACAAGGGAGAAGAGACTGACGCCGTATGTCTTGTCTTTAAAAAAGCCTTTGATCTGGTGTCCCATGATCTCATAGAAAAATTGGCCAGCTGCAACCTTGGCTACATCACAGTCTGATGGCTGGGGAATTGGCTCTGAGGCCGGAACCAGAGAGTGGTAATCAACGGAAGTAAATCATCGTGGTGCACTGTGACTAGTGGGGTCCCCCCAAGGCTCTGTCCCTGGGCCTATACTCTTTAACATCTTTATTAACGATTTAGACATTGGTGTCAGAAGCGGACAGGACAAGTTCGCCAATGACGCCAAACTTTGGGGTAAAGCATCCACACCTGAGGATAGGCTAGTGATCCAGGCTAACCTCAACAGGCTCAGAAAATGGGGAGAAAAAAACCTGATGACATTCAACACTGAGAAATGCAAGGTACTCCACCTTGGAGGGAGGGGGGGGAATCCGCAGCACGCTTATAGGCTCAGCAGTACTATGCTTGCTAGTACCATGGCTGAAAGGGACTTGGGGGGTCATGATTGACCACAAGATGAATATGAGCCACCAGTGCAATGTTGCAGCTGGTAGAGTGAGCGAAACTCTGGCTTGCATCCATAGATGCTTCTCAAGCAAATCACAGAATGTCATCCTCCTGCTGTACTCAACCTTGGTGAGGCTGCAGCTGGAGTACTGCATCCAATTCTCAGCTCCACAATTTAAAAATGATGTGGAAAAGTTTGAGAGAGTCTAGAGGAGAGTCATGCACATGATCGGAGGGCAGGAGAACAGGCCCTATGATAAGACTGAGAGCCATGGGACTCTTCAGCCTGGAAAAGCACAGGCTCAGGAGGGACCTGGTGGCTGCCTATAAGTATATAAATAGTGTAGACATCAGGATCTGGGGGAACATCTGTTCACCAGAGCGGTCCAAGGGATAACAAAGTCAAATGGTCCCAAACTCCTCCAAGACCATTTCAGGCTGGACATGAGGAAAAACTTCTTTAGTGTCTGAGCCCCCAAGGCCTAGAATAGACTCCCTCCAGAGGTGGTAAAAGCACCTACTCTGGACTCTTCTTAGAAACGTTTGGACATCTACCTTGCTGGGATCCTTTGACCCTAGCTGACTTCCTGCCCCTGGAAGGGGCATACACAAGCTGTTGCAATGATGAAGAGCCCAGGAAAGTGGCAGTATCCTTCACTCACATTCTCTCACTCCCCAACTGGGATCCAGCTGGGCTTCTTCAAGGCAATTTCAGAATTCACCCAGAGACATTTTACAGTGGGAATGTGTGGGGACTCTGCCTACCACATAACAGACAGCTATGTGCAGTACTTGAGCCCCTGTTGCCACCACCTAGGTAGTCTAATATGACTTCTGCCTGGTATCATTAGATGGAGATTCTGAGGATCTTGTTTATACATTTAATTTTAGATGACTCCTTGAGCTTTTAGCACCTGGATTGTCCATATATCAATACCTTGAACCACTTCTAAGCACACATTAGTCAGCTTGAAGTTATACAATTCCAGGGCAGGTTTTTCTCTTATCCATGTTACTTAGCTCATGTTCTGTAAATGTGTGGTCACTCCCTACAGAAGAGCTGGCCAGAAATTGCAGTTCTCTAGCATCCCACAATGCAGTGTTTTCCCATCCCCCCCCCCTCCCCTCCTGTTCTGTGTAGACAAATTTTTCAGTCTTTGAACTCTACTGCCCAAGAGGCAGTACTAGCACTAAGCCAACTCCCCCTCCAGCCCCCAGGGGTGTAATTTTTCCACCCTAGGGGAGCAACCCCTGTAAGCAGCCTGAAGAGCACATGTCAGCTAGCCAGCTCACAGAGCATGGATGGGTCTTAGGGTGGGACCTAGAGAGGAACGGAGTGTGGGGAAACAAGGTAGAGGCCCAGATCGGGTCCCCATGAGCTGGAGCTTCCTTCTGAGGGCAGGGGCAGTAGCCCCCCTAAAATTGCCTTTTATCACTGCTTCCACCTCTCATCTACCCCAGGAAGCATGACCAACACCTCCTGCACTCCAATTCCAACTCGCAGTTTATTAAATCATGAGACCTCCTTTAATTTACTTCCTCTTTATTTCTTTTAAAATTATTTTAACTACTTTTTTATTTTAAACTTTAGTAGCTGACTTCCTTCATTGCACCACCCTTTCCTCACCCCCCATTTCCTTTCCACTTCCAATTTCATTACCCACCCCATCCCATTAACTCTCTGCCTCCCAGCTTCATGCCCCCCACCCCATCTCTCACCTAGAGCAGGGATAGAAGTCTGTCCTGGCTCACCAACCCTATTGTGGCAATTCACAGCTGTAGCTCCCAGTCAGGCCGCTGCCCACCAGCACTCTAGTGGCAAGTCAGCTGTGTAGGTGGGGGACAGTTAGAGAAGATTTTCAGCTTTAAGGTGTGACTGCTTCAAATGCAAGCTAAAACTAACACCAATCAACATTTGAGCAGCTCAAAGTGCAACACGTAACAAGGCCTTTATGTTATAAGACCATGATTAATTTAATGAGAGGTCATATTGGGGAAGTCATATTATATTTCCCTGTAATCATTTTGAACTAAGAAATGCTAATATAGTTTTACAACCTTTCAAAAAGTGATGTGAGGTGGTACAGTTAGGCATTATTTCAAAGGTCTGGCTAAATGACTGTAATTTTTTGAGGCGAATGTTGGAATTGCTGCTTTGAGAATTGGATTACAAAGTATGTCAACTATGATGTTGTTCAATAGTTTTAGCATATTACCTAATCAATGTGCCATCAAGGTTCCAAACACTTCTGTAAAAGTAATTAATTCAATCATCATCTTTACATATGGTATGCAATAACCACATAGAGTCATAGACTAACACTATACTGTACCATAAAATCTGGTGAGCTAGTCTTCAACTGAACTCAACCTTGTAAATGTTGTTATTTCATCAAAAACTTCCCATTTGAGGCTGTCAATAATGATGATAGGATCTCAATACTTTACCTCAATTAAAAACCAACTTCACATTAAATTATGGAGGCTTACTGCAAGATTGAGGGAGAGGTAGAGGGTTGAATCCTTATCAAAACTGTATTTGGAGGAAATTTATTGAACTCCTATTAAAGAGTGTGTAGTCTTAGCTTGCATATTTGGAATATCCTGAACAGCTTCTGACACTTGTGAATCATACAAGGGTTTGTACCTGAAGTTGGTTATAAAATGTGGTGTATTTTTGTGAAGCTTATCTAAAAAAATAATGTTCTCCTTTGTTTGAAATCTTAATTTCAGAACTTTACAATTGGTTGTCCTCCTATCCTACCTTGCTAAAGAATAAATATCTGTAAACATGAGATGGCTCAATATTGGTATTGACAGGGATAGTATGTTGATTCCATATGAAAAATAGTGTTTCTTTGCAAATATTTTCAAAGTTCATAGATTTTCTGGCATGTTCATATTTTGACCACGGTGATTAGAATTTCTTAAAGAAAAAATAATCTTTCCTTCAGACTAGGCTTTTATTCCACCGTAAGGTTCCCTTTGACTTTCCTGATAGACTTCCTTGTCCTTTATGCTGCAGTATCCCTTCAATCAACTGGTTTCTTTTTTTCTACTCACTACCAAAACGAAATAGCATTCTCATTCAGTTCAATTGAAAGTGCAGCAAGAGAGTAGAAGTATGGCATAAAAGCACTATTTGTGTAAGCCCCTGTATTCCCAGAAAAGTATCATGAAGAGAAATTACTAGGTCATACAGCATTTGATGTACTGGGCCGACTCTAGTGAAATAGTCTGAAAAATGAGACTGCAGGAAGAAATATGTTTATCTGGACATACTCCAGGTTTATGTAAGGATATAGAAAAACTGCTGCCTGAGAAAAATGATAGCATTGATGTTGCAGTAATATAAAATGTATCAAATATTTTCTGCATATTTAGCATTGTACTCAGGTTGTCCTTTTTTTGTCTTTTTTTTAATCTTTTCATTAAGGAAATGCACATAACAGCATAAAAACATCTTGCCTTTTTATTTTCGCCTTAAATACTGGTCCTGTAACTAACAAGGAGGTTCTTGGTGAATCACAACAGTGGAAATATCATTGTGATGAATCAACCAGTTTTCCAGGTATGTACCTGGAATGATTTCCAGCCATTCAGAATTCATAATAAAAAGCTGCTGGATCAGTGCTCTGTCCCCAGTCATAGTGAAAGTTAAAACAACAGTGATCTGAGTTAAGTGTACTTTCCAGGTAATGTAACTTAGCTCAGACTTAGTGAGACCAATTTAACTGGATTTCTGTACTGTTCCCAGCACAGGCCCAGGGCTGGGAAAGCCCAGCTACTGGCCCCAACCCTAGGGCTGTTTTTTTCTGCCCCCTCCCTGGCACCCCTCTCTCCCCTACCCTCAGCCCTGCCCCCACCAC